>NW_027397063.1:109807583-110158941 GCF_003265705.2 Callorhinus ursinus
TTAAAAAGATATTTTCATAGCAACTAAAAATATAAAAAACTCAAAAATAAATCTCATAATTGTGTATAAGGCCTTAATAGAGAAAATTAGAAGACCTTATTCAAAGGTATTTTAAAAGACCTCAATAAATGGAGCTATATACTTCCTCATGAATGGGAAGAATTAGTGTCATTTAAAAATAACAAAATTGGTTTTTCATTAAACATGACAGCCTGATTCTAAAATGTTCAGGAATTGCAAGGGGATGGGGGAAGGGGATGACACTAAGGCAGTTCTGAAGGAGAACCTGGCAGGAGGATTTGCCTTACGTGATGGAGCCATATCAGAAAGCTGTCATAATTAGGACAATGAGGTTTTAATAGAAATAGACAGACTAATGAAGACACCAAAGAGAGGCCAGAAACATATCCACACATGTCTGCAGATGGGGCACATCACAGAGACCCACATGTCAGCTAGTAAAAAAAAAAAAAAAAGGCCCCACTGAAAAATGAGGCAGGGATAAGTTTTATTCTTATGGGAAAAATGAATTTTATCACACAAAAATCAACTACAGATGCATTGGAAACTTAAATGATAATTTCTGCTCATCAAAATACACCTTAAAGAGAGGGAAAAGAGAAGGTACAAAACAGAAACTGATATCTGTAACATATTTGACAAAGACCCCTGGGTCCAGAATATATCAAGAAATTCTAGGGGCGCCTGGGTGGCTCAGTCGTTAAACGTCTGCCTTCGGCTCAGGTCATGGTCCCAGGGTCCTGGGATCGAGCCCCACGTCGGGCTCTCTGCTCAGCGGGAAGCCTGCTTCTCCCTCTCCCACTCCCCCTGCTTGTGTTCCTTCTCTCCTTGTGTCTCTCTCTGTCAAATAAATAGATAAAATCTTAAAATAAAATCTTAAAGTCTTAAAAAAAATTCTAAGAATTAGAGGTGCCTGGGTGGCTCATTGTTGGGCATCTGTCTTCGGGTCCTGGGATCAAGCCGCACATCCGGCTCTCTGCTCAGCGAAGAGCCCGCTTCTCCCTCTCCCTCTGCTGCTCCCCCTGCTTGTGCTCACTCTGTGTCTGTCTCTCGCTCTGTGTCAAATAATAAATAAAATCTGAAAAAAAAATTCTAGGAATTAATAAGGAAAAGACAATTCAGTAGGAAAAAAATGGGGAAAAGACATGAAGAGGCATTCCCAAAAGAAGAAAGCTGCACAGTGAATAAATCTTTGAAAAGAATGTAAATTGGTACAGCAACTTTGGAAATCAGCTTGGTATTATCTCACAAAGTTGAAAATGGGCATATATCCTGTGACCTTGCATGGAGCATGTACCCTCCCCTCCTGGTGTGCCCACTAAAGTTACTTTTGCCCATGTGCACCACAAGACATATACAAGAATATTATTCTTAGCAATACTGTTTGTAGTGGAGGGCAGAGGAAATAAGCCTAATGTTTATCAACAAAAGAAGAGTTAAATCATGCTCTAGTTTACACAATGCAGCAGTGGAATACAGTGGATGAATCTCACAGTTATAATGTTGAGTGTGAAAAAAATAACAGAAAAATACATACCATACCCTTTCACTTATATGAGGTTTAAAAGTATGCAGACCTGTACAGTATATTGCTTGGTGGTGCATATATATTGGTAAATCTATAGGTAAAGGAAAGGATAAACACAAAATTCAGGGTAGTGATTGCTTCCGTAAAGGCGGGGGGGTGGTGTGGTGAGGGCTGTTGAGCACCTCTCACTTCTGAGGAGTTTGCCTGGAATAGTTTGACAGCCAGCCTACCCACTAACACTTTCACCAGAGGCATACTTTTTCATAGAGTACTTCTGGGATGGGGCAGTGCAGAACCTATTTGAAATGGGGCGCTTTTCCCCAGTTCAAAGCCTGACTAGGAGGAGGAGTGTTGTGGTTGGTGAGGTCACCTCATCATCCCTGTGTCTTGTTCAGTGCAGTTATATCAATACCAGGGGACTGAGTTCAGAAACATTTCTTCAACCCCAGCCATGTGGTGGGCGCTCTCTTAGGTAGCGGGACGTAAAGATAAATAAAAAATGCCAAGATAGGTAGTGGGCGGGGTGAAACAAGGCAGATAGGTGAACTGGCAAAGGAATGTCCTGGGAGGGTTTCTGACAAGGAGTCCTCCGGTCCAGTTGGGACAAGTGGTGAGGTCAGAAGAGGTTTCTGGGAGGAGGTCATGCCTCTTGAAGCTTAGTCTTGAAGGAAGAGTTGCAGTTGGTCATAGGTGGAAGGGAGGACTCATTCCAAGTAGAAGGAGCTCCATCAACAGAGGTACACAGAATATGCTATGCTGGAGCCCAGACCTGGAGTTGGGGCCTAGAGAGAGGAGGCAGGAGTGCTGAGCAGGGTCCCACACCCTGCAGACACGGGAGCCTTTAGGGTGCATTTAGGCAGGAAATGACCGGACCGGTGCCTTAGAATCTCCATCCCTGAGAAGATGAGCAGAGAGGCTGGTTAGAAGCCTGTGGCAGGGGGTCCAGGTGAAGTCGAGGAGGTAGGGAAGGATGGTAGAGATGGAGGGGAGGAGGTGGATCAAGAAATGTTCAAGATGCAAGATTGGCAGGACATGGTGGTTAGCGGGCCGTAGGGACTGAAGAAGAGGAAGGCTGGGATGACAAAGCAGAGGGGGTTAACACAGCTAGCTCTGCAAGACCAAACAGCACCTTCCACCCCTCCCACGGTCTGTCAGCATGGAATGAATGCAAGTTCGATTTCCTCTTGCCTTTCTAATGATTTGTAACATTAATTTGCAGATGCAACACATGGCCCTCAGAACATTTATGGCACTGTGATTCTGTCACATTCATGCTAAAGCTCAGTAGCAGCATAACAAAAATATGTCTTTGTTACTAAAATACTCCTCCTTGAGAAAATTCAATTTCCAATTTAACGCTCCCAAGGTTAGCTCATAGAAAAGGCATTAGATGATCACTATAATTATAACATCGTGCCCAGAAGCCTGACCTGATTAGGTCTTGAGGTTTCCTTTGTTGCTTGTAATAAGTGCTTTTTGTAATTTTATCATTTAAACAAGTTTAACGTATTTTATTTGTAATTGTAGTGGGGAATTGTGTTTCATGCACATTGTATTTATTTAATGGAATGTGTTTTCAAAAGCAAGACAGAATATTTCTGATACAGGCTTGATTCTCAGTGATCTCCATCACTTTTGTGGCCAGGATGCTAAATGTAGGTCACATTAGGTTTGTCCCATCCCTTGGCTCAGAAGGTTATAGACTTCAGGACAGAGAAGATCCTGCAGTTTTCTAACTGGTCTGGTCAAGTACAGATCTACCTCCCCCACCAACACACGCACAAACATTTTCACTCAAAGTAGCTGATAGGTGGGGGAAAAAATGGAGTTGCCTCATTATTTGCTGCCCACTGATGCCTAAGAAGTGGTTTGGCTGGGGGCGTCTGGGTGGCTCAGTTGGTTAAGCAACTGCCTTTGGCTCAGGTCATGATCCTGGAGTCCGGGGATCGAATCCCGCATCGGGCTCCCTGCTCCTCGGGGAGTCTGCTTCTCCCTCTGACCCTCCCCCTCTCATGCTCTCTATCATTCTTTCTCTCTCAAAAAAAAAAAAAAAAAAAGTGGGTCAACTGAGAAGATGCCTCAAAAAAGTTTAGTCAAACCACCGGTTAACTCAGTTAAATAACCTAATGTTCAGTTTTTTTTTCCACTTCTGAATTACTCTTTTAATAGAATTAGCCACACAGCATTTTTAACCATTGCTTAAATAATAATAGACAAAGTTCAAATGAAACTCTTTTATGTAATAGTTATCCCCTAAGACTTACGAGTGCTTCTGAGCCTCAGTTATCGTCACCACTAAATCTTCAGTGCCCGCTAACCAGCAAGCCCCTAAAATAGCTTTAAAATTAGAGTTCTCCATGATGTCGTTCATAACCACCAAAGCAGTCGCTTTCTCTCTCTCCTTCACAGCATTCTGCTACCGAGATTATAAACAAATGTTTCCATTTCGGGCATGCATCAGAGCTTTCGTTAAAAATGAAATGGAAACCCCGGCTTTCTTATCCCCTGGTGACCAGCCCACTGAGATGATCCCTCTGGCTGAGTCTTCACAGGGTGTGGGAATTTGTTCATCCGATTTCTTCATCTGACTCTCTCTGGCCCGCATCTCTACTCCCTGGCCAGCTCAAATCCAGAGTCTTAGTCAAAAGACGCAGTGTGGTTCCCACGTCAGGCCAAACGCTAAGGTGCTCGTGAAGAACCAGCCACCGCTTCCATGTTTACATTGGTCCCGATGTCTACCTGGTCCTATGTTCAAATCCTGACTCCCTTACATACTAGCTCTAGGGCCCTGGGCAAATCACTTGAACTCTCTGAACTTCACTTGTCTTTTCGGGAAGAAAGGGATAATAATAGGGTTGCTGTGAAGGCAGAATTCGAGAGTTTGCATAAAGCACAGTGGCGAACTGAACAAACACGCAGTAAATGTTAGCTAGTAGCATTAATACTGAGCAGATTGAGACTTTCGCCTTTTGAAGTATTTTAACTTTTAAGGTAACACATATCAATCTATTATCAAAAATTCATGGAATCAGAATTCTACGGGTGCCATTTAAAAAATTTTTTGTTAATGTTTTTCTTCTTTTAGGCCAATTGTATCTGAGAGAAATGAACTTCTCATTCAGTTTTTATCAGACTTAAGTTTAACTGCAGATGGGTTTATTGGTCACTACAAATTCAGGCCAAAAAAATTGCCTACAACTACAGCACCACCTGTTACCACCACATTCCCTGTAACCACAGGTGAGTCTTTCTGTTTTGATGTTTGTGCACAAACTTCAGGAGTGTAAGAAAAATTCTTTTGAAGTAGGAAAAAAAATTAAAACAAAGATACTTGAAACTAAAATAAGTTAAATAAGATGAAAACTTATCTAAGAATATAATACGACTCCCATTAATGAAAGAAAAGTATAAGGTGTAAAAAATTTATAAGCAAATAATTTTTAAGTATCATCTAAGAAAATTATCACCACTTAAAAAATACTAGGAACCCTGGTATAGGCACAGATCATTATAAGCCCAATTTTTCTTTTCTGTACTTATAAAAATTATGGCTTTCTTTTTATTACATAGAATTGTAGTATTTTAGATTGGAGTTCTAGGGCCCTGATACTTGTCCATTTTCACATCTGCAGTTTTTTGGGTTTTGTTTTTGTTTTGTTTCGCTCTGAAATGGGTTGTGCAAAATACATTTTTTTCCGAAATTGGGGTAAATCAAACAAAAATATTCAATGTGTTATAGAGGCCAGTTGGGAAACTCTGGTCTGGGGCATCACCTAAGAAATGGAGAGGCAAGAGTGGAGCCCCATGCCGAGTCTCTACATCTTGTCAGCTCCACCCACTGAGCGTTCAGGCATCAGATCTCAAAATCTAAATCTGGGAGAATTTAGAAAAAAGTGGGAATGAAGGATCTGACGCTAAGATACAAGACAGGTTGAAAATGAGCCCAGCTTTTTTGCCCACCATTTTCTGCTTGCACTCAAAGTAGGCCTGACCTGAGTGAGTGCAGGCCCTTCCAGAAAGGGCTGATTTTTCCGAGCACTCCACAAGTGTGCCACCTTGTGGCCTAGACATGTACTGCCTAATATTAAAGCAGTATTTCTTACTTCTCCAGCTCATCTCAGGGGACCCTGATGTCCTTATTCTTTCCAGTGAATTAACTGGCTCCCTAGATTTTTATCTTCAGTCCTAAACTTTCTCTGAAATTGCAAACATCAATTTATAATTTATAATTATCTCCTAAGGTTTTGCGTCTGCTAACCACTTAAATTAAAACATATCAAACTCAACTCATTTTTATCCCACTGTTGTCTGCCTTAAATCTGCTGCTTCACTGCTTTCCCAAGCATGGTGCACAGCATTAGTAGATCATCCTTGAGCTCCCCTATGTTACCTCCCCACTGTATGCCCCCCCTCCACACACACAAAGCAGACCATGTCTCCCACTTGAATTCATTGTCTACACCTGTGCTATCCAATACCGTAGCCACTAGTGGACACTTGAAATGTGGCTAGTGATATGGAGGACTTGAATTTTAATTTAATTAAATGTAAGAAGCCTCATGTGGCTAGTGGCCACCATGATGGGCAGCACAGGAGTCAAACCCTTCATGCCGTGTAGAAGACCCTTCACATGTTGTACCTAGCCTCTCTTTCTAGCTCCATCTTTAGGTCCTACCACCTCTCTCCTTATGCTTCTAAGTATTTTAGAATATTAGGATTCTATCCTAAGTGTGGGGGAAACTGTCGATGGACTTAGGCAAAGTTCAGGATTAGATTCTCACTTCGTGGAGGTCACTCTGGTCACTGTGAGGTGAATGGATGGGTCAAGAGGTCCCAGGCGCTTGTGGTTGTCCAGGTGCACCGTGCGATGACAGAAACACAGAGTCAAGAACTGAGGACTGTAGTGCAAGCCAGTGGCCTTGGGAGATACTGACAGGTCTTCCATTGGTGATTAATTGTACTAGGGAGATCAGGGGGGATGCTTGGCTTGCACAGTTCTGGGGATGATGAGACCATTCACCGAAGCAGAGAACCGGGTCTAGGGGTAGAGTTATTAGTTAAGCTGTGGCTCATTGGGTTTGAGGTGTCTGTGAGACACTCAAGTGGACTAGTCAAGTCCAGTTTGATCTCTGGCCTCCTCCAGAAGAGATTTCAGCAAGAGATTTACATTTGAGAATCATCAGCATATACCTGGTTGATGCCGTGATCCAGAATGAGGTCACCTAAGGAGGGGTTAGGGGAGAAAGGAGAAGGGCTGGAATTCAATCTCTAGAAACTCCAACTTTTCTTTTTTAAAGATTTTATTTATTTGAGAGAGAATGAGAGACAGAGAGCACGAGAGGGAAGAGGGTCAGAGGGAGGAGCAGACCCCCCGCTGAGCAGGAAGCCTGATGTGGGACTCGATCCCGGGACTCCAGGATCATGACCTGAGCCGAAGGCAGATGCTTAACCAACTGAGCCACCCAGCCGCCCTAGAAACTCCCAACTTTTTAACAAGGAGGATACACTGGCAAAGGAGACTGAAAAGATAAGAGCTTGAAGGAGAGACAGCTATGTTGGATGTTAGGATGTCTAAATTTGAGAGCTTGGTGCTGAAGGATGAGCAGGAAGACATGTGAGCCTGGGACTGAGTGATGGAAACAGGGCAGAGGGAACGTCTGGGAAGGATGGAGCCACGGCACTGCGAGTGGTGGGGAGACCTGCCAAGATGGGCGCAGGTGCATCTGGAGAGGAAGGGCCGGGGACCACCTGCCACGCAGGGAGTGCAGGGAGAGAGCAGACAGTGAGGTGAGAAGGCTCAGGGTGCTCTAATGATGACCTAAAACCAAGAGAGCAGGGATCTACCGACGGGAGGGAAGGAGCAGGGTGGGACACGCACCCAGTTTCCAGACTGATGTTCCGAGGTTGAGAAGAGCCATTTCCAGTGTCCACGGAAAGGATGCTCTTTCATCAGACACAGAGAACCACTAATGCCACTACTTTTTGACTCAGTTCATTAGGTAAATTAGGTCCCCAACTTCTGGAACAATGTTCCCTCTAAATGTTCTCTGAGCTCTTTGTCTTTAAAAAAAAAAATTTATACACACACACAGATGCTGTTATATGTGTTTGAACATTAAATTGTACATATTTTAATATTGTGATCCACTTGAGATCCTTTTTTGGAGTTAAGTATGGGTACAAATTAAGACTAAATAAGTAATAAATTCACAGAAGAGTTCACAAAACATATCAGAAGGGCAATGTTACAATTGCAAATTCTTGCCCGGCGAGTACAGTTCTGTTACAGTTGTTGTTTGGTTCTTCCTAGCATATTGCCACATATAAGTGAATAATTAGCAAATATTTTGGAAACTTTTTTTTATTGATGATAATGGGAATTAAATACTTTCATTTCGTTAACCCACAGTTTCTCAACCTTGGCAGCATTTACATTTTGGGCCCGATAATGCTTTGCTGTGGGGAGCTGTTTCTTGTAGGATGTTTAGCAGCATCCCTGGTATCTACCCACTGGATGCCAGTAGCGGGCCTTGTCGTGACAGCCACAGCTATTTCCGGGCTGGGCAAAACGTCACCCGGGGGCGAAAATCGCCTTTGCTGGAGAACTACTGTGTTTACCTATTTCATTTTATTTTTAAATTAGTCAACTTCTCAGTTCTTAAGATCCTTATAGGCAATGACGGGCTCAAAATAAATGTTTAGTGATCGGTTACATCTAATTACAGGTATAACACACTTTACACATGAGCAGTGTTTCTCCAAACTTACACCATTCACATTTGGGCAGCTGTGTATTTTAAATGCACCAAGAAAGCTCCCTCGATCCTCAGGGGGAACACCATTGGATGCCTTTTGTAAAGTGAAGAATTAACCTATATTTTCTGAGTTCATATTTGTTGTACTGGGTTCTTCTAAGCAGGACGCATGGAGACTGCATCTGTTTTTGGTGAGTGTTAGTTATATATAAAGGAAGGAGAGAATAGGGCTAAATTTGGGTTATCTTTGATCTCAGGTTTAAAATTCAGCAGAGGGTATTGAGTTACCCTGAGGAAATTAGAGCAGTAGTTAGTAGCATAAAGAATTTCTTTTGAATGTTTTCTAATTATTTCATTGCAATGACAGCTTGGTGGCTCAGGGAAATAAATAGGAATTTTAAATAGATGGATTCAGGTCTAAACACCAATTATACTTGAATTCATTTTCCTGAATCTTATGTCTTCCTTCTTTGAATTTAGGTTTAAAACCCACAGTGGCCCTGTGTCAACAAAAGTGTAGACGGACGGGGACTCTGGAGAGCAATTATTGTTCAAGTAACTTTGGTAAGAAATAAAACGCCGCCCTTTCTCTTTAATCAGAAACTTGAGACTGCATGTTTAATCTCAAAGGAACCGCCATGAATGTGATGGTAAAGTGTCAGTTACACTCTTCATTTACCCAAGAAAAGATTTTCCTATACCCTAAGGTACGTTGACTAGTGCTGCTCAAAGTGTTAGATTTCACAACTGAGAATAATATGTATACAGAAATTATGGTTTTTTTCACATAAACTTATCAGTTTGACTCCTGGAGTGTGATACTGCTGCTCTGTGTATTCTGGCCAGCTCAGTGTTCCTGAAAAACCCTGTACACTTTTTCCTCACATATTTTTCATGTCCTGGGTATTTTTTTCACACATCTGTAATTCCACTTAAGTAAATTAGAAACCAATCCAAGCTGGTCTTTCTTAGAAGAAATTCAAGTATTTCCTCTGTCATGGCCTTCCAAAGTACTAAGTTAAAACTTGGGAACCTGAAATCTCTTTGGAAATGCTTATAAATTGAAACCTGAGGAGATACTACCTAATGACTTAAAATTTCTAAGAGCTTTCTCCAATTTAAAAAAAAAAAATGGCACTAAAAATCAACTGAAGAGCAAGAGATACCAAATTTAATTACGTGGGCTATTTTTAAAAGGAACATTGAAGAAAAGTCTTGTCAAGAAAAGAAAGTTGCTGAAACCTAAATACATTACCCAGAATGAAGGGTCTCCCAGAAAAGGCTTGGCCTGCTTTTTCTGTGCCTGAAGGTGGTGACTCTCTGCAGCCCAGACAAACTGTGTCGTAGCAAAGGTGTGAAGCACTGAAGAATCTAGGGCCCTAGACCTCACTGGAGTTTGCGTGCTGAAATTCAAATAACAGGCATAAAAATGAAAACAAACTGCTATCACGTCCAGGTTAGTCCTCGGTGGGAGGTGCTTAAGGAAATCTCCCTCCATGTCCTATGGAGCCACCTGATTTCCCTTGGCTCTAGACTAACATTTTGCAGTGAACACTTACCACCAGGAATCAAAGTAAGGCATGGTAAGAATTCTGATTTTATGGATTTTGCCTGCTACATAAGCAGTGACTTCTCACTTTATCCTGAAGGGTCGGGTCAGCGAAGTCCAAAACTTGATTTATTCCACTGTGACTCTCTTACATGGCAAAATGACCAAATACTATCCCCAGTGGCACACTGGTTCTCAGCCTGCCTTGGTAACAGGGATAAGGCTCATAAAACATTCTCCCAATCCAAGTCCTGCACCACACAGAATTGTCACCCGCAAAATGCCAAAAGCATGTCTTTGAGCAATACAGCATCTTTCCTTCCATGGCTCCGAAGTAAGACTCTTACCTCTTACATCACAATGGAAGAAAGAGAGGGTTACTAATGAAAAGCAACTGAGTTTTGCTAGGGTTTTTTTGGTTGGTTGGTTGATTGGTTTTTTTAAAGCAAGAAAACGTAACTTTGTTAAATGAGATATACAGGTGGATAAGAAAGACTCAGAAAAACACAGATATTTACTGATAATAAGAGATGGGGACCCATGGGATGAACCCAAGTTGAAGGAGAGAAGGCAGCTAAACAGAAAGGGGAAAAGACACAGAAAGGTAAGGCGCTCAAACACACAGAGAGGAAGACTCAGATCTTCATGGCTCAAACCCCTGTCATGCAACCTCAGTATCGTATTGTCTCTAAAAACTCAAGGTCTTACTGAGTCTTCATAGGTAGAGGCTCATAAGCCTCTCCCTTACTTGGTAAATGGTCCCCGTGTTGGATGAAACGCTGTAAAGCGTCCCCACCTCAGCAGCAGACTGCAGGGCAGGAGACATTCAGGTTTCTGTCCTGGGTATCAACACCTAATAACCCGGGTAACATTATGGCTCCATGGCCTCTTTTTTTTCCAACCTGAGTTTTGGGGACAAATGTGCAGAATCAAATCCGATAGCTCTATTAGGGCCTTCTGTTGAACATTAAAATGTTACCTATCTGAAACTTAGAAGAACGTACAGTTATTTTCAGTTCTGCCTGCGTTTGCCTTCATGGTCATATTATTTCCACATGTTTTCTTCGGCAGTATTGGCCGGCACCGTGATCACAGCTGTCACCCGAGGTGGAAGCTTGCATGCCACCGTCTCCATCATCAACATCTACAAAGAGGGAAATCTGGCAATTCAGCAGGCTGGCAAGAACATGAGTGCCAAGGTCACTGTGGTCTGCAAGCAGTGCCCTCTCCTCAGGAGAGGTAAGTATGGAGGAAAACGGTAGTCTTTCTTCTAGGGGAGTTCGACGACAGGGAAGGGAACGAGAGAGAGAGTCCAAGCAAGTCTCGGATCTTTCCATGCCCTGGCTGAGCAAGGGAAGTGAGATCAGGCTTAATCTGTTGCCCACTTCTGCTGTAGAAGGCAGGCCTTTGGAGTCAGGCAGAATGGGGCTCTGGTCCCAGTTCTTGTAACTTGTGGCAGAAGATGAGAGAGTGGAAATGATGAAAGAGTCCAAGAAGCATTTGAAGCTGGATCAACAAGGAACAGACATAGAAGGAGCAGTTCGGGGGGAAAGAGATTTTCAGCTATTGCACTTAAGGGGCCCATGCAAGTTTAGAGGAAGATATTCAGCAAGGAGCAGGGAATTCAGAGCTGAAGTTCAGAAGAGAGAGGTATATATGGGCTAGAATTAAAGATTTGGGAATCATTTGCAGATATAGAATCATCAAATCCACACATGGAAATCAGTTTAAGAGAAATTATGGAAAAGGGAAAGTTAAAAAAAGGAAAAAGTCCAGAGCCAGAGGTGCAGGATTTTTTTTAACAAGTTCTTTAACTTATAAAAGTAATGTATAGTCTATGGTTTTTAAAAAGTTTAAGGAAGTAAAGAAGGAAATAAAATAAAAAGTGAAGCCCTTTCCCTTTCCCCAGAGATACCATGAAAAGTTCCTTCTAGAAAGTTTCTATCTATAGAAAGCACACATGTATGTACACAGACAAGTGAGATTGTGCTATAATAGTCTGCAACTTCCCCCACATGATGTGTGTAGACATCTTTCCACAAACAGCACATATAGCTAGATCTCTCTCTCTCTCTCTCTGGAGTGGTAATAATGCCAGGTATTCCATTGTGTGATATACCATGATTTCTCTATCCAATCCCAGCTCATTCCTTTCCTCAGTCTTATTACAAACCTCTCCCACAACCAAACCAGACCACACACACACACACACACACACACACACACGAGAGAGAGAGAGAGAGAGAGAGAGAGAGAGAGAGAGAGAATATTCACTTCAAGAAAAGCTTTACTATGCATTCAGATTGTTCAGAAAAGCCTGGAGGCTAGCAGCTTCACATTGGGGCTTCAGAGGGAATAGCAAAGGCTCTGTAAGAGCTAACACTTCTCCCCCGAACTGCCAGGAGAAGCAGGTAACGTCCATGGAGAAACGTACTGCACGGTCTCACCACAATGCCGGCAGCCCAGCCTTGAGGAGGCGCCCACCTGCACAGCCCTCCAAGCTCGCACAGGCTCAGGGTCACTCTGAGGACAGTGTTAGCCCACAGAGGAAGGGTCAGGCTGGAGGAAAGGACACACGTTATTTCTCTTATGACACACAGGAGAGAGGAAGAATAAAAGAGACAGTAATACACACCTCCTTTAGGACATTTTTCTCAGACAGTGTAGATCTTCAGAGTTGAATCCAACATACCCTTAGCTTGCGCCCCAGTCTAGGCCTAACTTAGCCAGACACACTGTTATACAAAAAAGTGTGTCTCTGACAGAAGTACTTCTTGGTACCTATTTGTTGCAAAGAACTGTGAGAATGCAAATAGATGACGCACCCATGTCCTCAAGAAACTACCGTGGTATAAATGCTCGAGATGTTGAAAACAGTTCAAGTCGACCACAGCAGCAGAAGATAGTGGATCGTTAGTTGCCAAATGCCTGGGAATCCAAAAGCACCTAGGGAACAATGAGAGGCCATCTGGGGATGCCGTGTCCGGGAGCACGGAGGCCCCTTGAGGAAGGACAGCCTTCCGCATGAACGCGGTGCACTGTGCACGGCAGATGCTCAGTCAGTCCCCCGGCCTACAGCCCTGCAGAGCAGGGCGTGACCGGATCTCATCCCTCCGTCCATCTTCCTAGTGGTGGCAGAGCTGGGGTATGTTACTTAGTTGAATTCAGATTTTTTTCTAATGAGAGGCTTAAACCGGACTTTATCCTGGGGAGACAAAATGTATAATTATACCATTTATAGATCATTTATCTAGAGGTAAGTTGTAGTCTAGGTTGTATCAAAACAATAGACATAGAGGGGCGCCTGGGTGGCTCAGTCGGTGAAGCGCCTGCCTTCGGCTCAGGTCATGATCCCAGGGTCCTGGCATTGAGCCCCACGTCGGGCTCCCTGCTCGGCGGGAAGCCTGCTTCTCCCTCCCTCTCCCACTCCTCCCCGCCCCCCGCCCTGCTCGTGTGCGCTCTTTCTCAAATAAATAAAATCTTTAAAAATAGTAATAAAAAGATAATACACAAAGAGAAAAAAGTAATTTATGTTCTCTTCTTTTTAGGTCTAAATTACATTATTATGGGCCAGGTGGGTGAAGACGGGCGAGGCAAAATCATGCCAAACAGCTTTATCATGATGTTCAAGACCAAGAATCAGAAGCTCCTGGATGCCTTGAAAGACAAGCAATGTTAATAGTGAACTGTGTCAATTTAAGTTGCATTCTGTCATTGCCTTTGAAAGATCTATATTTTTCTCTGTAGAAAAAAAATCTTATATTAAATATTGAGCATTCGGAAAGATTTACTCTTCACATGATGTAGCTATGAGACCTCCGATATCGCTGGTGGAAGTTCTGTGTCTGCACCGAGAGGAACAGATGTGTGATTGAAAACCTGCAGACTTAGTGCGGCAACAGGAAACTGAATGTATCAAGCGTTCTCAGTGTGGAAGCAGTTTATTTATACATCTCTGTAAAAGGGTATTTTAGGGATCAGTTTGTGTGAAGATGTAAAAAAGAGATTTTATAAGTGCAATATTTATAGTGATATTTGTTTTACCTTCAAGCATTTGCTCTGAGGTGTTATATTCTTCTCTTGCATTTTTTTAAGTCAGTGCTTAATAAAATATTTTTAAATGGTTACATAGCAGCCATTAAACTTGTTTTTATAGAAAATGGGACACTGTAAAAAGGATCTTCCCTGCTTTTTGCATATCAATTTGGCATCAATTTACACTTTGCTGAAAGAGTTAGCATTCCAAGAACTTCAGGGACGGGATGGGCCCAGTGACGTAAGTAGACTATAATTCTCTGGAGAATCAGAGAACGTTAGTGTTAGAATGGCATCCCTCGGGATCTAGTTCAACTCCTTCATTTTGTAACAGAAATTGAAGCTCGGGTCTCTTTAGTGACTCATCTAGAGCCCACATCTCCCAAGAGACCCAGCTGGCACTCAAGCTCAGAAGTCCTGACTCCAACCCAGTGCCCTCCCTGCCACTAGAAGAGGCCCTCCCTGCCCCAGAGGAAAACCCTCTTAGCCTGACTGCAGCGTTGGCTCTTTGTTTCCTTTGCAGCCTAAATCACCATCGGTCGTTTTATAGGACTTGAAATTAGAGGTGAGTCTGATGCCCTGGTCCTGTTCCTCCTCACTTAACTGGATCAGGCTGCATCAGCTAGGTTGCTTTCTGCTATGGCCTTTGAGGAATCAGTTTTCACTCAGTGGTGGAGGAACTGTGAAGGAACTCCCCGCCTCTGCACACAGCTGTTTAACCTGCAACGGCTGTGGCAACCGGCCCTCAGGAGTTTGCCGGCCAGCAGCTGTGGAAGAGTGGGCAACCATCCCTGTCTGAGGAAGGGGGGAAGCACATCAGGGATGAACAAAGACTTGGGTCACAAGGTCTCTCATGGTAGAACCAAAGGTTTAGAAATAAGGAAAAGTTTCTTTTGGGTAAAAACAATCATTCTCAGCCCTAGAAGTGACCAGACATTCAAAAGGCAAAAAAAGAATTTCAAAAGGAAGAATCCCTCTGTTTTGGCAGCTGAACACAAGCAGGCCATGAATGTGGGCTGGTTGTGGGGTCAGGAATCATTCCTAACCTCTCCCACTGGGCTGCGCCCGTCAGTACCAGAGAATTCAGCAGCTGAGAAAGTGGATGAACGGCAGGAGTTGGTGGTTGACTTCGCTGGCCAGTGCCACCTTTTAGAAAGGCCCCCCACAAGGCACAGCTGTGCACAGCCAGAATGTAACTGTGGAATCCTGATTGAGTCTAACCTTCTCAAGGCAGGGGAGTTCCTTTCAAGAACCCATGTTATGAGACTTTGCAATGATTACCAAAGATTTCAGTATTTGGGGGGCACCTGGCTGGCTCAGCCAGTAGAACGTGTGACTCTTCATCTCTCGAACGGGAGTTTGAGATGACTTGTCGAGAGTGTGTGTGGTGTGGGGTGTGTGGTGTAGGGATTACTTAAAAAAAAAAAAAAAGTTGGATTTCTTCTCCTTCTCTTCTAATTGGTGCATTACCAGCAGAAAGACTGCCATTTGTGGCTGGGCAGGTGCCTGAGTCACAGTGAGGTAAAAATTGGGAAAAGTAATCCAAACTATTTATACCATTGACATCTCTGACACAAGACTTTGAACTGTTGAGGGAATCAGTGGTTAATAATGAATGGCACTGGTTTGTCTTTTAATTCAATTTTTCAAAACGGAGATAAGCTGAATAGTGACCTTGCTCTTTTTGGTCCAACAACCATTTCTTAATTTCTTTCTTGTTTAATAAATCACTTACTTTGACTGAACTTGAGTTTCCTTAGTTATAAATTAAAGGAGTTAGACTAGATGACTTCTGGGAATTATTTCTCTTTCAGGAATTTTTTTTAATTTTATTTTTTTCAAAGTGCAATTGACTAAGTTTTGTTTTTGTTTTTAGTACTTGTACTTGGGGACACAAATACACTGGATGAACAAATGGGTGACCATACTAAATACATCATAAAATATTTCCAGACTCTCTGATGTGTTTCAGGGGATCCTGTTAGCTTAATTTTCGTCCTTTGAATTCAATTCAATTCCTATAATAAAAATATATAAATTTTGCAAAGTTTCCAAATCTTAAATTCTGTTATATAACTTATTTAGTCAAAGGTTAACCTTAGTTGAAGAAATTTACCTTCTTTTTTTTCTTTCCATAGGAAAGGGCAGCCAGGCTCCCACTCTATCTTCTGGACTGCTTTAGTGAAAGAAACTAATAACAAAGATCTTCTTTAAAGAAGAGCCTTATAATAAAACAGCTGAAGGGGGAGCGCCTGGGTGGTGCAGTCAGTTGAGCGGTGGACTCTTGATTTCGGCTCAGGTCATGATCTCAGGGTCATGGGATCAAGCCTGGTGTAGGGGCTCCACGCTCAGTGCGGAGTCTGCTTGGGATTCTCTCTCCCTCTCCATCTGCCCCTCCCCGCTACACTTGCTGAAGCGCTCTCTCAAATAAATAAATAAATCTTAAAATAAATAAAATTTAAAAAGAGCTACTGATTAGTAATTCTAACGTGAGTTAAGTAATATTATGCAGAAATTCCATTGGCTTGAATTCATGGATATATTTATATAAGTGCAAACAAACAAATTTGCAGGAAAAAAATTCAAGTAGAAAACATTTAAAGAAGGTGGGGGAGGGGGAGCTTGCCCTAAGTGTTCTAAGGTCCTTTAATTAGAGAGAGAAGGATAAAAATACTAATTTAGAACTTTGATAACTTAAGCCTTTACATTAAAATATCTGGGGTAACTATAAAAGGATACAGAGTTTGAAACTTTATTTTTTTTTTAAAGATTTAATTTATTTATTTGACAGAGAGAGACACAGCGAGAGAGGGAACACAAGCAGGGGGAGTGGGAGAGGGAGAGGGAGAAGCAGGCTTCCTGCTGAGCAGGGTACCTGATGCGGGGCTCCATCCCAGGACCCTGGGATCATGACCTGAGCCCAAGGCAGACACGCCCAAAGACTGAGCCACCCAGGTGCCCCCAGAGTTTGAAATTTTAAAAACTAGCAGAGAAGGTAAATAGATTTGAAAACTTAGATGAAATGGACAAACTGCTAAACTGTACTTACCAACTCAGACTCAAGTAGAAACAGAATACCTAAATAGTCCTATACCCATTAAAGAAATTCAAACAGTAATTAAAACTTTCTTCAAATAAAATTCCAGGTCCAGATAGTTTGACTTAGGAGGTCTACCAAATATCGAAGGGACAAATACTACCAATCTAACACATACTATTCTAAAATAGAAATAAAGAAGTAACATTAAGCAATTCTTTTTGTGAGATTAGTGGAATCTTAATACCAAAATTTCAGCAAACATAGGATCCAGTCTGATCTCACTTATGAACATAGGTACAAAAACAAGATAATTATCAGACAAAATCCAACAAACAAAATAAGTCATGATCAAGTTGGATTTATCCCAGAAATGCATGATTGATTTAACATCAAGAAATCAATGTTCATACTTCACTGCATTCCTAGATCTGCAATGCCAGCTAGGCAGTTGTAGGCACAACTCAACATTCAGACTCATGAGTACCACAGGCCTCTCTCACTACCAATAACATCCCCAGAGCTATAGAACAAGGACCAGAGCTTAACAGGATAGGGCCAGACTGGGAGCAGTTCACACAGCCATCCATGAGCTGTTTTCTTTGGCCTTCCTAGATAATGTCTCAGATGCCAGGGGCCTCGATCCATGTCAGGTGGGTGCAGACGCTCCACCTTAAAGTTCCCATTTCCTCGGAAACCAGATCTCTTGTATGAACTCCATAGGCATAGTAGCTTCCAGGCTCCTCCTAGATGACATGCCTCATTATAAGAGTTACACACTCAGGAAAACCCAAAGCTGTGGCTCCCCTATTAGGTATTTAGAGTTCCATTATAGTTCCTCCCAATCCAATGCAATTTACCAATCAGGGTTCATTTACACCACAAGCAAGTTTGCCTAGCAACATAGTAGACATACTGTAGTATCAGATTACTAGGTAAATGAAGCTGGAGTCAAACAAAGGTCGTGGACTCAACAGAACGGGGAAAGTTTCTGTTAAGCCCTATTCGCAATACATGTAAGGAGAAAAATCATTTGATCTTAATAATGCAGAAAAGCATTTGATATAATCCAACATTTATTCATGACAAAATAAACCCTGAGGAAACTAAAAATAGAAAAGAGCTTCCTTAAGCTGACAACAACAACAAAAAAAACCTGCAGCAAATGGTGACTTTTAAAGTCATGGATAAGATAAAAATGCCTGAAGTCAACATTTCTATTAAAAATTGCACTGGTGGGTCTAGTTAATGTAGTAAGGAAAGAAAAAGAAATAAATGATATTGGACAGGAAGAAATGACTGTTATAATGCAAAGATGATATGATAATTCAACTAGAAAAGCCAAAAAACCTGCAGGTGAGTTGCTAGAATTAATAGAGTCTTACCAATTTGTTCCTTAGATGTACATATAAGCCCTACTCCAAGGACAAAATATTTTTAAAAATCTTTTATGATTAAGCATCTTGAATTAAATATGTGAGGGCCATGATTCACGTGCAAACAGCCTCTTTTTAACATAGGGCCTAAGGAAGTACAAGTGTGGGAGTGTACATGGATGTACAGAATTGGGTATTCGAAGTAGCTCTGGGATGTACACAGAAATTTGTTCTGGATAATTTTGACGTTGTTATTTAAAATCCTAACTTTTAAGTACTGGGGATGAAAGGTACAGCATGGGGAATATAATCAACGGTACTGTGAGAGTGTTGTGTGGTGACAGATGGGAGCTACAATTGGGGTGAGCACAGCATAATGAATAAACTTCTTGAATCACTATGTTGTACACCAGAAACTAATGTAACATTGTGTGTCAGTTATTCTTCAATGAAAAACATTTTAAAAAAACTAGACTTCTACTTTGTTTTTGGAATTTGCTTCTTCCTCTAAAAGACAAAGTCAGCAATTAGGTTTAAAAAGGCTAAAATTTGATTATAAATTTGAAATGTTATCTTTTGCTGGAAAGATATTCCCGTGGCATTCTGAAACTAAGATTAGTATTTAAACAGTGAGATAGAGCTTTTGAGTACAGAAATCTATTAAGAAAATGTATAAACTTAAACATTTCATACAGCTGGTTAATTTACCTTACACACAAGAAATTAATAATAACAGTGACATAATGTAATTAAGAGCCTCCTGGATGAGGCAGACAAAGACTTGGATTCTCCTTCACAGTGTAGCAGTGGGAGAACTTTAGTTTCCTATCAAATGAAGTTTCCTTTTCTGTAAAATGAGAAAGGTAAATTGGATCCTTTCTGAGATCCTTTATAGGTCTTAAATTGTTTCCAGATCCTTGAATAACCAGATGGATCAGGATATAAAGTGGCACAGAAATAAAATCAACCAGTGCCTCCTTTCTAAGCCCCTGGTCTCTCCATGCCCTGGCTTATTTTTTTGAGACTGCCTCCTGGTTTTCTGTTTATGCTTACTACCTCACTGTCCCTCTTACCCCTCTTATTCTTACTCATCTCATTGGTCTCTGTTTCTGTCCTCAGTCATAAATTAAGTCTTTAATAAACTATTCGTTTGGAAAAGCAGGGACTAGGTATCTTAAGTTCTGGTCTCTGACGAAGATGAACCTACAATGAGAAATTAATTCAAAAAAGCAAAGCTTTGGAATGTATCTTACCTGATACAATAAATTGAGTTCAGGCTCTCAAATCTGTCATGATTCAATCTTGGACAAATTACTTAAAATGTGATTTTCTCACATATAAAATGAGAAGGCTGAAGTAGGTGACTAAGTTTTCTTCCAATCTAAATGATGAAATAGGTTCGAGCGCACAAAACTGTTAGATAAGTGTCTGACTGGACATCAGTCCTAGGATGGTTACACACATAGATAATGCTAAATTTTCATTCAGCAAATTTGTGCCATTCACCATCAACATTGAGAGAAATGTTTCTGCCTAGTTTTATAACTTAAAAAAAAAAAGAAAGCCTCTGCATTAAAACAATCATTATAGAAAATGCAGTGATTGTTTGTTATTTCCACTGAAATATTAAATGGGGGGGATGAGTTTTAAAATATTTAAAATTTAAGGAGTGCCAGAGTGGCTCAGTTGTTAAGCGTCTGCCTTCGGCTCAGGTCATGATCCCAGGGTCCTGGGATCGAGCCCCACATCGGGCTCCCCGCTCCGCGGGAAGCCTGCTTCTCCCTCTCCCACTCCCCCTGCTTGTGTTCCCTCTCTCTCGCTGTGTCTCTCTCTGTCAAATAAATAAATAAAATCTTTAAAAAAAATTTTTTAAATTTAAAATATTAAAATAACCTCACAAAATTAATTAAATTTCTGGATGAGTTACTGAGGCAGCTAGTATTTTCCTCCTCAAAATTCTTTTCAAATAGCACCTGATCATTTTTAGTATCTTTCAATAAGAATAATTTGCCTAAAATTGAAGAATGGATTAAATAACCTTACCTAATGAAAAGAGAGACCAAGAGACAGACATACAACACAGAGGAAACCCTAGAATGCAGAATGAAGGAAATGGAGCTTACCTGTCATTTACCTGGTTGAAACAGTTCTTTTTTTAAACATTTACCTCCTACATAAACCTGCTGTTTTGCTTCTTGTATTACTGTACTCTAATTTATATCAGAAGTCTTGTCTCTTAAAGATGGCTACTTTTAAAGGATGTAGGTAGCACATAAATTTTTTCCTAATTTTGAATGGCATATCACAAGTATTTATTTCAAACTGGGGACAAGGAGAGCAGGAAAAGAAAACAATATGAAATTATCAAATGAAGATAAACGCTATAATTGGTAATTCTTCTAAGTATATATTTAAGAAACACACGTTTATGAATAGGACAGTGATGCCAGAAAGCTAAAAAATAAGCTTACAAATGAGAAATTCAGCGCAGCCATATCCCTGGTACCGTTAGTATTGTCTTAGTGTAATTCCGAATAATTAGATCCAACTGGTTTACTCCTCAGGGCCTGCCTATAACCTCAGCCTATTTGGATTTTATAAATGTATTTTCTGAGGAAAACAAAAATTTCAGTGCAATTCCAATAAAATGCAATTTTATTGGATGCCATTCCAATAAAAATCCCAACTAACCCTTTTAGTAGAAATTGATAGGCAGATTCCAAAATTTATATGTAAAAGAAAGAAGCTAGAATAGCCAAAATTATTTTGAAAAAAAAAAGTACAAAATAATTTACCTTGGTATTTATTACCATACTTCACCCCACTGTGTTGTGTTAACGATGGGCTACTAACTTGCATATTCAAGCAGTTTCCTTTTGGAGTGATAATGCATTATAAAAGTCTACTGTTATTTTCCTATTTTAGTAAGTTGTAGCCTTATGTATTTTTGTCAGGTTAATGAAGCCTAATTTCCATTCATTAAAATTCATCCTTTTTGAGTATATAGTTTAATTGTGCAACCAATCTTCTCCCACCAGATCTTAGTAACCGATGATCTGATTTCAGTTTCCCTAGTTCTATCTTTTCTAGACTATCATGTAAATGGAATCATACAATATGTAGCCTTTTGTGATGATTTTCCTCACTTAGCATAATCCTTTTAAGACTCATCTATGTTATAGCATAGATCGGTAGTCTGTTCCTGTGCCAACCTGGGTAGGCTGTTTTGTTTCCCAGAATTTTCTTCCTTATATACTTCCAGATAGGGTGAGCCACAAGCCCCATTTGTGCGTGAAATTTGGAGGGCAGAACTAAAGCAGCGGCTTCATCTTATATTTTAGGCAGGCACTTTTGTAGTTCCCACATGGTATGACTTACCTGCTGGCTCACATTTTGGGGTGGGGCAGCGGTCTGGCCTGCATTGTTCTACCTTTCCTTGCATCCTCCTTCAGCATCTTTGACTCCTGGGTCACGTGTATGTTTAGCAACCTGGCAAAAGGCAACTTTTCACACAGGATACTCCCATTATCAAAGTTGGAGGCAGTGAGAAGTGACATGGGTCTCAGTCAGTCCTCATGGGTTCCAGCTTTGTCTTTGTTTCTTCCACTTTCCATCTCCTGTCCCTTTCTAACTGCCTCCCCTGTGAAGTCTAAGCTCTTAGGTGCAGAAACAACAGCCTCATAGGGACTGCTTAACCAACCCCAACTGTGTAACAGCAAATCCCTGTAAACAAATCACTATAAAAAACATACAGGTATGCCTACAAATAACCTAGTAGTTCTGCTTCTCTGACTGAAGTCTGATACAATTTTGCATCCCTGAGTAAAAAAATATCCACTATATGGATGTACGGTTTGTTTATCCATTCACCAGTTGATGGACATCTGGTTGTTCTCAGTGATCCAGTTTGGGATCATGAATAAAGCTGCTATAAATGTTCACATACAGGTCTTTGTGTGAATATATTATTTCAAAACATGGTATTTATAAATATAAGAAATAGCTAAAAGAGTTCAATGTGACTGCCACTGGAGGTGGAAAGGAGCACAAAGGGGGCTGATGTTGATGTTTTACATTTGAGACCTTTCTTACCATGATTTAAAAAAAACAAAAACACTGAATGTACACTTTAAAAGAGTGAATTTTATGCTAGGTGAATTATACTTCAATAAAAAGGTATTAAAGTATATGATAATACAATAAACAGACTGCCAACTTATAATCTAATATCAAGTTTTATTTACCTTTTTTCTTACAATATGCTTGTCATTCAAAATATACCTCATAAGTAACTCATGCATACAGTAGGCACTCTATAAATATTTTGATTTAATAATTAGGTATTTTTTAGAATGACTAAAAATCCTGATGTAAAATCCCAATAGGGAAGTGCATAATCCCATTGTAGACAAAATATATAACTTTACAGTAAACATTTTTATAAGAATTTTCCCCAAAGAGGGAACACTTACAATTTGGAAATTAAAAAATAAAAAGTAAAAAGCAAGATGAAACACAATACTAGTATATTTAGCCAATGATCCCTGGATCAGTGGTGCTTAGAGACCAAGGGTTACCTGCACCCTATGGCCTTAAGACCATCTGAAATTCAGTTAAGAAGATAGTCATATACCTAATAACCTCTTAACTGGAAATGCTGCAAGAAAATATAAGCAATAGCCTGTGAAACTTTTTAAACTACATCCCTTATATGAACACAGGAAAAAAATTTAAATACATATTTTATTCTCCAATTTTAAAAAAATCAAGGCTTTTCATCTTAAGCAGCAAGAATGATCCACAAATAAGCAAGAAGTAACTTTTACAGAAGCTATGTTAAATTCTGTGGAAAATACTGTGGGAGATTAGTTCAAGAACCTTAGTCCAAATATAAAATAAATCCTTGCATTGAAGGGTCTTACAGTGTTTACAAAAACAAAACAAAACAGGCTGTGACCACATAAGATAAAGTGTCTTCTAACTCCTTATTTTGGTTTGGCTTTATAACTCCAACCTGAAAAAAATTATAGCACTATTATGCTAAAGAAAAATTAAAAGCCACCAAATGCCTAACCTTAGTGAAGTACCTGTGCAAACCTATAAACATACTCAAATACTTAACTGCTATAAAATGAAAAGTCTACTAACTATATTTTTCAAAAACCATATATAATTCTATAAAATTTAAATATGTGGACTATATCAATACATGGAAATGTATATATAAAATACTATCAAGTGAGAATAACAAAATAAAAAATATAAAGTGATTACAACCATGTAAAAGTAAATATATTACAATAACAAAAACTGAAGTGAATTTAAATTTATAGAGACATAAATAGATTCAAACATCCATTAGGGGCTTTTCTTTGTTACGTAAGATTATAACAAAATAAAAAAAATAGACTATTATTTTAGATAAAACTATACTCCTGAACAATAAATACTGAACTACATGTGAACTCCTAAAACAGATCTTAAAAACCATGACTTACTCCATTTCAGGTGTGTCCTATGGATGGAGATCAGCCCACATTTGCTGATCTTCATTTTACAAAACCTTCTGGCAATGTGTACAATTATAATTGCCCTTCTTAAACATAAAAAGAAAAAAATTTAAAGCACTGTTCAAGTAAGAAAACCAAGCAGCATGCTAACAAAACCTATCTACTTAATCTGTTTTGCTCCTGCAAAAAGCTAACAGAGGATTTAAAAAAACTAATTCTATATACATATTTTACATAATATATTTATGCTATAAATATTTTAAAGAATGGCTTTTACATAATTCTCCATGTTAATTTCAATAGATATCTTATTTAGTCACAAATTATGCAAATGCAGTCTTCTAGAATTATTACTGAAAATTATTCTCTCCATGGTTTAGAAAATGGTTAATTTCTTGGATAAAACATAGCATATTTAGAAGTCCGAAAGCCAAGTAAATCCCTTATTTCATTTCGGAATTTTGACAGATCCTGGCGTAGTTCATTTAGGTTTTCCACGGTTGCCTGATCTGTACTTTGCATCTTCTGCCTCATGGACGTCAGGTAACGATGCACCAAGCAGCACATCACTTTTTGGTAGTTCTCATCCCTCTTTTGTTTCAGATTTCTCCATTCCTTCAAAACAAACAATTGCATGGTACTAACAATGGACATAAACCATATTTAAATGAGTTTTTTTAAAGATTTTATTTATTTATTTGTCAGAGAGAGAGAGAGCACAAGCAGGGGGAGCGGCAGGCAGAGGGAGAAGCAGGCTACCTGCTGAGCAGGGAGCCCGATGGGGGACTTGATCCCAGGACCCTGGGATCATGACCTGAGCCGAAGGCAGACGCTTAACCAACTGAGCCACCCAGGCATCCCTAAATGAGGTGGGTTTTTAAAAAATATTCACAGACACAAACACATGTTTTATTAGACTGTATTTTTGGCATTATGTGTTACAAGGTAATATCCAACACTTATTTAAAACAAATATGGCCTGCACATTTTGTTATTCATTCACCTGGATGCTTTTCTTGATTTAACAATAGTCTTAGGAATCTTCAGTTTATAGGAAAGATTAGCAAACCACAACCCACAGGCCAAACATGGCCCACTTACTATTTTTTTATGGCCTGTGTAAGCTAAGAATGGTTTTTACAGATGACTATTTGTAATTAATTTGATGATAGGGAACACTAATTTTGAACCCTAATTAAACAAAATGTTATTTCCCTCCCCAAAATGGAATTCCATTCTTTACATTAGATCTGTATTACAAAAAAATTATTACTCAATTAATATTATACTTTTAATTTCACCAATAAAAATTTTATAGATATTTGTATTCTTTCTTGTAATATTACTTGTTATATTAATATAACATCTTTGATTTTGTCTCAGTCTGCAAAGTCCAAAATATTTATTATCTGGCTGCTTACTGGAAAAGTTTGCCGACCTCTGGTTTGTGGCAACATGTATTGAATTATTTATGTACTGAATAACTTTCAAGAAGAACTGAAAAATATGAGCTGGCTCTAGTAGTCAATCTTTATCTATGCTGACAGAATAGGTATTCTAAATATTTTCCATGTTTTAAAGCTGTGAGATAAGATTTCATGAAAAAAAATTACAGCTCTCTCCTCTCACATATTGAATCCTTACTGTCTGTTAGATAATGTGCCACGCATTAGGGGTGTATGAGCGAAAAAAAAGTAGACAGTCCTAGGTCTTAAAGAGGCCGAGGACATATTTACACTTTAGTAAACATCTGATATTAGGAACTGTTAAAACTTCCAAGTTACAATTTTAATTTCTTTTTTTTTTTTTTTAAAGATTTTATTTATTTGACAGAGAGAGACACAGCGAGAGAGGGAACACAAGCAGGGGGAGTGGGAGAGGGAGAAGCAGGCTCCCCACTGAGCAGGAAGCCTGATGCGGGGCTCGATCCCAGGACCCTGGACCGTGACCTGAGCCGAAGGCAGACGCTTAACCTACTGAGCCACCCAGGCACCCTACAATTTTAATTTCTTACCTTCAAACTGTTTTGCCGTTTAACCTTGCCTTTTGATGTATGAGAGCAAATCCACTTACTGAGGCTACTAATCATATAGCAAATAGTCTTTGGTGAAGGAATGATGTTGAAAGGTGGGGGTAATGTACATTTGTCATCAAAGTAGCTAAGCCATAACTTTGCTCGAGCGAACTTCCATTCTTTGTCTTCATGATTCTGTAAGAGGCAAATGAAAAAGCAATATAGAATATGAACACACACACACACACGGGGGAAGGGGAGGACAGAAGGAGCAAGGGAGAAAGGTGGGGTGGGGGGAGGAGAGAGAGAGAGAGATCATTTTAAGCTGTCCAAATGTTTGCACACCTTGTATATAAAAATCTGGTTCAAGATTTGCAGTTAATATACATTACTTACATTTTACAAAAATCTATATTTAATTTAAAAATACTAATTTTTAATTCTTACAATCTTTGGTTGCCTAGATTTATCTACTGCATACATTTGGTATGATCTGAAAGAACATAAAGGTTTTAAAAGAATGAACACTTACTGCTATCAACTGGAAGCTTTTATGAAGCATTGCCACCAGCAGCTTGGTAAGCACGATCACAACCACAACATTGTATGTCCCAACAATAACAGCTCCAACAAAGGACTGCAATTCTTCTCCATAACTAAATCTTGTGACAAAGATTGCCACATGTGCTAAGGAGAAAATATACCAGAACAAAGCAAAGCAAGTGCCAATGAACCTGTAAAGACAATTACATTTCTGTTTAAAAGGAAATTAAAGAGATTAATTAGCAAAAATGAAGAATTCATTTATATCAACACTCCATAAAATATTGATAACCTAAGAATAATACTTTAAAAAATAAACGAGGTTGAACCCAATGGTACAGATATGCCTTCCTTAAACAAAGAAACAGACTCAAAAGGAGGATAAACTACTTTTGTTTAACCCCTTACTGCTTTCCTGTCTATTCTCAACAAAGCAGCTGCTAAGACATTGTTAATGCCTAAATCAAGCTGCCACTTCTCTGCTCAAAAACTTCAAATGGCTCTCAATCTCAACAGCCCAAAGTCCTTACCAGTATCAACAAGGTTCTACATCTCCTACAACTTTCCCTCAGCTTCACTACATCCCAACCACACTGGCCTCCTGGCTTTTCCCTGAACTTGGCAGCCACACTCCCATCTCAGGGCATTTGCCTTTGTCATTCCCTCTATCTACTAATGGTCTTCCTCCAGCCATCTTCTTTGTGTCTTGATTCTTCATCAGCTTCATATCTTTACTTGAATATCATCTCTGTGGGGCCTTCCCCAGTCTCCTATCTAAAACTGCACCCTCTCACACATATATCCTCCCTGGCCCAAGCTTTGTCTCTTTAGCCCCTTTTATTGCATAATATACTATATATTTTATTTCTCTTTTTATTGCCTATATCATCTCACTCTAATAGAATATAAGCTCCATGAGGTAGTGTTGTTCACTAGTACTTCATTCACTCAGCACTTCAAACAGTGTCTGTTACGCAGAAGGGGTTAAATGAATACTTATTATTAATTTAATCTTATTCCTTAAATAAGATGACATGCGAGTATCTAAAGAATAGTTGGTACATAACAGCAACACAACAAATGAGTAATTCCACACCCCTTCTCCATTATGTTATTTTAAAATGAGGGGAGGTAGGGCGCCTGGGTGGCTCAGATGGTTAAAATGAGGGGAGGTATTTTCTCTCCCTTACAACTGATTATTCAATTTCTTATGATACAGCAAATTAGAGAAAAAATTGTTGATGAAGCTCTAATGATTCTCAATTCTAGTGACCTCCTACTAAGTGTTGAAAATACAAGAGATTGTTTTGGCTGTAACAATGCTGGACAGTTGCTACTGACATTTACTATGTGAAGGGTAGAGATGTTGAATGTCTTGCAATATACAGGACTGACAGAAAACTGTCCTGCCCAAAATACTAACAGTGTACAAAATGCCACGAGCTCCTCTGTTAAAACAGACTGCAGTGGGGGAAACGATGTATGATTTTACGCCTACTAATTACTTAAGATTCTACTTATATAAAGATAACTATCAAATGATTCATGAAAATAAGTATTTCTTATTAAAAAAGAATGTCTTGGAGAAAATTTGAAGTTCTATTTCTCTAGGTACTAATTCATATACAACACAATAGAAAGAGAGAAATATATTTACTAAAAACTTTAAAAGACACTCACGAATGGAAGGTATCATTGCTTTGCTGTTCACAGAAGATGCCTACACAGTCCTTCTGTTCTTTTGGGGTATAGCCTTTATCGTACAGTTGTGTCAGTCCAATTGTGAAAGAAAACAAAACAAGAAGGAACATCCCAAGAAACTTTCCAAAATCTTGTAACATCTGTCCCATTGAAATCTGTGGAATATATTATATAGGTGTTGGTTAAAATTATCAGGAACAAAATAGTAAATATTAAATGACTAGGCAATAAAAGTAAAACAAACATATGATCCACAGTCTATTCCTTTTATTCCATCTGGTTAAGATAGTTTCATACTTTTAAAACATCAAAAGTCTCGTTGCCTAACAAAAAGCCATTCTAAGCATGCCAGCACTGTAAGTACTGGATGGCACAATTCTTGAATCTGGACCAGGTGTGCAGAGGACATGGCTGTGATGAAGTTAGAGGCTGAGACATGGAGATTTAAGAAAAGCCTATTTGCAAGGAATAAAAGGAAAATTCTTTGCTCAAGCCTAAAGGGAAATAAATGCTAATATTTACAGCTTTTTAAAATTTACAAATATAAAATCATATGACATAAAGTATTTGATTTTTGTGATCAATTACCATAAGATGGCATTTCCTCCTCCAGGACTGCCCTAATTTCTTTTGCCAAGGTGGTCAATTTTCTTTCATTTTAGATAAATTATAAAAAAATATTATGTGTACGAGCCAGATGAGTAGGTTTAGTATATGGGTACCTATTGTAATGTACACTTGTGAAGTGTGTCTGGAAGCTTTATTCAAGCCTAATTTCATTGTCCTCTAATACTCCTTAAAAATCTGGGAAATAGGCATTTTTCATAAATTCCTGGTATTTAAATTAGCATAGCAAATTCGAAGAATAATTTGACATTACCTTTTTGACCTAGCAATTCTATCCCTTGGAATTTAGCTAATAGATAAGAAATACGCTAAGATGTGTGTATATACAAGGATTTTCACTGTAGCACTGTTAGAGGTAGCAAAAAAATTAGAACATCCTAAATATTGTTAAAAAGAATGAAGTATATATCTCTAGGTGCTGGCACAGAAAAATGTCTATAAAATGCTAAGTCAAAAAAGCAGGGTATAGAACAGTATTCTAACAGCTACTGTTTCTAATTTTTTAAAGGATAAATCAGGTATATATTTTCATATAGACAGGATTTAATGTGTACAGGGAAGTTTTGGAAGTTTACACAAGAAACTGTTAACAGTGCTTATCTATGGAAGGTAGGACTAGGGGTTAGAAGGCAGACTTTTTTCCTTTGATTTTTCTTTACTATATGCATTTATTACTTTTACAATACAAAAAATAGTGTTTAAAAATAATCCTTCCTCAAGATTTACAGGTCAGTTTTATATAGTTAATTAAATCCAGCTTCAAATAAAATTTCTCACTGTTTCAAACCTGCCAAAATAATATATGCCATTTACCAATGACACAAAATGGCAGTGACAAGCAAGTGGCCAAACCCCTCTAACCCACTAAAGTCAGCCAGGTAATTAAGTAGAAGAGGCGTGCTAAAATTTTTTAGGCACACCATAAGCTGGCGACCTGGACTCTGGAAAGGTCCAATATGCCTGAGCTGCACATGTGACTAGGCCATATGGTACTTTTAAAAGTCTTATGCTTCCCTCACTTCCCCTTGCAAAATTCTGAGAGAAGAAATAGAGAGCTTTTAGATTCAGCAAGCCGGAAATGTGTGACAAAGAGAAGAAATACATTTCCCTTTTAGTCAATGATAGCTTTCTACTGAATCACCTTGGAAAAGAAATAATTTATTCAGACTGTGAGTGCTTAGATAAAGCCATGCCATGCAACTAGAGAACTTAATAAGTTAGGACAGTAAGAATGCAGTAACTGCTTTAGATAACTACGAAAAGACTGCCTTTGAAGAAAACTTAAGACACTGTAAGTAAACTTATGAGTAAATAGGGTTTCCCAAGAGTGACTATGTATGATGTTATTTGTTTAATTTTAAAAAATTTAGTCCAAAAGAGAAGCCTTAATTTAACATGACTAAGTTGGTTTTTTAAAAAATATATTTATTTATTTATTTTAGAAAGCGAGCAAGCGAGGGGAGGAGCAAAGGGAGAGGGAGAGAGAATCCTCAAGCAGACTCCCTGCTGAGCAAGGAACCGTAGGCAGGGCTCAATTCCATGACCATGAGATCGTGACCTGAGCTGAAATCAAGAGTCGCACACCTAACCAACTGAGCCACCCAGGAGCCCCTAACATTACTAAGTTTTAAAGAGTAAGTATAATTCAATTTCAGTATCAAGATGAACAATATTTAATGAAAAAAAACCCCACAAACTTCAAGGTCTGTTCTTTAAAAGCATGATATTAGTTCTTACATAAGATGGAAGAATCAAAACTAGCTACAGTGGATATCACTGAGGTGAGCATCAACTGAAAGAGCATACTAACCAAACATTCATGTGAAAGGCAAAATTTAAAAACAGTAAATCTATTTTAGTGTGAGACATTATGAGGCTTATTTATTTGTGAAAATAATAATGCTTTTGAAAATATTTACTTATTTTAAACTACTTGGCATTTCTACTCAAGAAATAGGAAAATTAAGAAATGAAAAGAAAAAGGTAATTAAAATGTCAATACTGAAGTTTACACAGAGTTAATAGGGGTATACACAGAGAAAAATATATATACATCTTTCTTAGTAATCAGAAAAACAGAAATGAAAGAAAACTAAGATAGTGTAACTTAGCACCAAATGCTATTCAATGTGGTGAAACAGTCTGCTTTTATACTGCTTGTGAGACCAAAAATTAACACATCCTTTCGAAGAAAACAGAAATACTAAGGCACTATTAAGGATCATATCTTCTGATATGTTAATGCTACTGGAGATTTATCCTTAGGAAATAATTTAAAAGAGGCAAAGTCCTCTACACAGAGTACTGTGTAGAACAGCAAAAACATGCCAAATGCCTGAGAGGGCAAAGACTGGTATCATTAGGGTTCACAGCAAGTGTTAAAATTATAAAACTTGCTAATGAAGCAATAATAATGACAACCTCTAGTCATTCTCCTTCCAAATCTTTCTCCAGAAAAAGCCACAGTTACCTGTCTAAAAGTTCTTTAAAAAAAAAAAGAAGATTTTTATTTATTTACGAGAGAAATAGAGAGAGAGCACGCACACAAGTGGGAAGGAGGAGCAGAGGGAGAGAGAATCCCAAGCTGATTCCTTGCTGAGCACCAGCCGGGCGTGAGAGGCTCGATCTCATGACCCTGAGATAACGACCTGAGCCAAGATCAAGAGTCGGACATTTAACCCCTAAGCCACCCAGGCACCCTACCTGTCTAAAAGTTCTATCTAATCAAGCATTCATGCTCAAAACCTCCTTTGCACGTATGATAATATTCAAATTCCTGGCACAGAGAACTTCAGAGTCCAGTCCGGTCTATTTTTTCAGCCTCATCTCCCCAGTAGCCACCCACTGTCTAAGTACAAAAGACATCCTGTCCTGTCTGAGCACGCCATACTTTTAGGACTCCATGTTTTCACACATGTAACTCCCTGCTCTTTGCCAGGCAAGCTTCTCATCCCTTCAAGGCCCAGATCAAATGTCACCCTAAGAAGCTTTCCTGACTCTCTCCAGGCACTGCCTCATTTTGCTCCAAAGTGCTCTGTCCATAATCTCTAAAATACTATTTTTCACTTTATACCAATATGTATGTTTGTCTCTTCTAGTAGTCTTTAAGAGCAGGCACAATGTCAGTAAGCTCCAGAGCCCAGCATATTAGTTAAAATGTTGAACACATAACTACTTTTTATATGCCTTTTTATACAACTCTACCATTTTCTAAGAGGTATCATGTATTCTTATTTACCTTGCAGTATGGGAAAGGCTAGTATTATCTCTATTTTTCCAAGTGACAAACTGAAGCTTGTGGAGATTTAGTGAATTGCTCAGGGTAACAGAACAAATAGATGGCAGAGGTAGAATTCAATTCTCATTTCTTGCAAGAGATTTTGTGAAACATCACTGTCATTTTTATCATAGCTCTCCCATTAAAAATTTGGGGCTGTGTACAAGTTAGAAGGATTTCGTTCTCATGTAACAGTTCCCCCACACAGCAGGGCTTATTGACTTAATGCATGAATAAATATCGGGAAAAAAATGTAATTGTTAATTAACATTTTGCACCAAGTCTTTTTTTCTAACACTATGAGCTGGGCCTTAGTTTCCTGAGCTATAAAAGGGATGGTCATGTGCTACATCAGACTCACTTACCTACATGCTATTAAAAATTTGCCAGACTTTATCCCAATCTATTTAATCAGTATCTCTGAGGGCAGGACTTAGAAATGAAGGTTTCACAGGCTCCCCCGGTGATTTTTTTTTTAAGATTTTATTTATTTATTTGACAGAGAGAGACACAGCGAGAGACGGAACCCAAGCAGGGGGGAGTGAGAGGGGGAGAAGCAGGCTTCCCGCCGAGCAGGGAGCCCGATGCGGGGCTGATCCCAGGACCCTGGGATCATGACCTGAGCCGAAGGCAGCCGCTTAACCATCTGAGTCACCCAGGTGCCCCTCTTCCCTGGTGATTCTGACTTAGCCTCACCAATTTGGGAATTCCTAGACTACATGACCTCTAAGTTTCCCTCTAACATTTATGCTTCTTAAAAGAAAAATATCTATCCCCAGTATACCCTAAAATGCAAGGTACCTGAAATTGCTCTTTACTCATTGCAAAGGACAATATGCCATTTCTGTGTTACAGACCAGTAAATCAAATCTAATAATTATCCAGTAAAGCCAAATAATGCCCTAGTAATAAAGTATGCATTCATGTGTCAGACACTACATTTACTTTCCAAGTTTCCTTGTATTATGTTTCAGGTCTGCCACAGTTAACTCTACTAACTATAAAGGGAATGGAGGAACGGATCTAATCATTTATGTAAAACTCATCATGTGTCAGGGACTCTGCTATGAGATGCATCTTCTACATGCTGATCCATTTAATTCTCATGACAATGATACGGAACCTGAGACTCATAGAGATGAAGTAGCAGTAAATTATGGAACAAGATTTTGAACCTAGCTGGTTGGTCCTGTCTTGTCCTTTCTGTCTTATGACCCAACTACAAGGGCTAAAGGTTGTTTAATTCATTTGAAATACATGGAAAAACCAGGAAGAATTTTTGAAATCTGTAAATTATTAAAGCCTACCCAAAGAAGTGTTGTACAATAAAAGTTAATGAGAGAATCATATTACCCTGTAGCACTGAAAACAGAAGGGCAACTTAGCAGAGTGGTGAAGATCATTAGCTCTGGAGCCAAACCACCTGGGTTGGAATCCCAATTCAGCTACTTACCAGCTGTGTGACTTTGTGCAAGTTACTTAATGTCTCTATGCCTCAGTTTCTTCCTCTGCAAAATGGAAATAAAAGAGTCTGCCTCTTAGAACAGTTGTGAGGATTTAATGAGGTAATAAATGTAAATAAAGATCTTAGAATAGTATCCACAGTAAGGGCTCAAATGTTAACTGTTACTATTACAATTGCCACCTTTATTTTTAGATTCTGTCTTCATGTCTTTTTTTGTTAAAATGTAGAACATTACTGATTTAGGCCCAACCATGACTCCTATCTGAAGTGTATTAGCTGGCATCCTTCATAAAAGCAGAAGAGCTAACTTCAAAGAGCAGGTTGGTCTGTGGATTCAGAGAGACTCAGGTTCAACTCTTGACTCTACCTCTGTCTAGTTCTGTGAACTACTGAACCTTTCTAAGCCTTAGATCCGTCATTTGTAAAATGGAAATAAAAAACAGCAAGGGTTGTGATGAGGATTAAATAAGTGGAAAACAGCACAGTGCCTGGTCCACATGAAACGTCCAACAAATGTGGTTGCTGAACATATTTTGAAGAAGCAGCTCCAGGCACAGCTAGGATGTTGTCCTATTTCTCCATCAGCCTTTTTCTTTTCACATACCCATCAGCACTTGTCTCTACTGAAGCCCATTCTATCCAGTTTTTCAATTCAGTTTAACAAACAGTAAGTAACTACTATGGCAAGGCAGTAAGTAAAGTGCAGATGAAAAAATAAAGCTATATTCCCCATCCTCAAGGATTTTTTAATTTAGTAGAAATAATATCATCTAGAATTTAAGACAAGCTAAATTTTAATTGTCTTACAATTAAGACAAGCTTTAGGAAGTGCTTTAAGTGTCTTACAATTAAGACAAGCTTTAGGAGATTCAAGGTATCAAGTTCACTGGATGGAGTTATTCATTAGCAGGGAGCAGGAGTGTAGGAATAGATTTTCCAGTGGCAAGAGCCCTGAAGCTAGCACATGTTACTTCTCCTTGGGATACCCTAACCCACCTCCTTTCTACTCATCTTTCAAGACTTACTTCCAGTGTCATCTCTTCTGGAAAGTGCCTTAAACTGAAGCGAGTGCCCCTTCTCTGAGCTGTCTATGACAACAATTACCACTGTAAATGTCATGCTTGTTGGTCACCCTCAATGCACTGTGAGCTCCTTAAGGAGATATTGGAGCTTATTCATTTTAGTGTTCTCAGTGTCCAGGACCTACCAGGCACTCAATAAATGTTTGTTGAATAAATAAAATTTCAACAAGCAGAGGGATGGCTGGGACATTCTAAACAGGGTAATAACAAACAATGACATGGAAGTGGAAGAGCACGGGACATGTGTGAGATTAGTGACTGGTCTTGGCCCAGATGGAGAAGAATTTCAGTAAGAGACAGAGAGGAGTACAGTGAGAGATGGCTACAAAGTAAGTAGGGCCAGACGTAGAAGGTCACCTTCCAAAGTCTACCTACAACATAAGTTACAAATTTAATGAACACAATCATAAAAATGTCAAGTACTAGAAAAGAAGATTCAATCACTGCTGAATATAGAACCATTTTATATACTCTATGACATTCCTATGACCTTCATTTGCCTAGGATAGTCCCAGTTTCCACTTGTTTTCCCAAGTTGGTATTCCCCAAAGTGTCTCTATTCAGATGATAAAATATGGTCATTCTAATCAGGGAGAGATCTGTACCCCTAACACAGGTTATATATCCAGTTAAAATAAGTCTGTCAACTTCTAAATCTGCAGAAATTTGGAAGGAAAAAATGTTAGTATATGGAAATAAATTTAACAACCAACAGCAGTAATCACATAAAAACATTATCTGACATAGCAGGTTATATACATAAAGGAAAAAATGTTACACTTTTGCTGAAGTAATTAACTGTCAATTTTCTTTTTGCATTTCTTTTAGTTTTACATTCATAACTGAATCATTCCATTTTAATTGAGTTCCTTATGATGAATAAAACGGAAAAATGTATTATAATTCTTCTGATTTTTTCTAGAATATTTTGGCAGAATTATGCAATACAAATCTGTCATGTTAGTAGGACTACACTGGAAAACAAATGTCCTTATTTGAAAATTTAAGTAAAAGCCTCAAAATATGAATCTACAGATTCCTATTCAATATCTATTTTTTGCCCTCTTCCTAACTAACCAGACCTTGATTTCCTGGGGGGCAATATGCTCAATTAAAGGTACTCATCTCCTCAGACTTCCTTGTAGCTACAAATAACCATGTGACCAAATTCTGGCCAATGAGTTAATAAGTGGAAACATTTGGTAGGGCTCCAGGAAAAATTATTGCTCTCTTGATAAAAAGAGAAAGACAGCTGGCCCATGCTTTCTGCCATTTGCCCTCTGCCTTTCCCCCTTCTTCCTGCAGGATACCGACTTGATATAAGACTTGGAGCTTGCTTTGTAATATCATACTAATTCTATTTGTATTTCCAAATCTTTCAGTTCTGACACTAGCCTACCCCAGCAATGGTTGCCTGAGGAGAGGGCAAAGGGAGTACTAAATGAAAAAGGTACCAAGAAACTTTTTGGGCTGATGCACATGTTCTCTATCTTGTTTATGGTGGTGATGAAACAAACTTACACATTTGCAAAACTCATCAAGTTAAGATGGGTGTGTTTTACTGTACGTAAAGTTTACCTTAACAAAGATAGTTTTTAAAAAATCATTTGCTGAACTAAATCATAATATTTAAGTATATATTATGATTAACCTGCAGACTTTCTTAAAAAATGGGAACACAATAAATATTTGTTGGCTTCACCTAAATTATGTGTAGTTCTATGGCTATTAGGATAGTATAAATTATCATGGTGGAGGAGAAAAACACACACAACAGCTGAAATGACAAATACCCACTTATGCAGTATTTGTATACACAACTATAGTTCTTTTGGGAAGAGACTAAGTCAGAAGACCTGATTCAACAGTTCTAAGAGAAACAAAGAGATAATTCCCTAAGAATAGCATACTTTTCCTTTTTAACTCTCTGTAGAAATCTATAAAAAAAATTTTCCATATAGAAACTTGGTGATCCCATCAGTTTTTAGCTAAAATAAAAAAAAATCAACATGCACGTAAAAATTACTGTTGAATCTTGACTAAAACATTCATTGAAGATATTAGTGGCAAAATTAAATCAAAATAACAGATAGTCTAAACCAGTGTTTCACATACTATTGCTTTGGAGAAAAACAGAGACTTGAGCATATCTAATGAAAACTGAGTATGACATTAAATGAGTTTGTGTAATAATCCTTTGAACAAGCTTAAACAAGTTTCTTTACTTCTTTCTCATAAGCTTTAATGTGATAATGTGCACTGTGAATTCCCAAAAGAGTTTTATGGAATGCAGTGTGTCTGACTTATTTCAGTCAGAGCACCTCATAGGACTTGGTTAAGGAAATCACACTTCAGGAAACCCTGTTGCAGGATGACAGCACAAGCCAAATCAAATCAAGTTTTTCCTACATATTTTATTTTCATATCTCTATTTGGAGAAGGTAATTATGCCCTCTATTTAAAACATCTCCTTTAAAAATATTTTTAAAAATCTACGTTCTTGGGGTGTCTGGGTGGCTCAGTCAGTTAAGCATCTGCCTTCGGCTCAGGGCACGATCCCAGCATCCTGCAATAGAGCCCCACATCGGGCTCCCTGCTCGGTGGGGAGCTTGCTTCTCCCTCTCCTCCTCGCTTGTGCTCTTTGTCGCTCTGTCTCAATCTCTCAAATAAATTAAAAAAAAAATCTTAAAAATCTACATTCTTAGTAAATTTTAACTTATTGAGAAAAAATTAATATTTAGAGCTAGTCATGTAGCAAAGTTGATCCCCACCTTCTAAAAACAATCATTACTACAATCTGTGGGGTAAATTCAACCAATTATGAGTCCTTTCTTTAATGTAAAGAGACCTAGAATTTCGTCCTGGACTCTCATGATAATCATCATACTACTCTGAACAAATCACATACCACCTCAAAAGCTCAATTTCTTGAGCTATAAATTACTATAAAGTATAAAGCCGGGCCATATGAACTCTATGAAACTTGTTAGTTCTAAATATGCTATTTTCCAACTTATTTTTACTTAATATTTACTAAACAAAGTGAAAGAGTATTTTCAAAATATAGCTTATTTATTTTCTTTTTTTTTTAAAGATTTTATTTATTTATTTGAGAGAGAGAGAGAATGAGAGATAGAGAGCACGAGAGGGAAGAGGGTCAGAGGGAGAAGCAGACTCCCCGCTGAGCAGGGAGCCCGATGTGGGACTCGATCCCGGGACTCCAGGATCATGACCTGAGCCGAAGGCAGTCGCTTAACCAACTGAGCCACCCAGGCGCCCATAGCTTATTTATTTTCAAAATCATCATTAAATATGAATTTTTTGCACAACACCTCCCTCATATTTATCACTTAAAATTTTAAATATGAGATTCATTTTGGTAAAAGCAGATTTTCATGTTCCTCTATTGTCTGAAGTATAACTATATTTTAAACAAATCTACATCTGTTGGCTGCAGGACAATAGGCCAGAGCTTAATAAAGTTTGAATACCTGAAACCAAAAGATTATCATTCAGCCAGAAGCAAAGCAGATGAAAATGCAGTGTCCTCTCAACTGTTAATTATTATCAAAAGCAAAGTTTAACATCATGAGAGAACAATGTTCCAGTGGACCAACAGCAAAATATAATAATAATGACATTTAACAAATATTCTTTAATAAGAATTAATTATTTACCTGTAATGGACCCAATATGGAGCTTGTTGTATACATAAAAAAGAGACGAAGATAACTTAGAACATTTGCAAATGCAAAAAGCCCTTCCGCCACCAGAGTAGGATGGAATGCGTCCCAGTCCTTCCGGTCAGCAAAATCATGAAACTAAAGTTAGGAAGAAAAAGCCAAAGGTAAATAGCTCCCTCAGTTTAGGAAAATAAAAATAAATATTCTGACTATTGAAAGAAAACTAATTATTTATACCTCTTTCAGGGGTTCTCCTTTTATGTTTTGTAAAGTCCTCTTCTTTGAATACAAATAACATTATTTTAACTAAATAAAAGATCTTTACATATGTGAGGCAATATCACTTACTCTATATAAAGAGGTTTTCTCAGAAATTCTTAGGTTTTAAAAAATTAAGCAATTTTTTAAAAATGTCATTAAACTTTTTATGATGAAATGTTTACTGGTTTTCCTTAAATTCTACAACACAAACTTTAAGTATTAAGTAAAATTTAAGTAAGTTTGCTCTCAGTTAATTAGCTATCATATTAAATTAACCTAGCTCTTTAACTCAGGTTTCTAGAATGAACCCTAGAAGTTCTTCTCCTTTCTAAATACTAAGAAAGAGAGTGCATTATTATACCCAGATGTAGAGTGGCCACATGTTCCAATTGCCTGGATAGTCTCAAATTATATACCAGTTTTCCTCGCATAATCATTAATGCCCCATTTCACTCTCAAAGTGTCCTGGTTTGGATAAAAAATTATAAGAGCACCCCACTTCTAGAACTAAAGAGACTGGTGTAAGACACCAATGACCCTCAACCATTTATCTATGTATGACCAATTTTTATTTTCTTAGTAATTGCACAACTCTGGTCACTGAAAATGCCTTACAAACATGTTCCATACTACTGATCATTTAAAGGAATAGATTTTTTTTTAATAAAGTAAAATGACATAAGATAACCAGTTTTTTTTTCTATAGTCTATAAATTAGTTAAAAAAAACCAAAATATATCTCTCAGTTCTTTGACTGTGATGCCTTAGAAGAATTCTAGACTCAGGGCTTAAACAAAGATAGTTAAAATAAAATCTTACCTTTTCTGGGCTTAGAAGAGCTTACATCTTCATAAAATTATAAGATGTGTATAAAACTAAATTTTTGTCAAATTCCAAATTTTAAAAATAGAGGCATCAAAAAATTATCACACTTATGTCATTTTTTAAGCTATGGAAGACAATAATCATGATTTGGAATGTGGTAAAACACTACAGAATGAATTCTTAAAGATCAACTTTTTTCTAGCATGTATAAAGATAACTAACACTAATCAATTTCAGTAACTTTGTGTTCTCATTTTAAGTATATATACACATTAATGAGGTAAATGAATCTAGCTCAGATATAAGGAATTGGCATTTGGTAGAAAGAAAATGCCTAGACAGACCTGGATTTAAATCCAGTCTTGGTTTCTTACTGTGTGGTCTTGGATAAGTTACTTAATATCTCTGAGCTTCGTTTTCCTTATTTGCAAAATGGGGATAAGGACATCTGTCTCACAGAGTCCCTGTGAGGATAAAATGAGATAAAGTATAGCAAGTATCAACCATGGTGCCTGGCATATAATAGGTAACCAACATTAAAAGGCAATTAACATCCTTCAAACTACTGGAAGGCAGGAAACAATGCACATTATTCCCTTACACTGGGATAGATTTAAAATGAAAACACATCAGATACAGATTTGGGCCGATGTAACTCTGAGTTATACAGATACATATCTCAGGTTTTTCCTAACAAACCTTCATTTGTATCTCCAATTAACATAGCTAATAGTCACCTTGTTGTGAGCAACCACTTTGAGGGCAAAAGTTGCCAAATAAAGTGAATTCATGACAAAACTGAGTTGATTACGGGATTCTTCCAAAAAGTCTTCCAACCCTTCATACCAGAGTCTTTTAATGTCTGACCAAATCATCCCTAAAAAAAGGAAGGAAAAAAAATCAAATAATGCTCTTAAATCAATAATAAACTGAAGACTACTTTAAAACTCAAGATATTAAATAAACAACACTTGTATCAGCTATAGCTTCATTCAAAAGAAAAAATAACTTTTTAGTAAAAAGTTCTCAAAATTTGAAAGAAAATAACTATGTTTTATATGACAATATTTTTCTCATAGAAGAATTTTAATAAATGTGAAACAAGCATAAGAAAACAAACTGATGCTATACACACACACACACACACACACACACAGGCTCAGTTCCTGATTCTTTTCTTTTCTCTATTATGCTCACTCCTACAGTGACCTCATCCAGTCTAATCTAATGGCTTTAAATACCATCTATGGGCAGATTTTCAAATTTATCTCTCTAAACTCAATCTGTATTTATAGAATTAATATCTCTAACCCTCTCTCCTAAATTCAACTTGTATACGAACTTGACTACTCTACATCCCCAATGGGATGTCCTAACATATCCAAACTGAACTCTTAATCTCTACCCCCAAATTCACTGTACCTTGAAGTCTTCCCCTCTCAGTGATAGAAACTTCATCATTCTAGTGGCTCAATCCAAATTTCCTTGAATCATCCTTGACTCTTATTTCTTTTAATCCACACATTCAATGCAACAGCAAATCCTGTTGGCTCTACTTTCAAAATATATTTAGAATCTAACCCTTGTCACTATCTCTTCAACTTCAAGCAACCATCCTGTCTAGCCTGGATTACTGAAATAGCCTACCTGGTCTCCCTGCTTTTATCCTTGTCTCCTTAAAAGCTATTCTCAACTCAGCAACCAGAGTAGTCCTTGTAAAAAATGCAAGTGTTGAGGCTGAGGTCGAAGAGGTTGCTGCCTGTGTTCTCCTCTAGGATTTTCATGGATTCCTGTCTCACACTTAGGTCTTTCACCAATTTTAACTACTGGGACTTAATCAGGATAAAAAGCTCTTGCACAACAAGGGAAACAGTCAACAAAACCAAAAGACAACCAACAGAATGGGAGAAGATATTTGCAAATGTCTTATCAGATAAAGGGCTAGTATCCAAAATCTATAAGAACTAATCAAACTCAACACCCAAAGAACAAGTAATCTAATCAAGAAATGGGCAGAAGACATGAATAGACATTTTTCCAAAGAAGACATCCAAATGGCCAACAGACACATGAAAAAGTGCTCAACATCGCTCGGCATCAGGGAAATCCAAATCAAAACCTCAATGAGATACCACGTCACACCAGTCAGAATGGCTAAAATGAACAAGTCAGGAAACGACAGATGTTGGTGAGGATGCGGAGAAAAGGGAACCCTCCTACACTGTTGGTGGGAATGCAAGCTGGTGTGGCCACTCTGGAAACCAGTATGGAGGTTCCCCAAAAAGTTGAAAATAGAGCTACCCTATGACCCAGCAATTGCACTACTAGGTACGTACCCAAAGATACAAATGTAGTGATCTGAAGGGGAACCTGTACCCCAATGTTTATAACAGCAATATCCACAATGGCCAAACTATGGAAAGAGCCCAGATATTCATCGATAGATGACTGGATATAAAAGATGTGGTAGGGATGCCTGGGTGGCTCAGATGGCTAAGCGTCTGCCTTCAGCTTAGGTCATGATCTCAGTGTCCTGGGATCGAGTCCCGCATCGGGCTCCCTGCTCAGTGGGGAGCCTGCTTCTCCCTCTCCCTCTGCCTGCTGCTCCCCCTGCTTGTGCTCTCTCTCTATACATATCTCAGACAAATAAATAAAATCTTAAAAAAAAAAGATGTGGTGTAAATATACAATGGAATATTACTCAGCCATCAAAAAATGAAATCTTGCCATTTGCAATGGCATGGATGGAACTAGAAGATATTATGCTAAGTGAAATAAGTCAATCAGAGAAAGACAATTATCATATGATCTCACTGATATGTGGAATTTAAGAAACAAAACAGAGGATCATAGGAGAAGAGAGGAAAAAATAAAACAAGACGAAACCAGAGAGGGAAACAAACCATAAGAGAGTCTTAATCATAGGAAATAAACAGGGTTGCTGGAGGGGAGGTGGAAGGATGGGGTAACTGGGTGATGGACATTAAGGAGGGCATGTGATATAATAAGCACTGGGTATTATAAAGACTGATGAATCACAAACCTGTACCTCTGAAACCAATAATACATTCTATGTTAATAAAAAAAAATTGTAGAGAACTGAAATATCTAAATAAATAAAATTAACAATAAATAAAGTTCACTTACTAGCTCTCTTATCAAAAAATCAAACAGTGGCGTCTGGCTGGCTCAGTAGGTTAAGCATCTGCCTTCAGCTCAGGTCATGATCCCAGGGTCCTAGGATCGAGCCCCGCATCGGGCTCCCCGCTGAGCTTCTCCCTCTCTCTGCCTGCCACTCCCTCTGCTTGTGCGCTCATACTCTCTATCAAATAAATAAATAAAATCTTTAAAAAAAATCAAATAAAGATAACACCTCATAATGGTGCTTAACTGCCAAAAAAAAAAAAAAAAAAGAAAGAAACCTAGAATTCGGTTGTGTGGTCCTTCCACTCCATCCTAAGTGTAAACTTACCCCAGATCTCTTTTCCCTTGCTACTGGGTATATGTTTTATACTGATCCAATAAACCATGTGATTTGAGCATCAAAAAAAAAAAAAAAAAAAAACAATGCAAGTGTTACTTCCCTTCTCAAAACTCTGAAGTAACTCCCAGAGGAGATAAGGATTAACTACAGGTCTGAACTCTTTCTCCACGGGAACACAACCTATGTTACTGTCTATTAAAAGGGTTTCCTTGGAAACATACTACATTAAGAAAAATACGGAAGGTCAGCTGTGTTCAACATTGTTATAAAAACAACACTGATTGGGGAATTGCATCTGGACTGGGAGGACTCTAAGTGGACTCACAAGCCCTGAAGGTATACACAGCCAAGCCTATAAAAAGACATGTTGAAACTGATGAATCACTGAACTCTACCTCTGAAACTAATAATACCCTATATGTTAATTGAATTTAAAGAAATTTTAAAAAATAATTCGTAACTGAAGTATATAATAATATCATATATATAAAATCTAGTTTCTCTATGGGCTGTTTGACTACTTATTTGTCCATTCCCCAACAGTATTTTTTGTTACATTAGTGTTATGATTAATATGAGTGTTCCAATTTTGCTATTAAAAAAATCATTGTCTATATGATTTCCTGGAGTACTTTGAATATGGTAGCTTCTAATATACCTAGTAAGTTTACAGGATGGTGAATCTTTACAATGTCAACTCATCAGTCAACAGTGTGTGTTTCTTTATTGACTTTGTGACATTTAAAACATTTTTATCTATAATCTTCTTAATAGATTTTTTAAAAAAGACATATTGAGAAACACAGGCCTCCGCTTCTCTGTGTGATGTCTCTCTTCACTCAAGAGTGTGCTTGCAGTGGGAGGAGCTACACTCTTGGGCTTTATGAGGTAGTGCTGCTGCTAGATTTGAGGCTTCTCTAGTTGGGGTAGCCCACGCCCATCCCGTACAACTGAATATGCCCATAATGGGGCTGGGAAACAGCCCCAGACTTTTGTAAGAATTGCCAATAAAGAGAAATTTGAAGCTATAATGTTGTACTTTCCTGTCTTGTACCCTTCTACCAAGCTAATAAGTAAACCAGGGCCAGGTTCCCACCTATTGTGTACTGCGAGTGTGAATGTCAACGAGGACCCAGGATCACTGTTGTTGATTGTGCAGAGTGGGTGCCGCACCTTCCCTTTTATCTCATGTCACTCAGAGTCAAAAGTAATTTCTTTATCATGACCTGCAAGGCCCTATATCACTTCTCCCCTCTGGCATTCTCTCCTATCCATCTTTCCTTTCACTACTTGTCACACTGGCCTCTTTGCTTCCTTGCCATCCTCTGAACACACAAGGCTTCTGCGTTAGGGTGTTTACATCAGCTCTTCCCTCTGATTGGAAGCTCCTCACCCAGATATCCATTTGATTAACTCCTTTACTTCACGTCTTTGCTTACCACCTACTCTGATCATCCTATTAATAAATTGCAAACCCCATGTCCTCCACTCCCAACTCCCTAACTCTGCTTCTATCTTTCTTTTCCCTTAGTACTTAACACTTTTAAACATTGGGTATAGTGTACTTATTATGTCTATTATTAACTGACTTTATTCACTCCACTTAGAGGAAACTCTTCAAGAGTAAGAATTTTTGTTTTTATTAACCAATGTCCTAAATGTCCTGGATGGCTCCTAATACATAGTGGGTACTCAAAAAATGTGCTAAATGAATAAATATACACAAATAAAACCCAAACAAACAAAAATCCTTTCCCCCTTTTTGACCAGAAATTCCTCCATAATTAATATATTCCTAGGAGTACCAGAGAACAATATTATATTCTAGGATAGTTTTATGATAAATTCTTTCATAAGATCTTTTTAAGGAGAATATACAGTAATAAAAAAAAATAGAGTGCTGCAACATAACATATGGGCAGAGATCAAGTTAAGCCAGTCAGAATCATCCTCTGGCTTACCAATAGGCAGAATAATTCCCCTAGGAAGCACATGAAGCATTCTTGAAAAATTGTTTATAACATCTTAATTACACAGTACCCATATTTTATGCAGAAAACCATTTTTAAATATTTGCAGATCTGACAGGGAAAATACATAAAAATTCCACTTAGATGAGCTTCTATTTAAAGTGAATACATAAAAACTATCTGAAAATGTTAAACCAAACATTCTTTTTTTTAACTCAAATACTGTACCACTGAAACATTAAACCAAAACAGATGCTTACAGAAATAAGTGTTTTATTTCTGTAAAATGCAATATTATAACTAAAAGGAATTCTTGACAACAATTACAAAAGGAATTGGACAAGATTTTTGATTGAAAAAAAAAAAAGGCAGGGGGGCCTGGGTGGCTCAGTTGTTAAGCATCTGCCTTCAGCTCAGGTCATGGTCCCAGGGTCCTGGGATCGAGCCCCACATGGGGCTCCCTGCTCTGCGGGAAGTCTGCTTCTCCCTCTCCCACTCCCCCTGCTTGTGTTCCCTCTCTCACTGTGTCTCTCTCTGTCAAATAAATAAATAAAATCTTAAAAAAAAAAAAAAAGGCAGACATGTGAAAGAACAGTGAGTACCATTGTCAGGTGGTTTCCCATCTTCTGCGCAACACCCCACAACAAAATGAAGCTAATACACTTGACGTATTTGATATTTCTGAATTGAATTAAGAGAACAAAATAATTTTAGACTATTATAATCAGTACATTCACTAGCCAATGTACTATATTTTAGGGTCTTTTTTGTTTTTATTTTTTTTAGAATTAGTAACCAATACTATAAGCTGTAATCCCATCATTTTGGGATTCCTCAAGGCCTGCTCCTACATCCTCTATTCTCATTTTATACTTTCTCAAGTGTCTCATTCATGCCCATAATTTCATATACAACCTATATGCAGATTATTCACACATTGCTAACTCAAGTTTAAACTTCCTCTTGAGTTCCAGCCGATGATGTCTAATTGTCTTTTAGATATCTTGAAATCTTTTTAATTTCAACGTATCCAAAGCCACAGTCAGGATCTACTCTCACAAATATCAAAACCAAGTACTCTTCCAAAATACCTACACTGCTTAATAAACTCACTCTTCCTCACCTCCTATATACTGTGTATTTCCATGCCCTATTGACCTTACTTTGTAAGTATCTCTCAAATCTGTTCCCTACTCTCTTTTTCTATCATAACCACCCTAAGTCCAAGGTACCATCAGCTTTCATCTGCAACAGCCTCCTTCTGGTCTCCCTCCATCCACTCTTGCCACACCCCTATCCTCCTAACCATTCTCTACTATAGCCAGAATGATTTTTTCAAAAGCAAATCTGAAATACAAAAACAAAAAACCAAAAGGCAAATCTGATCATGTCACTCCAATCCTTAAAAATTTCAATGGTTTTCCAATGTTCTTAGCATAAACTCAAAATTACTTAACATGGCCCACAAGCCTGTCCATGGCCTGAAGTACCATCCATTTCTACAGCTTCATCTTGGATTTTGCTTCTCTTGTTCTCTCTGCTCCAGCCTTTACTCAATACCTTCTTTGTGCCACACTCCTTCTTGCCATGGTGCCTCTGAACATAATTTTTAGATCAGCCTAGAATACACTGTCTTAGTTGACTTTTTTATTTTTTAGACCTAGCTCATTTATCAGTTCCTCAAGAAAGCCTTTTCCTAACTTTCCTGACTCGGCAGGATGCCTTTATAATATGCTTGCTCTCCTAGCTCCATGACCTTTACTTAGCAGCACTTAACTCGTTTGTGCTTTTTCATTTATCTGTGCAATTTTCAAGTTATTGGGGTTTTGCCTTAATTAGACCATAAGCTCCATGAGTGCTGTACCATATCTCAGTTTTGCCTGTGTTTGGACAAAGTAGATATACAAAATTTTTAAAAATATATTTTTAGGGGCACCTGGGTGGCTCAGTCAGTTAAGCATCTGCCTTCAGCTTAGGTCATGATCCCAGGGTCCTGGGATGGAGCCCCACAACCGGCTTCCCTGCTCAGCAGGGAGCCTGCTTCTCCCTTTCCCTCTGCCTGCTCTTCTCCCTGTTTGTGCTCTCTCTCTCTCTGTCAAATAAATAAATAAATAAAATCTTTAAATATATATATATATATATATATATTTTGTACTAGCTGTTCTATTATATTCTAAGAGTAAAAAATTAAGTAAAAGGATACCGCTAATATTCTGTGCATTCATCAACACATTATTTCCATTTACCTATGTGTTTTTTATAATTTAACCCTACTTTTCTTGGAAAGCTAAGGAAAAGAACAAGAAACAAATGTACAAAAGTCAGCTATCGTGAGTCAAAAGTCACTGTGTTCACTGCGTGAAATAATACATTGAATGAGAAAGTGCCTTTAGATAAGCAGGCCAGTGATTCCTACATGTTTCCTTAGAGCAAGTTCAGATCTATATATCTAAGGTAACCCAGAGTGATCTAATTACATAACAGGCTTAGAAGATGTCCTTGGCAAGGTTTATTCAGATCTATTGGTTTCAAAGCAGAAGCTGTGCTGAGAAAAGTAAAATACTTCCAGGAATTTTACTAGCTTAATGCATATTACACTCTTCTACTGAAGCAGAATATGGTTAGAAAATTAATCATATTGTATGTGCATGAATATTCAATAATGTCATTGAAAATAGGGCCATCATGATTAAAAGGAGTAGCAATAGTTTTACCATTATTATGAAATTTCATCACAGCAGCAATATTTACACTATCCAAAGAGTGGTATAACTCTGAGTTCAATAAGCTTTTACTCACTGCTAAGAAATATAAATTTTAACTTGATCCTACACAGACTTAGGAAACCTAAATCTTACTTACAAAACAAAGAAAAGATTCTTTCTCATGACTATTTAAACAATAGTTTACAGATAAATGATATAAAATTTCCTTTATTACTAAGATATATAACAATCTTTCAGAAGTATTTTAAATGAATAGAGGGGAAAAAGTGCTTCTTAGAGATTCCATTCAGTATAATATTTTTTAACCCATTCAAAAAACAATATAAACAAGTTTCACACTAGAAAGCTCTATAATGATGCAATTTGGAATTACATATGATAAAGTATAAATTACTTCCTAAATTAAAATATTAAGTTTTAGATTAAATAGCAGAAATACAGGAGAGAAAAATATTAACAAGAAGAAATTATTTAATTCCCTTTAACCTAGAATCCAGATGTGTTATTTTTACTTTATCTACCTAATTTTAAATGTTAATGCACAATGGATTGAATACTGCTAAAAGTAAAACTCTGATTTAAATCAAGTTGCTTGAAATGAACTAACTTCCAAATTAAAATTAAAATTCCAAAACATGCAAATTATTTTTATAGCTGAAGGAGAACTAAAAGTGAAAATGATACATTAATTTTCTCAAAATTATTTAATGGTTAAATCAATAAAGAACATATTGATCAATCAGTGTTTTATGCCATAGAAAATACTAAATTTTAATATCCCTTAACTCTATAGCAAAGAGCAAAAAGACAGGTGAGAAATACTGAGTTTAAAAACAAGGTTAAAAAAGTAAACAATCAATAAAACTAAAAGGCAACCTATGGAATGGGAGAAGATATTCACAAATGATATATCAGACAGATAAAGGGCTAGTATCCAAAATCTATAAAGAATTTATCAAACTCAACAGCCCCCCAAAAAAATCCAGTCAAGAAATGGGCAGAAGACATGAACAGACATTTCTCCAAAGAAGACATACACATGGCCAAGAGACACATGAAAAAATGGTCAACATCATTCAACATCAGGGAAATACAAATCAAAACCACAATGAGATACAACCTCACACTGGTCAGAATAGCTAAAATTAACAGCATGGAGGTTCCTTAAAAAGTTAAAAATAGAACTACCCTACAACCGAGCAACTGCACTACTACGTATTTATCTAAAGGATGCAAACATAGTGATTGGAAGGGGCACATGCACCCCAATGTTTATAGTAGCAATGTCCACAATAGCCAAAATATGTAAAGAGCCCAGATACCCATCAACAGATGAATGGATAAAGAAGATGTGATATACAGATATAGATAGATAATGAAATATTATTCAGCCATCAAAAATAATGAAACTTTGCCATTTGCGATGACATGAATGGAACTAGAGGGTATTATGCTAAATGAAATAAGTCAGTTAGAGAAAGACAAATACCATATGATTTCAGTCGTATGTAGAATTTTTTTAAAGATTGATTTATTTGAGAGAGAGAGAGAGCATGCAAGCAAGTGCAGGGAGGGGCAGAGGGAGAGGGAGAGAGAAGCCTTAGCAGACTTCTTGATGAGCTCAGAACCCCATGTGGGGCTCGATCTCATGACCCTGAGATCATGACCCGAGCTGAAACCAAGAGTCAGTCGTTTAACCGACTGCGCCACCCAGGGTCCCCTCACTCATATGTGGAATGTAAGAAACAAAACAGATGAACATAGGGGAAGGGAAGGAAAAATAAAATAAGATAAAAACAGAGAAGGAGGCAAACCATAAGAGACTCTTAACTATAGGAAACAAACTGAGGGTCGCTGGAGGGGAGGTGGGTGGGGGGGATGGGGAAATTGGGTGATGGGTATTAAGGAGGGCACTTGATGTAATGAGCACTGAGTGTTATATGCAACTGATAAATCACTAAATTCTACCCCTGAACCTAATAATACACTATGTGTTAACTAAATTGTATTAAAAAAAAGACTGAAGATACATAGGGAAATAAAGGAGATGTCATTAAAAGACCATAAATAGACAATGTGATTGTATCTCAACTCTCTTCCATCCCCCACAAAAAAAGGGCAAGAGCTGTAAAAACTGCAGGTCATTTAAAATATTTATCATACAGCATAATACTTATAAAAAACAATTTTCAGAAAATAAAGTATCTTATATTTAAAAACCCTGTCATGGCTGCCTGGGTGGCTCAGTCATTGGGCGTCTGCCTTCAGCTCAGGTCATGATCCCAGGGTCCTGGGACCGAGCCCTGCAACAGGCTCCCTGCTCGGTGGGAGGCCTGCTTCTCCCTCTCCCACTCCCCCTGCTTGTGTTCCCTCTCTCCCTGTATCTCTCTCTGTCAAATAAATAAAATCTTAAAAAAAAAATTAAAAAATAAAATAAAAACCCTGCCATTTCTAAAGAGATCGGGGTATCATTACAAAGAACTGATTCATATTGAATGAGTCACCAGGGAATCCTTTAAATCTAAATTTAAATAATGTTTCTATAATAAAGATAAAGATGTAACCTCGTAAGTTCATAGGTTCTTAAAAGGAAAACTAATGGTATAATAAAACAAAATAGTTAACTCTTCAAATGCAACAAAGTATAATATATATCACATTTCAAAGTACCTAAGAAAAGATTCATACTCATACCAAAAAAGCATTCATCAGCACAATTTTCCGTGTTTTAATGATAATGAAAAATTTTAGAGACTGAGAATAAAGAATTTCTCACTTCCATGTAATTAAGTAATATTAAATAAGAGATCTGCTGCCTTATCAAGTTCAGGATCATTTATCGTTACAAAAATGTTAGTTAAGTCTTCCATGATCATGAAAGTGTTCAAATTCTTGCTCTGTAAACAGTTGAACACAGATGTTTGTAATGCCACCAAGCAAGGGAGAATTAATGGGCTATATAAAAGCAGATTCTTTTGAATAAACTTGACACTTACCAATAATCCACAGTATAAGTAGATAGTCTATTCTTTCAAGCGCTGGCCCCATTGTGTTTTTCTTATCCTCATTGTAGACAAGAGAGTAGAGGTTTAATAACAGCAGGAATGTGAAATATGATGCTCCATGAATAATAAATTTCATAAAAGGAGTGTGAATGATTCTGCCAAACTGAGATTTGGGAGCTATCAAATAACAAAGTGACAAAACTGGCCAAAAGATGCCAACTGTCAAAACAGTCATTATCTTCTTACAGGTGGGCTTACGTCGGTAACCTGACATCTGCCCAAACCAAACAGTGTTCAGGAACTGCTGGCAGTTAGACTGTGAGACAAACTGGAAAGAACACACACATACACAAAAATAAATAAATATTAATAATTATTAATGAATAATTATTCTGTTAATAATTATTAATAAATACTTAATATCTATAAACATAATTTGATAATACCATTATTTAACTGATATTCAAAGTGTTACTATTTTAAAATCAATTCTATACAGTCCACACAATTTTTTGTTTTTCGTTTTTCTTACATGTAATAAAAGAGTGTAGAGGTTGAGCATAGACTCTGGAGCCAGATTACCTGTTTTCAAATCCAGGCTCTGCCACTTAATAACTGAACCTGAGGAACTCTTTAAACCTCTTTAGGCCTCAAATTTCCCATCTATAAAATGGGGATAATAATAGTCTCTACTCATAAACTTGTTACAAGGATTAAATGTAAAACTCTTAGAATAGTGCCTGATTCATAGCATGTAGTATATAAATATTAATAGCCTACTTAGCCATTTTGCAAAATAAAGACTCTCATAACGTTTGTGAAATTTCAAAGTTAACAACCACAAACCAAAGAAAAAAACTTTTGTCTAGAAGAACTACTGATTTCAGTTATAAGAAACCAAGACACTAAGATAGAAAAGCAATCCAAGTCTAAACATCAGATATATTTATGCTCCATTAAAACATTGAGAATTTCTTAAAATGTATTAAACTCTTAAATCTGCTTAAAACTAAATTCTGTGTAAGAAAAAAAGGAAATAAATTACCAAATAAGAGGGAAATTCTAGTTCAAGTACAGGAATCAATTTATCAAAGTTTACAAAGCTTCTTAGTTTACTGATTTCAGAAGCAGTATTTTCCCAATATAATGCTCATGTTGTGAAGTATAACTTAAGGATTCTGGTAACTGTGGATATAATAATGTGATCAGGTTTGAAATTACCATAGCACAAGTGATCATAATGTCATTCAGATATTAAATACTAATTGGTCAATCTTCTGTTTTAAAATGATTTATCCTGGGCACTAGGTGGCTCAATCCAGTAAGCGTCTGACTCATGATCTCAGGGTCCTGGGATCGAGCCCCGCATTGGGCTCCCTGCTCAGCTTGGAGTCTGCTTCTCTCCCTTTCCCTCTGCCCCTTCCCACTGCTCATGCTCCCTCTCTCTCTCAAATAAATAAATAAAATCTTAAAAAGAAAGAAAGAAAGAAGAAATCTCCTAATATACTATACTTGTTTTTGGCAGTTAAGTCTTAACTTCATTCTTCATTCTTCTGTTCAGATTCCAGTGCTCTTAGGGGATCTTAAATTGTCTCTCAAGATGAAATACTGGGGAGAGAAACAGCTTTTCCTCCTACCAACCACCCAGTTTAGTGGCATCCCAAACTTAGTGGTTTCTCCCTTCCCCCCAATTATCAAAGGACTGCTGTCCTTGCCATTCCTCTATATAATGATGATTTAATTAACAGTAATGTTAAATACGTAATTTGAAGAACAAAATTTCAACTGGAAATGTTTTAAGTCTGTGGTGGTTTTAAAACATTGATACAAATTCTTTGCTACTCTTCTCATCAAGAGGTGCTTATCAATGTTTCATACCCTTCAATTCAACAAAGCTGTGACTGCTTTAATCAGTAAATTCTGGAAGAAGTGATACTATGTGACTTCTGAGGTAGGTTTTAAAAGGCCATGCAGCTTCTACCTTGTTTGAGGAACACTTGCTCTTGGTGCCATTAACTGCCATATAAAGCATCCTACTACCCGAAGTTACCATGCTGTGAGGAAGCCCAGGCTACCTGTAGGCACTCTGGGCAGCCCTCAGAGGCTTCTTAGACTATCTCCTCACAGTCAACCCACCATGATGACCATGCCCCTCTGTGATTCCAGTAGTAAGTGCTCAGGAGGCCCACCCTCTATGGATCCAGCTGGCCCACTCAAGAGCTCCCTGTTGGAGTCCTCAGCAGCTGCTCAGGCTCCAGACATTTGAGTGAAGAAGCCTCCAGATGATTGTAGCCCCCAGGCATCTAAGCTATCTCCAGCTGAGACCCTAGATATAGTGAAGCAAGGACAAATTATCCATCCTTGCTGTGCCCTTTCCTAATTCCTGGCCTACACAATCCAAGAGCATAATAAAATGATTATAAAATTATTATAAATGATTATGAAATACTGTTTTATGCCACTAAGTATCAGGAGTTTGCTATTCAGGACAGATTACCTAAACAAAGTCTACCAACTATTTGGGAAGATATTATCCTCCCCTTTGATCATATCTAGAAATCTAGTTTAAAAAACTACATTTTCATTCATCCTTAAAATTACAGAGTATTTTCCTTTCAAATAAAAATATTACTACTACTTCTTGTTTCCTTTTCTGGCATCTTCTTTAGAATGGAACATTTGGTTACATCTGTGAGTCCTCAGGGTGATATATATATATATATATATATATATATATATATATCAATCATTAGGAAACTGGCTCTTAGTTTTTCCTTCCCTAACCAGGATAATCTCAGGTCTTTCCACCTTTCTTTGAGGTTCTTTTTCCAATCCCTTATATCTTGTTATCTCTTTATTCTATCATTTTCTAGTATTTCATGTCTATTTTAGGTTGTGGAACACAGAAGTAAATAAATTAGCCTAAGGGCGCCTGGGTGGCTCAGTCGTTAAGCGTCTGCCTTCGGCTCAGGTCATGATCCCAGGGTCCTGGAATCGAGTCCCACATCGGGCTCCCTGCTCAGCAGGAACCCTGCTTCTCCCTCTCCCACTCCCCCTGCTTGTGTTCCTGCTCTTGCTGTCTCTCTCTGTCAAATAAATAAATAAAATCTTAAAAATAATTAATTAATTAATTAATTAACCTAAGATCTAGTCAAAATGTATATTAGAGGATGATTATACCAGGGGTTCTATATTGTTTCTATTTATACAGATTAGTATAAGCACACAGGTATGTTGTTGATTTATAATCTTACAGTTACACTGATCCAAAATCTTGTGTATAATTTTTTCCTATAAATGTTTTATCTTAATCAAGAACCTTAGAGTACTAGAAAAAGCATAGGATTTGAAGTCAGAAATCTGGATAAGTGACATACCATGTAGGTAATGTTAAACACCTTAAAATTCCTGTACCAATTTCCTGAGTCACAAAACCATTGTGAGGCTCAAATTTTCAACCAAAATAATACAAAATTCTGCCTGGCACCAAAGGTCCTATATCTTGCCTTCCACAATTATTTGTCTCAGGTCCCATTTTTATATTAATACAAATCTGATAAGCAAGTTTTATTCTAACATCTATATTAATAATAAAAATAATGGGCCTTAAGGATGTCTGGGTGGCTCAGTTGGCTGAGTGTCCAATGAGTTTGGCTCAGGTCATGATCTCAGGGTCGGGAGATTGAGCCCTGCAATGGTTCTGCACTAAGTGCAGAGTCTGTCCCTCTCCCTCTGCCCTTTCCCCTGCTTGTGTTCTCACTCTCTTGTGCTCTGTCTCAAATAAATAAATCAAATCTTTAAAAAAAAAATAATGGGTCTTAGAAAAAATATCTTAAAAGTATCATTTACCAATACCTCATACTATCAACTGGATATCATTACCTACATATAAACACCCATAGTTAGTAAATTATTTCAAAAAATGAAATTTAAAATGCATACCTTCCTTCTTCAAGTTCCTGAATCATGTATTGTGTGTGTGTGTGCACGCGTGCGTGTGTGTGGGAGGGGATTAGAAATAGGTATTATTTCCCTTAATAAGAAGAGATGATGCCAGTAGAGCCAGATTCAACTTAGTTATCATATCATATGCTTCTCCACCTTTGGGTTTCGATGAATTAACAAGAACCAGGAAACACAGTATCTGATACTTTATTTTTAAATAGAAAGGAACTATTACTATAGAAAGCGCTATTTATAACCAAATCAACAAAACAAACCTACGATGACAAAACACAAGATGGAAACATCATTGTGAAAGTACTTACTATACAAAATCTTACCTCAATAGCTACTACTTGGCAAAATATTAAATCAACATCCATATTATTATTATAATTAATATTGTTAAAAGCAACTTGTGTCAACAATACTTCAATTTTTTAAGAAAAGGAAAGTAGTAAAACTGTGAACCAAAAAATAATAATAATAGCAACTGCCATTTATTCAAATATTTGCTTAATGCCATACTCATTGTACTAAACTTTTAAAGTACATATCCTTGGGGTGCCTGGGTGGCTCAGTCGGGTAAGCATCTGCCTTTGGCTCAGGTCATGATCCCAGGGTTTGGGGATTGAGCCCCACATTGGGCTCCCCACCCAGCAGGGAGTCTGCTTCTCCCTCTCCCTCTGACCCTCATCCCAGTTCATGCTCTCACTCTCTCTCTTAAATAAATAAATAAAAATCTTTTTAAAAAAGTGATAGTACAGTACATATCTTTAATTCTTAATTGCTCTGAACCACTGTGGAGGAAATAATTCTTTTTTAAGAGATTTATTTATTTATTTTATATAGAGAGAGAGGCCTAGCAGGAGGGGCAGAGGGAGGGAGAGAGAACCCCAAGTAGACTCCACACTGAGCGAGGAGGCTGGCTCTATCTCACGACCCTGAGATCATGACCTTGAGCGGAAACCAAGAGTCAGACACTTAACTGACTGTGCCACCCAAGCACCCTGGAAATAATGTATATATATCACAGAAAACCTCATACCTCCTTTTGGTTATATTTGATAGCAAGTTTTAGACGACTTAAATTCATTCTTTCTTCTAGTAATCCCCGTTTGTCAAGAGGCTCATCACTAGATGTATGGTTTAGGATAACTTCCAATTCTCGTGAATTCCGGGCTTGTGCAAGCAAATCTTTAGCAAACATCTTACATTGTCGGGCTAGCTCCTCATAATCATTCCTGCAAAATGCAACAGTTTATTATTAGAAATGTCATTTCCAACTTCTAATTAAGCTTTTTTCAATAGAAAATTATTTACTCAGTAACATTTTAATTCTGATAGGGCTATACAAAATCTGAAGTCATTTTGTGCTGATGGTCAAAAGAACCTACTGGTGCATAAATTCTCTGTAGCTCTGGGGAAAACTCTAACACAATTATGTTCTCTGTGTTTCACACTGATAATTTTAGATGAGTACAGTATTTCTTTATATATACTGATATTCCTAGAAATTCGGATTATAGTTGTCAACCAGTTATTAACTCATTTGCCCTTATTCTCTATAAGTTTGATATAAAACTTCCTTTTATCTGACTTATCTAAACAATAGATAATAATAATGCTATCCAATAAATATTACTATGTAACTTTTAATGAGAGATGTTTTCAAAATAGTCTACAACATGTTGTATGCTACTTCTGATATTAAAATAATATTCTGATTCACTTTAAAGTGTTCATTTGAACAAAAGTCAAGTTGGAAAGAAAAGATGATGAAATACTCCTAGTAAAGAATTTTCTTTCATAATCACTACTCCTTGAAATTTAGGATTTAACTGCTGGTTAAAGATAGGCCTAAATCAACCAACTTGTGAGAAATTAAGAAGTTTTAATAGATAATCCTCTTTAAGAACATCAATTACATTAAAATTACATCTGAGTATAACTTGAAAATAAAGTTAGAAATAAATATGAGTCAACTGAGGTCAGATTTCGGAAAATAATTTTATTCAGTTTTTTTTCTCCTTACTGGGAAAGGAAGGGAAAACAGAAAAATTTCCCAATGATTAATCATCTATACAATGGGATTTTCCCTGAACAGAAAATTATCACTCAAAGAATTAAAAACTTTTCCTTAGAGGCTAACATTTTTCTCATCTACTCTTTGCATTTACTATATAACCAAAACTACCTAAGAATAAGTAATTGGATTTCTTTAACAAATGAAGTATTACTGCTTCTTAGTCTAGGAATCTAATTACAGATGAGAATATTCATCAAAAGTGTGTATTATTACAAAGAGGTCTCATCTTTAGGTAAACACTGACAGACCACTAAATTCAGTAAAATTAATATATTCTATTAATCTAATTTTCTTAATCTTTAACAGATTATTAGAAGACTAATAAGTGGCTATATAGTTTAGATGGAAATATAGTAGACTAGAAGCCAGGAGTCCCATGTTCTAGTTATAACTTTCGCTAACTCTGTTCCTAATTAGATGCTGATATCAGTAAGATATCTAACCTATAAAGATCACCTTCCTTGTCTACAAAAACAAGGGGATTGAAGTAAATGGATTCTATGATCTATGTTCAAAATCTAACTTTATTATCCTATGATTACAGAATAATCATAGCAGTTGCTTCAAATCCTTTTTGGAAGGAGCTGAACGAATTCTATTTTATAAGGTAACAGAACTCCAATTATAAGATTATAATAGGAAGTTCTTCAGATTTAAAAGGAATAATTTATTAACAGCCTCATATGCTAATAAGTTAAAAGTAGCAACAAGTTACATTTTAACCATGTCTTATGTGTTTCTCAAAGTATATACTTGATGTCATATCAAGTTTAAATAAATTTTAACTTATCCAAATTGAAATAAAGGAGTTCCATACTTGAAAACTTATAAACAGGTATATTTAAAAAGTTTCTAGAACTCAGCTATCAAGAACACACTATAAACTGCTGTTAAGGCATAAGAAAACCAAGCTTCTTATTGGCCTTGCAGGAAGAAGTTTGAATCTTTCCATCTTGTCAAGTCACGAGAGGAGTGCAATGCAAAGGCATGGGGCTCCCACAGCAGCTAGACTTAAAAGGAAAGGTAGAAATAGGTATTACCTGCTCCCCAGAAACTTCACAGCAGGAACTGGCAAGAAATGATCAATTTCTCCTTCTTTGGGGGGCACCAGGGATACTTTAACATAAGGGAAAATCTCAAAGCTTTTCCTCAAGTCTTCGAAATGTAGTTTTCTAAGGACTTCTATTTTTTTAATGTTTAAATTAGTAGTTTAATAGGCTGCTTTTTCCAGAGCCTTTTTTTTGTCCCCCCAACTTAACTCTCCAAGGGAAATTGATAACAATGATTCTTTGTGTCAAAATTACATTTAACTCTTCATTTCAGAAGAATACTCAGAATGGGATTCATCCCTCTTAATCAGTAGTATTTTATTTTTTATGTCTACATGTTATGTGTCTCCTAATAGAAAATCTCACCAAACAGTGAAAAGGGACTATGTCTGTGTGTGTGGAATGTCCCTGACACACAGAAAGCATTTTATATGCTTCTGAAAGTTATGAAGGATCAGGCTCTCAGGATGATTATAGTATCTGGGAATGAGGGGAGGTAGAATAGAGAGCAAATAACAAATTTGCTCTGGCTTAAGGTTGCCACTCCCCCTACTCTTCACCCTTAGAACTCCTTTGGTAACATTAAACAAAGGGGGAATTTAACGATGGTGCAAGAATGGCAAAGGGCAGTTGGGGAAAGAGTGACCTAAGTAACATCAAAGTCTATTCCATTGAGCCTGAAGGAAAATCCCAAGTAGGTGGCAGCAAGGTCTGGTCATCTTGGATCAAAAGAAAATAAATGTAAACATGAATTTGGTTCATGAAAAAAAACTCAGGTTGAAGGGATTCTGGAAAAAAGGACATAATTTACAATTTCCACTCATTCCCACCTGAATTCCACCTCCACAAGGCTTAATTCTTTTAAATCAGCACTAAGTTCAAATGCTCTCAGAATTGGATCCTCCTCTGTTAACATTATTAGAGCTGGACTGGCCAAACAGCGATATATATCAAGACGAAACCTGTGATAAAATTTGATTCCATAATGTAAAATAAATGGATTGTACACATATAATTAGTATTTTCAACCTACAATTTTCATAAATTTAAAATTAAAATACTATAAAATTAAAAGAAAATAAAACAACTATAATATACTTAGGATAACTACATAAAAAGAAAAAGACTTAAAAAATAAGTCTTTGTATTTTTCAATCCAATTTAATTAAAAAATTTCTCTTCCTGAACCCAATATTATTTTAAATGAAATAGGGTAGTAACTAATACATTTTGAATATGATGTGAATGGTTATTAAATTTTTCCTTCCTCAGTGATAAGACTACATTAATATGCTAGGTATGTATAACACATGACTCGCTCAACCAGGTTGTTTTTTAAAGATGTTTCAAATCTTAAGAATGAAATCATTCATTTATGCATAATCTCCAGCTAACAGAAGATCACATTCCTTTACCTTCTGTAAACTAGTTAAGGTTCACATTCAATACCTAAATAGGAAGCAAACCAGAAAATTTTTGCTATAATTCTTTCATTTATAAACATATACTTCTTAATTTATAAATTTGATAGATATTATATAACATATTTTCTCCCAAACATAAATACATGCTTGTTATTAAAAAAAGCAAGCAGTTTAGGGGCGCCTGGGTGGTTCAGCCGGTTAAGCGTCTACCTTCAGCTTAGGTCATGATCCTGGGGTCTGGGATCGAGCCCCACATCAGGCTCCCTGCTCAGCGGGAAGCCTGGTTCTCCCTCTCTCTCTGCCTGCTGTTCCCCCTTCTTGTGCTCTCACTCTCTCTCTGTCAAATAATTAAGTAAATAAACAAATAAAGAAAGCAAGCAATTTAGAAACTTGATGGTCCCCAGTTCTCCTCCTTTCACCAACTCTACTCCTCAAAGAATGGTCACTTACAGAGAGTTGTGAATATCCTTGATATTTTCGATTCACACACAAACATAATCAGACATACTATATAAAGGAACAACTCCTTCTATGTCACTACATATAGAGTCATGTCATTTTTTCCCAAAACTGGATGGTTTCCCATTTGATGGCATCTCATCAGATCTCCAAAAATGGAAATTTCAGTTGCTTCTAATTTTTTACTTCTATAAATATCACAGCAATGAATATTCTTTAATTCATATATTCTCTGCACTTAGAATTGCTGGATAAAATGGCATGTGTATTTTAAATTCTAATAGCTGCTTCCGAAGCACTAACAATAAGGAGAGCTCATTTTCCCTTACATCATCATTAGTATTTTGCCACTCTAAGAGATGAAAAATGGAATTTTATCTGAATTTCTTTAGAAGTTTAAGCGTCCTTTCCTGTTTACTATCGATGTATACTATTTCTGTAAACTGTTTATTTTCATTAGCCTATTTTTCTGATAATTGTTTATTTTTTAAAATCAATTTGTAAGATCTACATATCAAAGAAATTAGCCCTTTGTCTAGTGAAAGCCTTTTAAATACTTTTCTCCCAATTTATTGTTTGTCTGCATTTCCCAACTAACCCAGAGATTCACCAGGAGACAGTAGAACTCTTAAAGGCTCAGAGTGTATTAGCATAAACTTTACCCAAATCAGTGGCTCACCTATACAGACCCTGAAATGACCCTTAGGAATCAAGGCTAAAAAATAAAAATAATCAGGGGCGCCTGGGTGGCTCAGTAGGTTAAGCATCTGACTCTTGGTTTCAGCTCAGGTCATGATCTCATGGGTCGTGGGACTGAGCCCTGCATCCAGCTCTGCACTCAGCAGAGAGTCTGCTTGAAGATTCTCTCCCTCTGCCCCTCCCCCCATCACATGTGCACTCTCTCTCTAAAATAAATTTTTAAAAAAATAAGAATCAAAAACTAAATTAGGCACAGAGATCTACAATTGTACATTACAGGGAGACAGATTTTGTAGGCCAGAAAAATAATAATAAAAAAAAATCTTAGAAAAGTAAAACAGTATTCATACTTGCTACAATATATACTAGACGGTCCAGATTTCACACAAAGACATACTAGATGTGCAAGAAAAAGTCAAGCTGTGCTTCACTGAGGAGCAACATCAGAGGGGTAAAATAGACTTCACAAAAATAATCCAGCCAGACAGGTAACAGAAACTGCCTTTGAGAGTGACCAGAATTCAGATTTAACAGAAAAAGATTTCAAAGTAGCCATTATAAATATATTCACAAAACTAAAGGAAGTATGATTAAAGAAGTAAAAGAGAGCATGATGACAATGTTACCTCAAGCAGAGAATATCAATACAGAAACATAAATTATGAAAAAGAACAAAATGGAAATTATGGAATTGAAAAGTACAACAACTAAAATTTACAGTTCACTAGAGGGGCTTGTAATAGGTTGGGCTGTGTCCCCCTAGAGTTCACATGTTGAAGTCTTATCCACTAGTACCTCAAAATGTGAACTTATTTGAAGACAGGGTCTTTAAAGAGGTAAACAAGTAACAATGAGGACATTAAGGTGGAACTAAATCCAATATGATTAGTGTCCTTATAAAAAATTTGGGGTATTGTGAAGACAGGAATACATACAGAGAGAATACCATCTGAACATGAAGATGGCCACCTACAAGCTGATGACAAGAGGCCTGGAACAGAATCTTCCTTCACAGCCCTCAGAATAAACCAACCTTGCCAATACCTTGATTTTGGATTCCTAGGCCTCAGAATTGTAAGACAATAAATTTCTGTTGTGTAAGTCACCCAGTGTGGTATCTTATTATGTTAGCCTTAGCAAAATAATGCAGGGCTCAACAGTAGATCTGAACTTGCAGGAGAAAGAACTACCAACCTTGAAGATATATCGATAGAGATTATGCAAGCCAAAGAATAAGAGAAGAAAAAGAATGAGGAAAAATGAACAGAAATTCCAGAGATATGTAATACTATTAAATACAACAAGATACTCATAATGGGTCTATACCAGGAGAGAAGAGAAGAAAAAATATTTGCAAAAATAATGGCTAACAGCTTACCATATTTATTGAAAAACAATAACCTGCACATCCAAGCAACTCAACAAATTCCAAGTAGGATGAATGCAAATAAACTCACAAACCGAATCATGGTAAATATGCTGAAAGTCAAAGGCAGGGAAAAAGTCTTGAAAGCAACAAGAGGAAAGTGATGAGTCACTTACAAGGGAACCCCAATAAGACTAACAGCAGACTTCTCAGTAGAAACAACAGAGGGATAAAATAGTCAAAGCACTCAAAGAAAAAAAAAACTATCAAAAATCCTATAACCAGGAAACCTATTATTCAAAAGCAAAGGCAAAATAAGAACTTTACCTGATAAACAAAGACTAATTGAATAGATTCCTAGCAGACCTGCCTTACAAGAAATATTAAAAGGAAGTTCTTCAAGCTGAGAGCAAGTGATCCAAGATGGTAATTCAAATCCACATGAACAAAGAGCACAAGTAAAAGTAGTTATGTAATTATAAAAGACACTATAAATGTATATTTCTCTCTGCCTCTTAACTGATTTAAAAAGCAATTATATAGGGGTGTCTGGGTGGCTCAGTCAGTTAAGCATCAGACTCTTGATTTCAGCTCTGGTCATGATCTCAGAGTCATAAGATCCAGTCCTACATCAGGCTCCATGCTCATCAGGCTCCATGCTGTGGAATCTGCTTGAGATTCTCTCTCTCCCTCTCCCTTAAATAAATAAATACGGGGTGCCTGGATGGCTCAGTCAGTTGAGCGTCTGCATTTGGCTCAGGTCAGATCCCAGGGTTCTGGGATCGAGCCCCGTGTTGGACTCCCTGCTCTGCTCCCTCTCTCTCTGCTTACCACTCTGCCTACTTGTGCTCTTTCTCTTTCTCTCTCTGTGTCAAGTAAATGAATGAAATCTTTTAAGAAATAATAATAAAAATAAATAAATAATCTTTAAAAAGCAATTATATAAAATAATATGTGTACAATGTATCATTTGGACTATAATAACACAGAGAAATGTAATACATATATCATGTATTCACCAATAACAGCACAAAATAAGTGGGCAGGACTACAGCTGTAACAGACTAAAGAAATGATGACAGTAAAATAATAATTACAACAATATGTTGTTGGGTTTGTAATATTAATAGATGAAATATGTATAACAATTACCATTAAAAGAATGGAAAAGAGAATAGAGCTATATAGAAGTAACATTCTATATATTATTAGAATTAAGCTAGTATTAATCTGAAGCTGATTCTGACAAGTTAAGATTCATATGGTAAGCCCTGGGGCAACCAGTAAAAAACAAAAACAAAATTTTTAAAAAACCCTGAAAACATATAATAAGTAATTCATTAATGATATTAAAATGCTAATTAGAAAATATACACTCAATGCAAAAGAAAGCACTAATGAAGGAACAGAGAACAAGAAAAAAAGACATAAAGGAAACAAAAGAGGAGACATACAGAAACCAAAAAGCAAAATGACATATGTGAATACAACTATGTTAATAACATTAAATGTGAATGGTTTAAACAATCCAATTAAAAGGCAGAAGTTGTCAGACTAGATTTTAAAAAAGCATAATCTATATGTTGTCTACAGGAGATACACTTTAGATTCAAAGATACAAATATATTGAAAGTAAAAGTCTGGAAAAAGATATATCATGCAAACAGCAACCACAGGAAAGCTGGAGTAGCTATACTAATATCAGACTTAAACAAACAAAAAAATGTTACTAGCAATAAAGAGGGACATTTTATAATGACAAAAGGTCAAAGAAGATATAACATTTATAAACATATTTGTAACTAACAACAGAGCACCAAAATCATGAAGAAAAAATTAATAGAAATGGAAAAATAGACAACTGAACAATAACAAACAGAGACTTTAATACCCCACTTTCAATAATGGATAGAACAACCAGACAAAAGTCAACAAGGGAAGAAAAGAATTAAGCAACACCATTAACCAACTAGACGCTGACAGAACACTCCATCTGACAAGGATAAATTATATATTCTGAAACATTCTGAGATCTAATATTCCTCTCCCAGAAATTGGTAAAATAAATGGATAGAAAACCAGGAGGGATAAGGAAGACTCAAATACTATGAAAGAATATATGATTGAACTGAAATTTATTGAATGCTCACCCCAAGAGTACATAGAATATTCAAGAGTATTATTTCAAGAGTACAAAGAATATTCTTCACATCAAATTACATGGTAGGCCACAGAACTAACCTTAATACATTTTTTTAAAGAATGAAATCATAAAAAGTACTTTCTCCAAATTAAGTAATGGTTTCTTAGCTATAATACCAAAAAGAGGTCAACTGGACACCACCAAAATTTAAAACTTCTATGCTTCAAAGTACACCATCAAAAAAAGTGAAAAGATAACTGATAGAATGTAAAAAAAGATTTGCAAATCATATCTGATGAGGGACTTGTATCCAGAATTAAAAAAATAAATAAACTCTTACAATTCAGCAATAAAAAAGCAGATAACCAATAAAATACTGGGAAGTGGATTTGAATAGACATCTCCAAAAAAGATAAGCAAATGACCAATAAGAACTTGAAGGATGTGATTTATATGAAATATCCAAAAGAGGCAAACCCATAAGAACAGAAAGTAAATTTGGTGGTTTCCAGCAGCTGGGAGAGTGACTGTTAATAAGTATAGTGTTTCTTCTGGATGTGATGAAATGTTCTGGAATTAGATAATGATGGTCAATGTATAACTACATGAATATTGTAAAAGGGTGAATTTTAAAATATATGAATTATATCTCAATAAATTATATCTCAATAAAGTTATTTTTTTAAAGATTTTATTTATTTATTTGAGAGGGAGAGAGAGAGAAAGAGGGCAAGAGCAGATGGAGGGAGAATCAGACTCCCCACTGAGCAGGGAGCCCAACACGGGGCTCCATCCCAGGATGCTGGGATCATGACCTGAGCCAGAAGGCAGATACCTAACTGACTGAGCCACCCAGGTGGTCCTCAATAAGTTATTTTAAAAATACAGTATATTCTTCAATCAATTAATTAAGTTAGAAATCACCAGTATAAAGAAATCTGGGAAATCCCAAAATATGTGAAAGTACAACAGCACATTTTAAAATAAAGCATGAATTACGAGAATGAAAAGACAAGCCACAGGCTGGGAAAAAATATTTGCAAAAAACCTATTTGATAAAGGACCCTGTATATAAAGTATACAAAGAACTCTTAAAACTCAACAATAAGAAAATAAACAATCCAATTAAAAAGTAGGCAAGAGATCTGAACAGACATCTCACAAAAGAAGATATACAGATGGCAAATAAGCATATAGAGATGTACAACATCATACATCACTAGGGAATGGCAATTAAAGCAACAGTGAGATACTATACCATTACACACCCATTAGAAAGGCTAAAATCCAAACCCTGACAATACCAAATGCTGGTCAGGATGTGGAGCAACATGAACTTCATTCATTTTTGGTAGGAATGCTGAATGGTGCAGGCAATTTGCAAGACAGTTTGGCAGTTTCTTAAAAAAGTACACATATTCTTGGGGCGCCTGGGTGGCTCAGTCGTTAAGTGTCTGCCTTCGGCTTGGGTCCTGATCCCAGGGTCCTGGGATCGAGCCCCACATCGGGCTCCCTGCTTGGTGGGAGGCCTGCTTCTCCCTTTCCCACTCCCCCCGCTTGTGTTCCCTCTCTCGCTGTGTCTCTCTCTGTCAATAAATGAATAAAATCTTTAAAAAAAAAAAAGTACACATATTCTTAGCATATGATCCAGCAATCACACTTCTTGGTATTTATCTAATGAGTTGAGAACTTATGTCCACACAAAAACCTATACATGAATGTTTATAACAGCTTTATTTATAACTTCCAAAACTTGGAAGCAATCAAGATGTCTTTCAGTAGGTGAATGAATAAACTGTAGTACCTTCATACAATGGAATATTATTCAGTGTTAAAAAGAATCATACTGTCAAGCCATGAAAAACATGAAGGAAACTTAAATGCATATTACTAAGTGAAAGAAGCCAATATGAAAAGGCTACATACTATATGATTCCAATTATATGACATTACAGAGAAAAGTTAAAACCATGGAGACAGTAAAAAAAAAAAAACCAGTGGTTGCTAGGGGTTTGGGGTGAGGGAGGGCTAAATAAGTGTAATGTAGGGGATCTTTAGGGCAGTAAAACTATTTCCTATGATACTATAAATAGAAAATCCCAACTAGAAAATCCAGAACCAAGAATCCAAGGCAAGGATATTCACTCTTACTAACTTACATTCAACATCACACTGGAGGTTCTAGCCAGTGCAATAAGGCAAGAAAAATGAAGGCCTAAAGATTGGAAAAGAAGTAAAACTGTCTCTACTTACAGATGATATAATCTTATATATAAAAATCTTTAGGAATCTAAAAAGCAAACAAACAAAAAGCTCTATTAGAATAAATGAGTTTAGCAAGATCACAAGATACAAAATCAGTTTTATTTCTATATACTAGAAATGAACCATCTACTAATGAAATTAAGAAAGCAATTCATGTGCAGTATTATCAAAACAAATAAAATACTTAGGAATAAGTTGTAAAATAAATTGTAAAAACGAAGCACAAGACCTATACACTGAAGACTAGAAAACATTGCTGAAAGTAATTAGGAAGATCTAATAAAATGGAGAGATATACCATGTTCACAGATTGAAAGATTTAATATTATTAAAATGGCATTCTCTCCAAATTGGTTTAATGCAACTCCTCTTAAAAATCCAAGCAGGTATTTTCATAAAAATTGGTAACTCATTCTAAACTTTATTTGCAAATGCAAAGAACACAGCCTAGCCAAAAATTTTTTAAAAAGGATAAAAGATGACTTACATTTTGTTTCAAGTTTTGTTTTGTTTCAAGTTTTTATTTAAACTCCAGTTAGTTAACATATGGTGTAATATTAGTTTCAGAAGTAGAATTTAGTGATTCATTGTTTACATATAACATCCAGTGCTCTGGGTGCCTGGGTGGTTCAGTTGGTTGGGTGTCTGCCTTTGGCTTGGGTCATGATCCCAGGGTCCTGGGATTGAGTCCCACATCGGGTTCCCTGCTCAATGGGGAGTCTACTTCTCCCTCTGCCCTTCCCCCCACTCTCTCTCTCGAAAAAAAATAAATAAAAATCTTAAAAAAAATAACACCTAGTGCTCATCACAAGTGCCTCCTTAATACCCATCACCATTTAACCCATTCCCCTGCCCACCTCCCCTTCAGCAACCCTCAGTTTGTTCTCTATAGTTAAGAGTCTGTTTTATGGTTTGCCTGTCTCCCTTTTTTTTCTGTATGGTCATCTGTTCCTGAAATTCCACATATGAGTGAAATCATATACATTACCTGATTTAAAAGTTGACTATAAAATTACAGTAATCAGGACACAGTGATATTGGTGTAAGGACAGACTTATAGATTAATGGAACAAATTAGAGTCTAGAAATAAAATCATACATATATGCTCAAATGATTTCTAAGGTGTAAAGATAATTTACTAGGGAAAACAATACTCTTCAACAAATGATAGTAAAACAAATGATTGGATATTGCAAAAAAATTAAAAAAAGAACTTAGATCCTTATCTCACACACATATAAAAGTTTACTCAAAATAGATTATAGACTTAAATGTAAATCATAAAACTATAAAACTTCTAGAAGAAAACAGATTTTCTAGGAGAAAATCTTTGTGACCTTGGGTTAGGCAAATATTTCATACATATGACACAAGAAATAATCTACAAAAGATAAAAGTGATAAAATGGGCCTCATCAAAATTAAAAGTTTTGCTCTTCAAAAGACACCAAGAAGAAAATGAAAAGACAAGTCACAGACAGGGAGAATTCATTTGCAAAACATATATCTGATAAAGGACTTGTGTCCAGAATATACAAAGAACCTTTAAGACAAACAACCCAATTTTTAAAAATGGAAAAAATCTGAATAGATACATCATCAAAGAAGATATATTAATGACATATAAACACATGATAAGATGCTTGATATTATAAGGCATAGAGGAAATGCAAATTAAAACCACAATGAGATACTACTACACTTCTGCTAAAATGGCTAAGATCAAAAAAACTAACAATATAAGTGACCATGTGGAGGAACTGAAACCATCATATATCACTGGTGAGAATGTAAAATGATACAATCACTTTGGAAAACAGTTCGGCAGTTACTTAAAAAGTTAAACATACACTTACCATACACTCAGCAATTCCACTCCTAGGTATCTACCCAACAGAAGTAAAAAAAATATGTCCACACAAAAACTTATATGTGAATGTTCACTGCCAAAAACTAGAAACATTTCAAATGTCCATCATCTAGTGAATGTATAAACAAAAGATTCATCCTTAAAATGATATACTACTCAACAATAAAAAGGTATAAACTACTGAAATATGCAATATGAATGAACCTCAAAATATTATGCTAAGTAAGAGAAGCTAGAGACATAAGTCAATATATTATATGATTCTATTTATATGAAATTTCTAGAAAAGAAAAAAACTATAGGTTATAGACAGAAAAAAGATCTGTGGTTGCTTGGAGCTAGGAATGGGAGCAGGGATTGACTATAAATGGGCATGACAGAACTTTTTCCAGTGATGGAAATGACAGAATATTGGATTCTGGTGATAGTATACACCTGTATACATTTACTGCACCTGTATACATTTACTGCATATCATCAATCTCCATATTTAAAAAAAACTTTTTCGGGGTGCCTGGGTAGCTCAGTTGGTTAAGTAGCCGACTCTGGCTTTCAGCTCAGATTATCATCCCAGTGTCCTGGGAGCAAGCCCCATGCCCGGCTCCACGATCAGTGGGGAGTCTGCTTGAAGATTCTCTCTTCCTCCTTCTCTGCCTCTCCACCCCCTCAGCCCCACTCATGTGCACATGCTCTCTCTCTCTCTAAAATAAACAAATAAATAAATCTTAAAAAAAAAACACAAACTTTTTTGAGTCCTGTAGTTATGTGATTATATTCTACATAACTTTCTGGTATTCATCCACACCAAGAAGAATATGGGAATATGAAATTCTACATTGTCCAAAATACTTTTAAGACAGTAAGTAATTTCATATGGTTCAACCTAAATATTCAGACAACAATAAGAATGGAGTAGATGAGACAAGATTAATATCAGGTAGGCAAAATTAATGAAATAGGAGAGGAAATTTTAATGGAATCTGTATAGACAGAAATCAGAGAGGGAATTTCTAACTTCAACATGTAACTTATGGTCATTGATGGAGACTAGTTTCCAATCTAACACCACAGTTAGGAGTCACATTTCTAACCAATTAGAATTCTAGTCATTGAGCAGAATATAGAACCTCAAGCTGATCATACTGGTTAGATCCAGAGACAGGAGGAGAATTGAGATTGGTCAAAGGACACCTGCTCAAAATTAAAGTTAGAATTTTTACACAGATTTGAGGATTTATTCACATATTACTTGTGTAGTTAAAATAAATAGCTTTCAAACTAGTATTACTAGAGCCTCATAGTTCACTGATTTTCTCAATGCCAAATCCTACTCTTCTAGCCAAGTTGTACAAATTCAATTGCTTTTAAGGGTGAAGTGGCTAATAATAGGAGTAAAGTTGAATATACTTTAGGCTTACAGGCATTCAAACTCAAAACTATAAAAATCACTGTGCAGTTTAAACAAAGCACTTCTCAACTTTTAAAAAACTTTGCCTTTCTTTGATAGATAGTAAAGATTGCAAACATTTCTTTAAAGTTATTTAAAATTTCACAACACATGAAATAATTGAGACTAAAACCAAATCACAGCAATTATATTACTGAAAATGTTTTTCTGAACTGCAGTGGTCCATTACCCTTCCCTACCCCATTTAAAATTATCCCCCCTAAGGGGTGTCTGGGTGGCTCAGTCAGTTAAACTCTGCCTTTGGCTCAGGTCATGATCCCAGAGTCCTGGGATCAAGTCCCGCATCAGGCTCCCTGCTCAGCAGGAAGCCTGCTTCTCCCTCTCCCTCTGCTGCTCCCCCTCTACCCGCTGCTTGTGGTCTCTCTCTCTCAAATAAATAAAATCTTTAAAAATAAATAAATAAATAAAAATAATAATAAAATAAAATTATTGCCCCTAGATCTTATCATCACCTGGAACTTCAGCATCTCTAAAATTTAAAAACCAGTAACTTTGTAAATACAGATTGCCTCATTTTCTTATTGCCAGTATAGTGGCCCTTCAACTTCACCAAAACCTTCACCCGTATCTCTTTTTACTCATTTTGTTAGCCTCCTTTTCTTCAGCAAGTCTACTTAGCAATTCCTAGAAATGACTTGTAGTCAGGGCATTTTGACACTTGCTATAACTGTTTTCCCAAATATCAATAACAAACTCTCTCAAACTTTTCTGTAAATACACCACATCATTCGGAGTTCCCTAAATAAACCACAATCACATTCTGTACTTTCTGCATAAAACAGAAAGTTTTTGTTTTTTTTTTAAAAGATTTTATTATTTATTTGAGGAGGGGTGGGGTAGAGGGGGAGGAAAAGAGAGAATTTCAAGCAGACTCCCCACTGAGCACAGAGCCAACAAGGGGCTCAATCTCATGACCCTGAAAATCATCACCTGCACCAAAATCAAGAGTCAGAGGCTTAACCAACTGAGCCGCCCAGGGCCCCTCTTTTTATTGTTATTCATACCTAAAGACCAAGCTCAAGCCACAGGTCCTCTAAAAGCTTTCAGAACAAAGCTTTTTCCCCCACCTGAAACCAAGCCAGGCTTAGTGTTCTCTCCAGCCCCAATTCCTACAACCTCAGCTGTTTCAACTACACACATATTTAATAAGCATACAATTTGGGAATATTTATATTTAATATTAATAAAGGATTTTAAAACTAGAAGAAGCCTTAAAGATCATTTCTGCTAGCCATTTTACAGACTAGTCATTATATGATATAGCCATAGCTATCAACCAGATCTTATAAAAAAAAAATAGATCTCACTGTAAATAAACCTGACAATAGAAAAACTTTCCAGTTCAACCTCTGCAAATAAACATTAAACTGATTCCCAGGAGACTTTCTCAATTTATGGATCTGTGACTATCTGTCAATCCACCAAAGATCTGTCCTTAACATAAGGAAGGAGTGAGGGTGAAGAGCTTGCAGCTTTAAGGTTAATTTCACGTATTGTAAAAACAGTTTGTCAATGGGCTGCTTAGGACTTCCAGACCATATTTCCCATAGTAAATGTTATACTTGATACAATCTCAACTGTATTTGATTACTACATAGATTATATATAAAGACTTAGGCTGAAAATTAGATTCTCAAGTGTAGCCCAGAACCTTATACAACATGCCCATATGTGTGCTCTTGCTCAACCCATCCAAGATGGGATACTTTCTCATTCATTTTCTCCTCAGTTGTTGTTAATATTTTGACTGGGGAGAAAGGGAAGAGAAAAAGATTTAAATATTGTGTGAAAGGGGAAGTAAGAGGCATAACAAGTTAAGTATTTAGTCAGACAGAAAATACGTTTTCTTTCCTTATAAATAAGATAAGAAGGGGCATCTCCACCCCTTCTACTATTTGGAAATTCTCTTAGGTTAATAAACTCTGCTTTTAAAAAGTAAATAATGTCTCTAAGCCCCACCAGCAGAAGCATGAGGTAAACCCTATTCATAATTTGAAGGCTCTTCCTAACTATGCATCATTTAGTAAACATTTCTAAAAGATGTAAAACTCATATTAAGCAAAGGAACTAGATGTTTAGCTTTCATAAGCCATTCCAGTACCATATTTCTTAAAAGCTGCATAGAAAGAAAAACAACAAAAATTTCACTGACATATACCTTACTAAATCACACACCTATTTATCAAAACCTTACCTGGAATGTCGGAGACTGTCCTTTTTGTTCTTTGCAGAACACAATGTGCATTCACAGCCAACTGCATGGGGCTTGGGTAGAGATACATCCTGTTTTAACAGCATTGTAAGAATTTCATAGTTGTTACGATGAGCAGCTAAAATGACAGGTGCAACATCCATAGTTGTTGAATACTCAGGATTCTGAATTCGCTCCATTAGTTTCTGAAAAATATTTATATAAATGTCCAAAATTATTATTTGTGACTTCAAAACAACATATTTATCTGTAAATGAAATGAAAAAAAAAACCAGAAGGCACAAAGAACACAATAATTATTTTTAAAAATATGATAAACATTTTACCAGGACTAAATTTTTTTGAAACCTGAAAATTTTAATTAATAAATTCAATATAATCATGACAGACAAAAATCTTCAATAGAACATATTCATACAACTAGAGTTTTGTTTTCCTAACAAAGAAGAAGTGAGGATACCTAGACAAATACTTTAGAAAAAAGTGTTTAATTTTCACAAGATTATGGAAACATGCATGACAAGGATAAAGAAGAATCTTAGAAAAAGAATATAAAGGGAAAAACAGAAATGTTAAAAATAAGCAGAGTACAAATGCATGAAAAAAACTTAAAAATTCCACCTTTATGGCAAACCTTGCCACATTAATAGCAATGAAGCTGCCTGAAAGGGATAAGTAAATAGGAAGCACTCTTCATTTTATGTAATTCTTTACATATTCTCAATCCTTACCTATACTATTTCCTGTTACAAATGCACAAAAACACTAACAATAGTAACTATTATTAATGAGTCCAGGACTGTTAGGCACCTTACATTTATCATGTCATTTAATCCCCACAATAGTCTGCAAAATTGAGCATTGTAATCCCCATGAAGAAACTGAGGCTCAGAGAAGTTAATGTGCCCAAGCTACACAACACAGTGGCAAAATGCAGATCAGAACTCAGGTCTGTATTACACCAGAGCCTGAGCTGCTTTCCCTACATGGGCTCATGGGCCTGGTGATGGCATGACATGAGGAAAGAAACATTAGTAAATAAAGAGTCAGCGTTAAATAAAAAGGTTGATTATTGTATGACTATTGTATATTCTTCCCAATACTTCTCACTTTTTCACATGGGTTTTCCTGAGAGCTGTTTGATTCCATTGTATAAGCTTATCAAGTTCACAGGGTTTTTTTGGTAATTTTTATTAACATTATAAAAGTAGTACACACATACTATAAAATATCTGAAACATATAGAAAAGCAGAAAGAAGAATAAAAATTCCCATATCCCTACTATGCAAAATACATTTTACAGTATCTCCTTCTAGTCCTTTTTCTACTATACCACCTTTTAAGGACATCTTTGGCATAGTGATTTGGCATCAATGATTAAAATCAATGGTCCTTAATATTTTGAAACTCAAGGACCCTTCTAATAATTTCATAACCAGAATTTCTGGGAAATAAAATTCATGTATAGAACTAGCATGTAATTTAAGAAAATTCATAGACCTATGTTCAAGATATTTTGTTTTGCTTATTTAAATAACACTACCACAAACATCTTTATGAATACAGCTTTTTTGAAATTTAGGATAAACTCATTAACCACAGAACCCCTGAACTGCAATAATAGGTCTAAAGGCCATGAACAGTTTTGAAGCTTTTGATATATATATTACTAAAGTTCTTTCCATAGGTTATATTTCCAATAATACAGGATTGTACCCATTTCACACTCAAGGTTTACTCACCAGCACTAGGCATGGTCATTCCCAATTTATGAGTGAAAAAAACTATCATGAAATATTACTTTCCTTTCCTTTGATTACTAGCTAAGTTTTAATATTTTCTGACATACTTAGCTTTTTCCCCCTTCTTTTATGAATAGTTTCTTTATATACTTCCCATTTATTTATTGGAAACTGTAAATTAATGAATTTATTTAAAAATAACAAAGAAATCTAAAAATTTAGCCCGTTCTCCCCTTATTACTGGTTATAAAGAGAAGAAAATTATATTTAAATGTCTTCATTTTTCCTATAAAACATACTTGACTAAATGAAAAACATTATTAGAAGATTAAAATGCATTATTTCATTGCTCATAATATAATCTATATACTATCAAAAAAACCCCACCTGTATTTGAAAAATCAATATTTATCAAAAGACAATTTTGATAAGCTTAAGAATACAGAATAAATTCACTGAAATGGTAAAAAAAAAAAAGTATGTAAAAATATTTCACATTGCCTGTCAAGAAGTATTAGGGCTGTTAAAATGTGGTCTTACTGTCACTAGAAATACTCAAGCAAAGGATGATAACCCTTTTTGTTAGAGATGAAGTACAAAGTTTTCTTTGGCTGAGGGATGAAGACTGCCAGAGCCTTACAACTTAAGAGTCAACTGGTGGTGCTAATGGTGATGAAATAATGTCAGTAGGTTGCTCCAATACCCTGGCATACTACACCCCACCCTCCCTGCCAAGAAAGTAAACGGGTAAAAAGGCTACAAGGTGGAATAAGTATACCGAAATATAACAGTGACTGCAAGACAGATGACAGAAAATCGAATAGGATTCTAGACATTTCTGATCATTTGGACAGGTGCTATATTCTTAGCCTTTTTTTCCCCTCTGTTCTTTTTGGTTTCTTATCACCACTTAAACTAGTTGGTACTATCCTCTGGAGAAAGTCATGCTTACAGAAACTTTGTAATACCTAAATGAAAGTAAAGATTTCAGTTAATATATGGTAAAGTATGCAATTTAGCAGAGCTTCTCATTGTTCTCAGATAATGGCAGATAATGCACAACCGATTTATAATTCTATCTTAAAACAATATTTTTTCTTCAGAGGATAGCCAGTTTACACTACCAGCAATTATTTAAAAACTGCTTGTTTCACTACATCCTCACCAATAATGAATGTTATAATTTTATGTATATATAATTTTATATATATATATAAATATATAACAATATCTCATTTTAAAGTAGAATTTATTTGGGGTGCCTGGGTGGCTCAGTCGTTGATCATTAGTGACTGTCTTCCTAATTACAAAGGCAATAAAGAAAAATAAAAGGAGTAAGAAAAAAATACCCTTAATTTAGCAATGAGATGACTGCTGTTAGGTAACATTTTGCTACATTTCCATATAGTTCTTTGTCTGTCCATCTTTTTAACCTTGGATCATATTATATGTCCAGTTTACTATTCCCATTTTTTTCACTTCCTATGTCATATTTATCCAGGTTCCTAAATATTCTTTTAAAAATACCATTTTCATATGTACGTAATTTTTATTATTTCCAATCTTTTATTTGGGGATGTTTAAATTGGGTCACATGGTTTTTTCATTGCTACAAGTAAGATCACAATTAACATTCTTCTCCCCATTTCTGACCAGTTCCTAGAAGGGGAAACACTAGATTAAAGAATATGAACATCTTTCTTATTTATGATATACTCTGCCAAACTGCTTTCCAAAATACCCTCCCCACCAACTTGTATTAGACTATACCACTCCCTTGCCATCAATGATAATTATTTTTAAAAATCTTTACTAATTTGCATTATCAACAATAGCCAAACTATGGAGAGCCCAAATGTCCATCAACTAATGAATGGATAAAGATATATATAATGGAATATTACTCAGCCATTAAAAGAATGAAATCTTGCCATTTGCAATGATACGGATGGAGCTAGAGTATATTATTTTAATATATTAAGTGAAATGAGTCAGTCAGAAAAAGACAAATACCATATGATTTCACTCATATATGGAATTTAAAAACAGATGAAAGTATGGGAAGGGGGGGAAAAAAGAGAGAGGGAAATGAACCATAAGAGACTCTTAATGACAGAGAACAAACTAAGGGTTGATGGAAAGAGGTGGGTGGGGGTGGGCTAAATGGGTGATGGATATTAAGGAGGGCACTTGTGATGAACACTGGGTGTTGTATGTAAGTGATGAGTTACTGAAATCTACTCCTGAAACCAAATTGCACTGTATGTTAACTAACTAAAATTTAAACAAAGAAATAAAATAATCTTTGCTAATTTGATAAGCAAAAATTAGTATTTCATATCTTATTAGTAGTAAATTTTAATATCTTATATTTTCTTTTCTGAGATTTTTTTCATGTCCTTTTCTGATCTTGGTGTTTTTCATCAATTTGTCAATTATTAAGATTATGAATTTGTGACATATTTTGAAAATATCTTTGCCAGTTATTCATCTGCTTTCTAAATTTTGCTCTATATCTGAATTCCAGAAATTTAACTTCTATACAGCCAAAGGCTGTGCCATTGCTTTTTATGATCAGAAAGTCTTTCCACTCATAATCAGTTAAATATTCACCTACATTTTCTTCCAGTTTTATGGTTTCACTGTTTATATTTAATTGTTAAATCCATCTGGAAACTGTATTTTCAACCTAATCTATAGAATGTCCAAAACTAAAAATATTGGTCCACACTGACAAGATTACGGAAATATCACTAATTTTAAAAAGGTTTCCTGAAGGGGCGCCCGGGTGGCTCAGTCGGTTAAGCGTCTGCCTTCGGCTCGGGTCATGATCCCAGGGTCCTGGGATCGAGCCCCGCATCGGGCTCCCTGCTCAGCGGGGAGCCTGCTTCTCCCTCTGCCTCTGCCTGCCTGCCTGCCTACTTGTGCTCTCTCTCTCTCTCTCTCTGTCAAATAAATAAATAAAATCTTAAAAAAAAAAAAAAAGGTTTCCTGAAAGCAAAATTAATTATTCCTGCAAGTATCTACTTACTTTAAGGCAATATTTTACAGAGTAAAAAAAATCCATTTCTTTAAAACAAAATAAATTTGGGGGAAGAAAAAAATGGGAATGGGTCAGGAGATCTATTTTGGTTTAAAAATCCAAATTAATAAATATTTAAGAGTACTAACTACTATAGTTGGTCTTGATGATCGTTTTGGTCGATGATTAAGTAGTATATCAACAGCTCCCACTACTTCAGAGTCGATTGCCACCAAAAGTGCATCTGCGGACTTTAAAAAAAAAAAAAGGTTAAAAATGAAAATGGAGGATAAAAAGGTAAACTATTTATTTTTACTAATTCTTAAATAAAACTATCTTTAAATTTAAGCTGTATTATGTACAGTAATACTAAATTTTTAAAAATTTAGACTGTCCAAAGAGTACATTTGCTTGCCTTAGCAGTACTTTTGCGTACACACACAAATTTCTGTGCTGATTTCACTGCATAAGCTGGTAAAAAAATAAATAAATAAATGCTTGCTAGAAGGGTTTATTAATGGAACAGTGCTGATCCATGGAGTATTCAAAGCTGAAATTTTTTTTCAAGACCTTTACTTGTGAACTTTGAACCAAAAAGAATCTTAACATTCCAGATCTATTAAAGAAATTGCCAAGAACTATTACTACTGGTAAAGGATTATGTTCATTCTAATAAAAATGATCATCAGGGGCGTCTGGGTGGCTCAGATGTTTAAGCGTCTGCCTTCGGCTCAGGTCATGCTTCCAGGGTCCTGGGATCGAGCCCCACATAGGGCTCTTGGCTCAGCGGGGAGCCTGCTTCTCCCTCTGCCTCCCCCCACCCGCTCATGCTCTCTCTCTGTATCTCTGTGTCTCAAATGAATAAATAAAATCTTTAAAAAAAAATGATCATCAATGCAACCATGAGGATAAGGGGCGCCCTCTGGTATCAACTTTAAAACCTATATGGCTAACTGAAATGTTACAAATTTGACATTAATATTAGCAATCTTATCAAGTAAAAGCTGCAAAAAACTAGGCTGCCAATGTTCCTGGAGAAAAGAGGGAGAAGTGACTTTATAGTTTTACTCCCAAACTATCATTCATTTTGAAACTCCAACTCTGACGGGAGGAAAAAGTAAATAGAAGCTGAGCATTTGGGACTTTCCAACACTCTGTAACAAAGTGTACAGTCCATACTTGGCAACTGTGACATCGGGTTTTTGGGTTTCTTTTTGTTTTGTTCTATTCTGTTTTGTTTTAAGGAAAACCATAAAGGCAGAAGGGAAACATGGGGACAAATAATGATTTAATCTAAGAGAGTGCCCTGATTATTTTCAATCTGTACATTTTAAAAACTGTTATAATCTTTAATAACCATTTACATCAACACTCTCTCTTGAAAATGAAACCATATCAGATCTTTAGTATTCTTGGAGCTGAAAGGAATAAAGCTTCCACAAACGTTATCTAGATGTCAAAAATAGGACTAAAAACGACTTTGACTAAAAACGACGACAGACTTTGGATACCTAAAAATAGAAATAATCACCCCAAAGAACTGGGGGCCACATTCAACCATTAGGAACTGCCTATGTATTTCCACAGAAAAAACTCCCCACCCCAATGAGAAGTTTAATTTTTTATCCCTTAAAACTTTTAAGGTTCACTGGGTTGTAGCCTATTCTTTAAATCTAGCATCATTATTCTTCTGCTTTGCAAACATTTCTCTTCAATTTTTACCATACTTGGTCAAGTGGAGCAAACAAAAAGAATTGTGTTCATTACTAAACATTTCATTTATGATAAATTTTAACCTATAAAGCTAACTATATAGTAATGCTACTGCTCTCCAAGTCAAAACACCAGTCAACTCCAACCATCTGAAACACAGCCATGGATCCAACTGCAAATTTCCAAAAAAACTATATTGAGCTGTGACAAACTAACTTCATGGGCATTATTTCCCAGAAGGAATTGTCTCAATGACACTGACTAAGAGTTGTCTACAAATGAAGGATAACTTGCTTTCCCCAAGTATTCTTCAGATCTTTACTGAATAAGGAAACAGCTAGATAAAAACTAACAAAATAGAAAGAAATGAAGAAAAAATTGCTAAAAGCTGACTACTGAAAAGATAAAATACCAGTATAGGAAAACAACTATCAATACAGAGCAGTCAGAAGCCATTTAATATAAGGACAAACATGTTAATAGTTTCAGATTATACAAAGCAAAGTAAAACAATTATATTTTCAATGATTCCCACTTACGATGATAAAGTTAAATTATATTCAGACACACTATTTAGTGAAGAATAAAGAAAGATTCATGTTAAATCTCTCAATGCTTAAAAGGATAAGCTTCAGGTATAAAAATATTTGTGTAAAAAAGTCATGTAAATAAGGAGTTACCATTAACTTATTCTGCACAAATCATATGCTATTTGATAAATCAAAGGAAGTTCTGAATGAAAAAAGTCTTAAATTATTTTTAAAATATCTATAGGACAAAATGTCCTCATTAGTTTTGCTTCCCAATTTCTCACAAATATTTGACCATCCCTTATTAAAATTTATTCAATATGTATATTTATTATGTATTAATGAGGTTGCTTACTATATTCCTTCCCACCTCAGAAAATGTCTTTTCAACAAATCTCATACTCTTTTCTCTAGACTCAGAGTAAGAAGCTTCTTATTTCCTTTCCAAAGCTAAGTTTTCCACCTTGGTATTCTACTTAATGCTTTTCTGTCTCCTACAGGAACTTGGTCCTTTGTTTACAGAAATACCAGTCCTAGCCTCCATCTCCCAAAATATGAAATACTTCCTCACTCTTTGCTACCTTGACTTGATCCTGTCCCACTCAAGTTTTCTTCCTCTCACTTTGTCAAACTTCTCCAATCATGCATATCATTTTCTCTAACTCTATTGATGCCAGTTTCAAAATCCAATGGCCCTTCCTACCCCTTCACTTTCTTTGATTTCTAAGCAACACATCAAAACTGCTCCTTTGGTTTTAACAATGCTGCACTATCCTAACTCCTTTAATGGAACACTTTCCTTCTATTGCCTTTATTAATGTAGATGCTCCCTGAGAAAGAATCAGCACCAGCCATTCGCTCTCCTCTGTAATTTCATCCACTTTCATGATGCAAGTGATCGTCCCATGTCCATGACTGCTGTATCTCTCCAGCCTGACCTCTCTCTACACATGTAATTTCCATCGGTAACTGTCTTTTGGAGACTGCTTGATATGCCCCAAATAAATGAGGCTAAAACCCAAATTCACATTTCTCTGCCCCAATCTTTACTTCTTAACTTCCTGTGTTTCTTTCATCCTTCTCCCAGCCACCTATGTTTAACATTTTCAAATCATCTTGGTCTCCTTTACAATTCTCCCCTCCAAATTTAAATACTAAGTTCTATCAATTCTTCCTTCATAACATCTTTCACAACTGCCATTTTTTCTCCTATCCTTACAGCTACTATTCTAGGTCAGGCTTCAACTTCTTCAGACCTGGATTACTGTAAAAACTGCTCACCCAAGCTATAGCCTTCTCCACTTGCCATTTTTCAATCTATACTGAACACAGCCACTAAAATACATTTCCCAAAATACCACTGGACACAACACATCCCTTCTCAAAAATCATTTAATGAGCCCATTTTCTATAAACCCAAACTCCTTAGCCTGGCATTCTGGCCCTTTTCACTGGTTTTGTTTGTTATTTTTCCAGATATTTCCCACTACTATCCAACCCAAAGATTTTGTTCAAAAGGCTAAGTCAATTCATTTTCTCAAAAATATACATTGCACATCTTTGTTAACATCCTTCCCCACATCCCCTGTTCTGGAGTGATCTACATATTTTGGAGAGTAGCTCTGGGTAGTAGGTAAAAACATGGACTCTGGAACCAGAACCTGAGTTCTAATTCCAGCTGGGCCATTTGTGGAGTGTCTTTGGGCAAGTTACCTAAACTTTTTGTACCTTGGTTTCCTCCTCCATAATAAGGAAATAATAATAGTACCGATCTCATAGGTTGTGAGGACTAAGGAAGTGAATATATTTAAGGTACCTGGCACACAGTATCACTATAAAAATATTGACAATTATTGATGTTTGAAGGCTGAGCTCAACCAACACTGTTCCATGAAACCTTGATTAGCTCAATCCACAGTAACCTTCTCTTTTCTATGTTTCCAAAATATCTATTGTAAAGCACAAAAGTTTAAGTATAAAACATGATTTCTCAACAGTGACATTATTGACATTTGGGGCCAGGTAATTCTTCGTTGTAGAGGTCGTCTTGGGCACTGTAGGATGTTTAAGCAGCATACCCAGCTTCTACCCACTAGATGCCAGTATTGATCCATCCCCCAACTGTGAAACCAAAAATGTTTCCAGACATTATCAAATGTCCCCTGGGGAGCAAAACTGTTCGGTCAAGAACCACTAGTATAATATAAGAGAAAGTACATGAAAGCACTTTGTAACCTCAAAGTAACATACAAGGGTCAAGTATTATTACCACTCAGCGCGTATCAAATACACATCTGCATTATTTAATTGATTTGAAACTTGTATGTACACGTTGACCCTTAAACAATGCAAGAGTTAGGGGTGCTCGCCCCCCACATAATTGAAAATCTGCACATAATTTTTAACTCCCCCCAAACTCAACTACTAAAAGCCTCCTGTTGACCAAAGCCTTACCTATGACATAGTCAATTAACACATACTTTGTATGTTACATGTATTATATACTATATTCTAAAAATAATCTGGAGAAAAGAATATTAAGAAAATCATTAAGGAAAATATTTACAGTCCTATACTGTAAAAAAATCCATATATAAGTAGATCCATGCAGTTCAAATCTGTATTGTTAAAGGGTCAACTACACTTTCATTATCCAATTAGTTTTAATATCCTTTAGTATGAAACTCATGTTTTCCTTATTCATTTCCACAATCACACCCCATGGAAAGCCTTGGACATCTGTTGACTGATAGGTAAGACAGAGGTAACCTGAGACAGAACACAGTAAACTGGAAAGCGCATGGGATTTGCAGTCAGAAGACCAGGTTTGCATCTTAGCTCTGCCTTCACTTATTTCAGAACTTTGAGCAATTCATTAAAGTCTATGAGCCTCAGTTTTCTGATCTATAAAATGTGATATCTATATAGGTTGGCTATGATGTTCAAATACGATCAGGAACCATGTGAAAGAACCATGTATATTGCAGAATTATTATATACATAGGATCATATATGTAAAAAGACAAAAATGACGATTATACCATAATACTTCATTTATCCAGAATCATCAAGGTCTTTCTTTATAACCTTATTTTCTAGGTAACTGAAGCTTATGCCTTTAAGTATTTAACTTTGAAATTTAAACTATTTTGATGGAAGTTTTCTACTTTCAGAAGTACTATACATATTCTTCTGTCTTCTAAAACAATAGGTACTGAATATAATTTAACTTTTACTTACTTACTCTGGCCATTGTTGTAAACATTAATTAGAGATTATCAGATATGAATGCTGTTGACCTCTTTATTAAAGAGAGTCAGAGGTACTGTGCCCCATTTTGTTTCACTGCAGCCCTCATGCTCCTTCTGTTGCCCCTCTGATTCTCTATGCATTAAAGACTAAGGACTGAAGTTTGTTAAAGTCGAAGGAGGGCTCTCATACTCCTATGACTAAAGTTTATAAATGGAAAACTTCATGGCAGCTACTGCTCAGAGATGTTTTTTGTTACTTTCTGATTCTCAGTGGTGTTCTGGGTAACTGAAATTGCTGGGAAGGCAATTTCTTTTTCTGCTCTATGTATACATAGAGACAGTACCATAGATTGCAATGCATATATATGTACATAGAACTAACCTACTTATATTTTAAAAATCTTCTGTGAGTGCTTCCTGATGCCACTCAAAAAAAAAAAAAAGTCTCATTAATTTGAAGCTACAACAGAGCAATCATACTATTTGAAAGAAAAAAAAAAGTGCCAGGATTCATGTGCTCCCATCATAAGCAAACCCAAAAGAAAAGGAAAATAATATTATTAAATTTCCTTTCAGAATCTCTTGACTGAATTCTCTCAAGACTTATATGCATGCCTGCTTTTCTATGTGAACTGATATAAAGAGAAACAGAAAGGTCTATATTTTCCAGTTAAAAAAAATTTGTTCATCTTTAGTTACAAACACTAAACTTCAGACAAAAGGAAAACTTAATAAAATTTAACAGGAGAAAATCAAAATCAAATTGAAAATTGCATTGTGAGTCAGGAGCATTTTGTTCTTATGTTTGTAAATTACATGAGCCAGAGAACAACCTGTTCCCCTGACACTTCAGAACACGTGTACTATTTTTAGATATATAACATAAATAGTAATAACGTAAGTAATAAAAACAAAGTCATCTGTAATAAATCGTGATAATTTACCTTTGTGAGATGTTATAAAACATATAAGGGAGGAAGTAAAAATTTGGAGGGAAAAGATAAATCAAGTCAAAATATACTTTTAAAAAAGGCTTTTTTTGGTTTGTTTTTAAAACTTTTAGTGGCTCAAGACAAAATAAAGGGTGAAAGATAAGAATGAAAAAAAAAGGAAGGAAAGAAGGAAGAAAGGGGGGATGAAAGGAAACTAGAAAGAAAGAAGAGAACATGGCATATCTAACAGTATTTAGAAGCTACTGGTAGAATTATCTAGCCTTGTACCTGACAACCGTAGTCCAAAAGAAGCTGCAGTATATCCAAGTTTTCGTTTTCAATAGTTATGGTAACAGCATTTCTCCCAAGCACATCTACGCAATTTATGTTCAAGTCACCTGAACTGTTTTCCTCCAAAATCTTTTTAACCATATAATAGTCACCTAAATAACAATATACAAACATAATTTAATATCCAAGACATATTAGATAAGAATGACTGTAAAAACTTAGCCTGTTGATATAAAATTTAAAAACCTAAACTCATTTTTGTATATGGAAATGTGCAAAGAAAATGTGAACATTTCCTTGCTGAAAACCTTATCCTGATAAAATAGTATGTACCTCAGCTGCAAGCAAAAAGAAAAAATTTTAAATGTGCAGTTGAAATAAAAGTTGTTAGTTTAAAATTCACAACTGACTGATTATAAGGAGAGAAACTTTTAGAAGATATTTAAAGCAATGATGTCCATAAGTACGGACTGGAAACTAGAAAAACCTAAGAAGCGTACAGGATTTAAGTTTTAGACCTCAAATACATAAACACATTTACTGGCACATAATAATGGTTAAAAATATGATCTAAAAACAAGCAGAGGATATTAAGAAGTGGTTTTATAGGGGAAAAGTAGTTTGGAAAAGCAGTATGAATATATATATATATATATATATATATATATGCTAGTGGGTATGCATAGTAAAAGGGAAGGATGCCAGAAATTCCTTTCCTCTCCTCCCCACTCTCCCAACACACACACATACACACACACACACACTGCCAGAAATTCCTCTCCTCTCCTCCCCATTCTCCCAACACACACACACACACACACACACACACACACACACACACACACCTTATCTCATTAATGAACCTGTTTACATGGCCAGGGAATATTCAGCTCAAAACTCTAAGGCAGAACTAGGATTAATGATGGTAAAGGCTCAAGTGAGAATATTTCAAAGTGAAGTTTCACCTGTCAGGAGCATGCAGGTTACCTTCTGCCTAACTCCATTCTGTCTACATCAAAACAACTGACCCATAGGGGAAAATGAGAATAAGTACAGAAGTCATCATTTTCACCCAGTGCCCATTATATTTGTCTGTTCACCAGCTAGTGCAGTAATTTGGCAGAATAAATCAAAAGAGAAGTGCTAAATAAATAAAGCCAGGTGGGTTTTGTTTGTTTTATTTCATTTAACTTTTGAAACATAAGATCAATAAACCATTTTAAATGACTTGCAAATATAGTTGTCCTTAAAAGTCTATGAATAATAACCAGGAAAAGAACAATCAGAGTGGAAACCCCAAGGAAAAAGAAATGAATAATTTCATGATACAGAAAGAAAAAACCCTAAAACTTAACTAATTGGGTGAATAAGGAAAAGTAACAGATTTCTGTTAAAACTTCTAACAAATTTGCTATTTTTAGCCAATGACTTTAAAGTCCCCACACATTTTGGAAGAAGTTGAATAGTAGTTTTTTTGATGGTATATTTCCTTAGTTCCCTCAAGAAGAAAACTAGTCACAAAAAGAAATATTTTCCTCATAGCACTACTAATTAATATTTAAACACTTTTGTTCCATGACAAAAACTTACCAAACACTTCACAAAGTGAAGCTCTCAGTCACAAGCTGAACTAATAGTGAACATACAGATAGACCAGTGAAAATTTAGCACTATTACTGGAAACCAATGTTTAAAACCTTATTTCAGGTGATTTCAATATATTAGTGGTCAGAGAATGCCTCCCATAAAAGCTCTACATTTTCTTTGGTTTCATGATGTGTCTAGGTGAGGACTAATTTATCTAGGGACTCATTAGGCTTTCTGAATCTAAAGACTTCTGCCCTTCATAAATTCTGCAATATTTTCAGCCATTCTCTTCAAATACTGTTTCATCCTCATATTACTCTTTTTTCTACTGGAACTTCTATTAAACATTATGTTGGATCATCTCATTCCAACTTCTGTGTCTCTAAAGATTTATTGTTCCTCTTTCTCTCTTCTATATTCTTGATAATTTCTTCAAATCTTCCAGGTACTTATTATTTTTTATTAACCCATTCATTTTTAATGACTATTTTTTACTTAAGTTTTATTGGATTCCTTTCCAAATCTTTTGATTTACCTTGTTTTCATTTCCTTAAGATTTTAGTCATTCTATTTATTTTTATTTTTTTAAGATTTTATTTATTTATTTGACAGACAGGGAGATAGCGAGAGAGGGAACACAAGCAAGTGGAGTGGAAGAGGGAGAAGCAGGCTTCCCGCTTAGCGGGAAGCCTGATGTGGGGCTCGATCCCAGGACCCTGGGATCATGACCTGAGCCAAAGGCTTAACGACTTAGCCACCCAGGTGCCCCAGATTTTAGTCATTTTAAACATACTTATTTTATGATTTCTATACGGTATTATCTAAGGCCTCAGGGATTTAATCCTATGTGTTGTGTCTACTGACTCATTCTTTTTTTTTTCCAAAGATTTTTTTTTATTTATTTATTTGAGAGAGAGAGAATGAGAGACAGAGAGCACGAGAGGGAAGAGGGTCAGAGGGAGAGGCAGACTCCCCGCCGAGCAGGGAGCCCGATGCGGGACTCGATCCCGGGACTCCAGGATCATGACCTGAGCCGAAGGCAGTCGCTCAACCAACTGAGCCACCCAGGCGCCCCTACTGACTCATTCTTGAGAATGGGTGACTGTCTTCTGAATTTTTAAATTGGGTGTTGCAAACTCTTCATGCAGATTAACTGTGGAAATCCTGGCAGCCTAAAGTTTGAAAGGTTGTAACATCAAGGATGTTTTGTTTCCTTCTTCTGGATAACTCAGAGGTTTTGCTATCCTATCAATCTTTTTTATATTTATTTCTCAGTTTAGGTTTTCACAGACCAAGTAGGTAATATTAAACTCCAAGCCCTGGGGGCACCTGGGTGGCTCAGTTGGTTGAGTGTCTGTCTTCAGCTCAGGTCATGATCCTGGAGTCCCAGGATCAAGCCCCATGTTGGGCTCCCTGCTTGGTAGGCAGTCTGCTTCTCCCTCTCCCCCTGCTCCTTCTCTCACTCTCTCTCTCTCTCTCCCAAATAAATAAATAAAATCTTTTTTTAAAAATTAAAAATAAGTAAACAAACAAACTCCAAACCAACAAGAGAGAGGACTACAGCTGCAAATTCTTACTTACAAGCTTCACTGTAGTCTCCCAGTGCTGGTGGGTGGGTTCTTTTCTTCATCTACCCCTTTGCTACAGGTACAGTGCTTTAAGGATCCCGATTTTATGTATGGATGTTGTGCTAATTTCCCACTTTGTACAAACACAAGGCCTTATAACCTGTTTCCATATGTGCATTGAAATTCAAATCCCTATAATGCCTGGACCAATAACTAACTCTTGCCCCATCCACAGAGTAGCCAAAATGTTAGCTCACACACTCCTCTGTTCTTCAGATCATTTTGGATCATGAGTGTTTAATTTCTTGAAAGATCAGCTGTTCACTTAAATGGACATTTGTTATATTTTAACTGACATTTCTAGGTGATTTGAAGCAGAAGGGTTTTCAGATTATCTAAGTCAGCCATTTGTCAGAGACAGAAAAGTATAAAAAATTGTATAAGTACAATTCTTATAAAATTTTATAAATTTCAGGTATAGCAAATGGAAAGAAACAACTGCTACCTGTTTTAAAACTTTAGATTGCTGTTTCAAGAGTAATTGTATTGCAAATGTCAGATACTCCAGCTTTAGGTTTCAAAGACTATTTCCATTACAGTCAGGGGACTATACGAGAAAATAAAACTTAAAAAATCAAACCAAGTAAGTAATTTTCATCCCTAAAAATAAGAAGTTCCACCCTGCGACAGCTGACATACTCATGCAAATGAAAAATTACATGCTATAGTCACAGAATCTATAGGAAACTAGAGTGGTTTCTAAGTATTCCACCTAAGTTTACATTTGCAAGCCATTTAAAACAATGTGCTACATTGTTAAGCCCAGAACAGTCTTAATATTTGGTATGAGTGTATATGTACAAAGAGGTTAGTAAATTTAAAATACAAAGCAAGAAGCTAGTTATAGAGCAAGGATTACAATTTAAATGCCTTTTATGTCAAATATATGAATGCTTTTCATTTTATATTCAAGTTGCTTTTAAGAGTTACATAAATCGTTTGTCTTTTAAAATGTAATATATACAAGGAAATGCAACATAATCTTTTTACCTTTTGGCTAGATGGTTCTTTTTTTGGTGAAGGGAAAATAAACGTTTCAATCAATTCCACTAGTACACCAATTTAATAGCAAGCCTTCTCAGCTCCCCCTCCAAAATAGTTCCCATACTCATCCACTTGTATCCATGTATACTGCTACCCACAGTCAAAGCCACTATCATCTCTTTCCTGGACTCTGCAATAGACTCTTTTTTTTTTTAATTTTATTTATTTATCTGACAGAGAGAGAGCACAAGTAGGCAGAGAGGCAGGCAGAGGGAGAGGGAGAAGCAGGCTCTCCGCTCAGCGGCCTCGATCCCAGGACGCTGGGATCATGACCTGAGCCGAAGGCAGACACTTAACGACTGAGCCACCCAGGCGCCCCTCTGCAGTAGACTCTTTACTGAAATAGCTGCCAATACTCTAATACAAAGCTCAACACACTTTTTCTATAAAGAGCCATATAGTAAATATTTCAGGCATTATGGGCCATATTATCTCAAGTTGCAAATATTCAAGTCTGCCCTTACAGCACAAAAGCGGCCACAGACTACATATACACAAATGAATTCCAATGTGTTCCAATAAAACTTTGTGAACACTAAAGTTCTAATTTCATATAATTTTCCTATTATAAAATATTATTCTCTTGATTTATTCCCATTTGAAATGTAAAATGTAAACTATTTTTAGCTCACAGGCCTTAGAAAAACAGGTGGTGAGGATCTGGCCTGTGGGCCATAGTTTGCTAACCTTGCTCTAGCCCCTGCTCTAGTCCCACCCCTTTAATCCACTGTCCATCTAACAGCCAGAGTGATCTTTTTTAAATTAAAATCACTCAATTCCCAAAAATCTTGAGATTTTCCATCACACCTAAAATAAGTGCCAAAATTTTCACTGTGGCTTACTAAGCCCTATGGCACTTGAGCTTTGCTACCATTCCCTATTAACCTTGTGCAACTCTCCTGTTTACTCACTGTGATCTTTCTAGACTAATGTTTTCCAAAATGCAGGTTGCAACCCACCAGGAGTCATGAAATCAATGTAATGAGTACTAAACAACAATTTTTAAAAATAAAATGATATATAAAACACCAGGGTAATCTCATGGATCTTTAGCAATCGATTCACCCTGGCCAACTGTGATAAACCCTTAAGAAATACAGTGAGAGGGGCGCCTGGGTGGCTCAGTCCTTAAGTGTCTGCCTTCGGCTCAGGTCATGATCCCAAGGTCCTGGGATTGAGCCCCGCATTGGGCTGCTCTGCGGGAAGCCTGCTTCTCCCTCTCCCGCTCCTGCTCCCCCTGCTTGTGTTCCCTCTCTCACTGTGTCTCTCTCTGTCAAATAAATAAATAAAATCTTAAAAAAAAAAATACAGTGGAGAAATGTTACAATATCAATTAAGAATAGATGATTCCATCTCTTCTTCATTGGCATCTCTTTATTTTCTGGCATATGATGGTAAATTTTAGTATCACTAAAATGGGAGCATTAATGTTGATCAGTTTAGTTTAATTTTATAGTATCCAAATTTTCAGTTAGTTGTGAAGTATGGGAGAATTTATGTCAAAAAAATCTGTAAAGCTTTTCAAACTAAGTTTCTGTAACAAACTTTTTGAGTGTGTCAACTGTAACAATCTAATTGAACTATTACTAAAGACACTTAAAAAAAGATTTTATTATTAAAAGGAAAAAGAATAACGAGGTAAAAAAAATACAAAGACATGATCAAATTTAGTTGCTGGATCTGTAAATACAAATAGTGACAATAATGATTAAAATGTTAACTCTATAGCAAACTTCAAATTAGTTTGAACCAAATTCTAAAAAGAAAAAAATGCAAGACTTTTACAGTGAAAGTGACTTAAAAATGTAGTTTTACCCAAATGTGCAAAACCCAATATTTCTCATAAATCCCTGTTTTATAATCATACTTATAAACGAAACCTTAAAAATTAAAGATACTCAAAAACATGGTATGTTTGAATATTTTTGAAAAAAGACAATTATTACTGTAAGTTCTTAGCCATTTATGACTGTTAATGAAGACTATTAATGATAATGAATATCATCTGGCAAAGGAGCAAAGATTCACTCTGCTGTAGGAAAAAAATTATACTTACAGCATAGAAGGTGATGCTTTTTTTATAGTAAGTAAGTTGACAAATTAAAAATTATTAACAGTATACTCTTGTATCTATTAGAAAAACAATTAGAAGCAATGTTTATTTTGTAATTAGAGTCTGGTATGACTGGTATATGATGCAAATCAGTGATGTTGCAAGTTGTATAAAATTTTAGTTTACATCAGTTAGCTAAAAAAGTCCCATTAAATATATTAAGTACGGTCTTATTAAAATGGCAGTTTAGTATTACTTCTCCCAGAAATGCTGCCCATTTTAAAAGCATGCTTCGTCCAAAGTTATGCAAATTCATGTAAGAATTCAAACATCAAGGCACCCTTCTACACAACGCAGCAAATCCTACCACAAAGGTGACGTAAGACCTCAGACTAGACTGAGCCCAAGGACAGCTCTCTCCATCCCTCCTGTGCCCTCATGCTGAAATTTCAAGAAGGGCATCCTGACTCATTAATTGCAAATAGAAATTTCCTGAAAATGCCCTTCATAGGGAGTTGAAAGGTCCTAAATCCGGACTAAGTCCTTTCATTATTTCCTTTCTCTGCACAAGAACTGATCATAGCATATTAAAGGGTTAATATAGGTTTAGCTCGTGAACATATACTAAAAGCTACCATCTACTCAAGTTACATTAAAAGAGGTAAATTAACATGAACTATACTTAGTTAGGCATTCCCTAAACCGATGTAGTAACCCTTTCTCCAGCCATCAGGCCTGAGTAAACCACAGGCTCCCACAAATAAAAGTGGCTCATTATCACATTAACTCTCAATGAGAGAGGAAAGAGGTGGTCATAAGAATCCTGCTTAATATTTCATAAAATAGCCAGCTGTTGTTTCAATTATCTTTCACCTCTGAGTTGCAGCGTTCTATGTCTATAAAGAATATGAATGTGCTTTCTGAGAATTTTACTGGGGTTAGGGCACATACTTAACTTGATTGTCACTAGTACAGGAACTTTGACTTCTTCTAAATTTTATACAAAGAACCAATGATACATGATTCTGACCTACTTTCAAGATAAATAACAGCCACTATTAAGCAGCCACTACCTGGAGATCAGCACTTACCTAGATATATTGAGCTCATTTTTCATAAAAGCCAGCTATAAATCAAACATAAAATCTTTTTCTTTCCTACTTTTTTCCTTTACTCCTCAATGTGTACACACCCATCCACTAACATCCACTAACATACACATAACCAAAATCTCCATAATTTTTGCTTTAGGAATTCTCCCTAAATGGACTATATGATAAACATTTTGTACACATAGAGTAGGATTTCTAAATGAAAAGGATGAGAAACATAGATACGACAGTGTGGATTTGTTCTAGTGCTATTAAAGCTTTTCACTTTTATTGGATAAATATAATCCACAGAATCAAGGTTTATAAAACATTCATAGAGAGCAAGTTTAATCTCCAACTAGTAAATCCAAATTTGGATATGTCTTTTCTAACACAAATGATTTTCATTCATTCAACTACAACTAGATCAATACAACATAGTGTTTAAGAGTGCAGGCTCAAGCAGATCTGAGTTCTACCACTTCCTAGCTAATGTAACCTTGGGCAAAGTGATTTTAAAATTTTGCTAAGCCTCATTTTCCTCATTTGTAAAATAAGTATAACAACAGATCTGGCTCATGGGGTTGTCAGGATAAAATGAAATCATCTATGAAAAGCATATACACTCTACCCTAATGCCTGTTTTAGCAAATGTTTGCTATTCAGTTTGATGAAAGCTCCAATGTAATAGTGGAAGCTATCGCTACTTCAAGAAATTTCTTACTTTTAGATTAAAAGTAAAATACACTAAAAAAGGCTTAACAATATTAGTGAATATAAACATGTAAGCAAATAAAAATACTGCTATAACTCAAATTTATTTTTTCAATGTAAATTGTATACCATAAACATATGTAATTTAAACCATTTTTCCAAATCTAAGCCAAGAATTCATTTCAACATACCTGAAAGAGAAAATACCTATTTAATCTCACTCATGTAAAAAAATGTTTAATTTATAGAAGGGTAAAAAAAAAAACATGCATATTTATCTTCCACCCCACCCCCAAAAGCTAAATCTCTCCGAGGATCTTAATGTTATAAAATGGGAAATTGGCAAAGAATAGGAAGCTATTTCAACTAACACTACTGGATAGGCTACAAAACTATCATATATGAAAACTTTCATTTGAGGTATACCATGCAATAATTCTAAATATACATACCATTTAAGTACTTTCTCCAACCACATTCCATTATGACATTCCTCTGTCCTCAGTTGACAGCAATATTAAATTCCCTTTCTTGAAATACTTTCTGTTTGCTTTAAAATAACCACAGCTCAGTAAGCTGGGGTAGATGCAGCAGCCACTTACTCATTCTAGTACAACACAATCTTGTCCCTTCCCCTCTCAGAGAATTTTTGAGGGAAGAGAACTCAGATAATCCACGTCAGTAATACTAAGTAATTTTACATAATCCACAGACAGTGACTTTTGTGAGGTTATAAACATATTCTGTTTCTTTACATTTCCAAGTCTATTCAAAGTTGTGTCCATGGTGGACTTTAACAAAAGCTTCCATAATGTAATTTAATACTATTACATAAGAACATAAAAGTGTCTGACAAGAGACACAAGTGGACTGTTTATATGTTAATGTGTTCTCAAAAAGTTGTGTAAATAAAATCCTATTTCAAAAGCAGTAAGAGAGGTGAGAAAGGCTGTGATTTATTAAAAACACACTCATACATACAAACAAAAAATCCTCTGTAGTTAATCTTTTCACAGTGTAAGCTGCCCTTTGAGTTTGTGTTTGGAAGTTTGCAGGATCCTAAACAGAGTATTCCTAAGTGAGCATGGCCATTGTAAGGCAACTTAATAAATTTAGAAAGAAAAAAATTACAGCATTTTCTTACATGTGGGAAATAAAAGCCCTCTTAGGGCAATCAATTTCCCATTCCTTTTATTATATGCATCAATATAAAGCATGCTTAAGTGAAGAGATTTTATTATGGCCATAAAAGTGATTGATTTCTAGTTGGTTTTTTTTTTTGAAAGAAAAACACATTAAATACATTCCACAGTTTTGTCTGTAATTGTTTTGCACGACCATTTTTTCCAGAAGGTTCAAGGACAATAAACCTTCTTCTCCAATGAAAAGCACGAACAAAGTTCCGCAAATTAAAAAAAAAAAAAAAGTTTGGCACTAAGGCATAATTTCTCCAGTCCTATCTTTATCTCCACCCAGGATACTGACATACCTAAATCCCATTCAACAGTCATTGAACACCAAGGCAATGGGTGGCTGAAGCTAATAATACCAGTACGGGTTTAAAGAAAAAGAAAAACAAAAACCAGGTGAGAGCCCATAAACACGAGGAACCCTAAGCAAGGTCATGGAATTTTCTAACTAGAAGGTCCCAAACTAGACAAACCCTGTGGGATTCCAGAAAGAAAGAACAGAAGCTCGGAGAGGGAGACCAGGTCATTCAGGGGGTTAGTAGCAGAGGCGGAGGTCTGGGTCGGCAAGTCTCTACCTAAACACCGGAGCCCACAAAGGGAGGCCACGGCCAGAACCGCCCCAGGTGCGGTGCTCCGAGGGCTGCACGCCGGCTGCTCCCGCCCGCCAGCTCCACACTCACAGGGCAGAGGCGGTGCCGGGTGGCCCGGGAGAGGCAGCGGGCGAGGCGGTACAGAAGCTCCGCGCGTGAGGGAAGAATGACCCAAGGTGAGGCTGGGGAAAGGGTGAAGGGTGTGGAGGGCAGGGGTGCCCAGAAGTGGAGAAAGGGGCCTAGCTCTCACCCTTGTCGCACGCCAGCAAGAAAAGCTTCTCATTCAGGGTGTTCTCCTCCTTCACCTCCCGCACATCCTTCAGCGCCATCACCTCGTTCGGCGACGAAGAGGAGGATGGGGAGGAAGGAAGGGAGGAGGAGGAGGCGCCCGAGAGATCCGTGCTCGGGTACAGAGCCGCCATCATCGCGGCCCATGAAGGGGGCAGGCCAGGAGACGGGGGCGGGGCCCCCACCAGACCCGACCCCGACCCCAGCCCCGCCCCAGGGCTGGAAAAGGGATGAGTCGTTCCCACGGCCGCCTCAGCGCGCGGCCCGTTGGCCCCAAAGGGCGTAGTCTCCCCACGGAGCCAGCACTCGCCCTCCACTGACAGCCCCAGACTGGTGGCGGCGCATGCGCGGCCCCGGGGCCAGCGCCCCCTCCCCAGTCGCCGGCGCCCGGGCCGAGCCGGTCCGCGCCCCTCCGGGGACGACAGAGTGGCGCGCGCCAGGGCGGCAGCTGAGCGCGGGGCCGTGCCAGGAGGCGCAGGGGCCGCGCTAGGGGCGGCCCAGCCCGGGAGGAGGATAAGAGATCTGTGGGGAAGGAGCTCCGAGAGCGATTCTGCGCACGTCGGGCTCCCGGGCTGTGGGAACCGCCGGCCCAGCTGCGCCCGGAGATGTTCGCGACTCTCCTCACGTCATCTTCCGTTCTGCTATAGCGACGACAACGGGGCGGGCTCGGGGGGACGGGGCCGTTGTGGGGGGCGGGGCCTACGTACGCCACGCCCCCGGTCCTCGCCAGCCCGCTGCAGCCTCGAAAGGTATCCAGTTGGTGGGGGCTAAGTGAACGGCCCAGTGCGACTTTTCCACACCCGGGTTGTTGAGGTAATTTACCTGCGGTCCCCTGCTGCATGTAAACATGCAGCGGTATGGGTACTGAACCTTTGACGACTTAATGTTTAGTCGAACCCCCCTTGTGGAATTGTCTAATTATTTCGTGTTGGTCACGCCGCTAGACTTGTGCTTGTGTGTGTGTGTGTGTGTGTGTGTGTGTGTGTGTGTTTGCACTAGCTAAACTCATTTCTAGACTATTTTTTCAACAACTTGTTTGTGATATAAAACTGGCATAACATTCTTGATGTCATACATTTATTCGCATGTAATTCAAGTGTACCAACATGTAGCCATTGGATAAGCGCATTTTTAGCATCTACAGTCATTCCAGTGGTTTCTTCACATTTATAAATTTGATTTTAAAAGATGTGCGTTAGGCAAAAGCTAACTGAAACACAGTACTACTTTCTTGAATAATTTTTTTTAAAGATTTTATTTATTTGAGAGAGAGAATGAGATAGAGCATGAGAGAGGGCGGAGGGTCAGAGGGAGAAACGGACTCCCTGCTGGGCAGGGAGCCCGATGCGGGACTCGATCCTGCGACTCCAGAATCATGACCTGAGCCGAAGGCAGTCGCTTAACCAACTGAGCCACCCTGGCGCCCCTGAATAAATTTTTTTAAAGCAAGCTTTTATTTAAGGCAGATTCTTGCACCTTTAAAAGCTAGGGGATAAAACTACAACTCATGTCTTTAATAATTCTTATTGCTTCCCACAACTATAGAAAAATCAAAATTGTGCCCTCACTGCTTTAGGTTTTTAAAGGCAGTAAATTTACATCAGAATATCTTATATTTGAGGGAAATACTTCCTATTCAGGTTGATTTATTCCATCTCTGTTCTTGCCATCACTAACTCCCAAATTTCCCAAATATAACTTTCTCACAATTCAAAGTACTCTTTATATCTTCTCTAATAGGAGGCCTTAGGTAGATGACAAGATTGCCCATCTTTCCAAACATTGTCATGTGTTTACTTCAAAATAGTCATCTATTGAATCATTTTAGCTTTTTCTTTCTCTCTAATGTATCGTAAATCTTCCCCATTCTATATTGTTTCCAAGTTTGCATATTTGGTGGACTGTCAAAATTGTTCATTGCTAATTTGTAGCCCTTGAACACAGAGGTACGTATGTGGGGGTTTATATGTGTGCTTACTTACACAATCTTCATAGTCTAGTAAAATTTTAACTCTAATGCTGACCCATCCAAAAGTTCCAGAGTATTGAAAGGTAAAAATTCAGGTAGCTCCAAGTATAAAAACTACTTTACTCTTAAGTTTTTTCAAGCTTCTGGGTTTGTGATTTCTCATCCATAAGGACTCCCACAGGGGTTGGATTAATTTCTTAGATCCAGGGGAATTCCAACCTACTTTTAGTAGATTATCCTAGAAGGCAAAGTTATTAGAGGTCTATCCTTTTTCAAAATAAGCCAGTGTTGCAACTGCGTCCTGTTTTTTAGAAGTTTTTTTGAATCATCTCAGATGCAGCATATTCTCTCTTGCCTCTGGTACATATTTTATCCAGCATAAATTGGGGTATTTTAGCATCCCCTATAAAATGGGTTTATTGTACATCTGTGATAGTAAGACTAATGACAGAATTATGATGAACAACGGCATGCAAGATTCAGAAGCAGCACATTACTCAAAACAACTCCCCAACCTGTAGGTACAAAAAAAGAGCCATCAACTTCAATTGGAGAAGAGAAAAATCCAGATTCAGATCTAGTCTTAAAAATAGAACAGATCCCGCCCCCAAAAAGTAGAACGGGGCACCTGGCTAGCTTAGTCAACAGAGCATGTAACTCTTGTCCCACACTGGGTATAGAGCCTACTTTAAAAAAAAAAAAAAAAAGAACAAGAACAGATCCTATCTCCAAACTCAAGGTCACATTTGCTTGTTTTACTAAAATGTCTGTAAGACTTTTCCTGCCTCAGAGCTTTTGTACTTGTTCCCTCTGCTGAACATTTATCACCTACCTCCTCATCATTTATATTTCAGTCTAAATAGCACATCCTTAGAGAGACCATTCCTGAGCACCCAAACCAAAATCTTAACCCCAGTTCCCAAATCAGTCTCTATTACGTTACCGTTTTATTTCCCCTATTGCATTTTATCACTATCTAAAATTCCTATTTATTATCTCTCTCTACTAGGATATAAGATTCATGAAGTTAGAGAATCTATATTTTTTCAATGAATCCCCATGTTTCTAGCATCATACCTGAATCATAACAAATTTATGTTAATCAACTGATTCCCTCATATTATTTCAGCACAAACTAAATCGTAGTAATAATGCAGTTGGTCTTTACTAAAATTCTTCATATTAAAGAACCACAGAACCACCTTCATTCCCCAAAAAATAATCTAATAAATTTCTTTTGTTTTACTAATTAAAATTATTTTTTCTGGAAAATAAACTTATGATAGATTAATTTTCAAGGCTGTATATTCTTTAAATGAAATGAACACTGACACATTTGTACATACACAGAGTTTTTATTAAATATATTTTGTGAGAAAAAGAACACCCTAAAATGCCAAATTTCATGTAAATCAGATAACTTAGTAAATATAATGGTGAAAAAAAATTAAAAGGGGAAACATTGATTAATCTCTTAGAGCAAGAACATATCTTAATCTTCGTATAAGAAAACAGTCATCAAAATATAAAAGGAAAGGAAATCACTTTTGTAGAAGAATATATTTCAAAGTTCCACCTATTGATGATTTCATTTAAAAAATCTGAGACACATGAGTAGTCTCACTCTACCAACCTGTTTTAATCAATGGTAGAAGAGGGGTTTAAACTACTCATTCACATGGAGATAAAGTGACAGCATTTTTGTTGCATAGCAGTATCGCTCACTCTCACAGTGGATGATGGAGGAAACAGATTTCTCAATTCATTTTTTAGCAGCAGAATCTGTCTGCTGACAGAAATTCACACAAAAATAGGTCTGAGGGTTAGCTATTCCCAAGTAACACAAGCATTAACCAAACACTGTCAATTTGTAGGAAGCTGTGGAAAAAACATGTGAAAATATTCTGTGTTGAATATTAGCTTTGTGTTATTTTCTGCTAAAGATGTGGGCAATTTCTAAATTAGGGCTTCAGTATAGGTCAAAATTAACATGTTTTGAGATGCTGTAGTCAATGTTTTGCTATAAATATGTGGAAGAAGTCAGTTGAAAAATAGCTATATGCACATCCAAAATGAATATTTTCTAAAAGAAATCTTCATGTACCAAATATCTACAAACTAAAAAGTTATTATACACGTAGTGGGACCATGATAAACACTTAATGGTTGCCTGACTGACCAGTTATACATACCACTTAAGAAGACCTGGGTAATTCAGATGCAAAAAAAAAAAATTATATATACACACACACATATTTCTCTAATAACAGCCTACCAACATATATGCTGCATAGTTAAAGCTGTATTATAAACTAGCATACATAAAGTATCAGTACAGTTAAAATTAAGTTTTTTTGTGTTTTTTTTGAAGATTTTATTTATTTTTTAACAGAGAGAGACAGCGAGAGAGGGAACACAAGCAGGGCGAGTGGGAGAGGGAGAAGCAGGCTTCCCGCCGAGCAGAGAGCCGGATGCAGGGCTCGATTCCATGACCCTGGGATCATGACCTGAGCCGAAGGCAGACGCTTAACGACTGAGCCACCCAGGTGCCCCAAAATTAAGTTTTAAGTAAAAAGCTCCTGCTACTTATACAAGAGAATGTATTTTGGTGTTTATTCAAGAGTTAGTTCTCATATATAAAAAAGTTTTAATGAACAATACTTGTCACTTAAAAATTTGAGACAATATAGAAATTTACAGAAAAGCTGAAGCTCACATAGTTGGAGGAAAAAATAAGAGAACCTGGATAATGACTTAGAATACATTTGTGATCAAAATTAACAAATACACACACACACAAATCAAAGCACAGCAGGACATGCAAAAAAATTTCTACACTGATCTTTTTTGAACCATGAAAAAGAATGAATTTGTTTTAATAAGACTTTCAGAAAATGAAAATAATTTAATTATGAAATATCAGCTTGATAATGAGCATATTATTATCAGTATTGACTGGTAAATTAATTGCGTTATCCAAAAATGTTGACAAAGTCTAAGTAGTATGAAAAAGATACTGAATTCATTAATGAATTATACAACTAGTCTAAGCATACAAATAATCTCTGGTTTTATACCCACTACATTTCAGAATTCTGTAAACTGTGAGACATTCAATGTGTTTAATGTGGCAGAAAATCATTAAATGTTTCATTATTTTATTCTATTCAGTCCCTTTCCCATTAAGCATGCAAACACGGTCATAACCATCTTTGGTTTCACTTCTACGAGGTCATCAGGTAAGGCATATATCCGGGCACCGATCTTTCGAGCAACTGAAATGGCATATCTTGAAAAGACAAGAAAAATATCTTATTAGTTGTTAGCTACTGTGTTTTCACTTAATATATGTTAAGAATGAACTATTTTGATTAGATTAGTGCTTTACGAGAAAGTTAAGTTTGAAAGTCTTTAAATCATAGTCTCCATATAAGTTGTACTTAAAAATGTTAAAGACGTAGTAACCTTACCTGTAAGGACTTACAAAATTTAAGAGCCACTGTGTTCTAATTTAAACCATAAAAAGCTTACTTAGCATTGTTCAGCTTGTCCTCCTCAGATAAGTTGTCTCTCTTGATCATTTCTTGACGAACTGCATTTGGTGCAATGGCATCTATTAAGTCTAGGACAGGTAAACTAGTGCTAATAGATTTGTCCTAGAAAATAAAGAATGGATGAACATTCATAAACATCTTTTAATTTTCATAAATGGCAAATTGGGTCATCACCATGTAACTGAAAGCAACTTATAAATTTTCTTTGTACTGAACATTCAGCTTTTCTGCAACCAGCACACATCACAAACCATTTACAACAAGCTTTTCCTTCAATCTTTACAGAGCTTACAGTGTGGAGTTGTTACCATACCCAAATAGGGTTTGCAGATGTGACAATTCCTAAAGTATGCTAACTACAGTATCCATTCTGTAAAAAAATAACTTTGAAAGGGACTAGGAGATGAATTTTAAATTAATAGTTTTGTAAATTCTAGTAATATATTTCTTAGACCATCGATTCCTAAGCCTTCACTTGAAATTTTTCAGAAAGAAAAATGAAAATATTAGTGGAAAGGAACTAACATTTACAAAGGCATTATTCTAGTTGCTTTACATGTCCAGCTTGTTTAATTCTCCTTACAACCTGGTAATAATTATGATCTCTCTTTCAAAGAGGAAGAACATGAAGTTCATAGAGCTCAAGTGACATGTTCACACAACCAGTAAGTACAAAACCAGTAATTGGACCCATAACTGTCTGATTATAACGCCCAAGATTCTCTCCATTTTTGAAGTCACCTCCAAGCTGAACTAAAAATGAACAACCAAATTCTAGTGGATAGTGCATTGCAGTTAAAGCCAGAAATCCTGGTCTGAATTGTTTTACCACTTACCAGTACTTGAAAAAAGAAAAAAATCACTTATTCTGTCTCTCAGCTGGGATAGTGGCCACTGCTGCTTACCTACCCAGAATCTATTCTTTCCTTACTACTTTCTCCATCCTAACAGAACCCACATTTTTGCTCTGTGTCCATACCTTCCTCACATGTACTCCTATTTCAACTCTCTCTTCTATTCGCTTCAAGGAAAGCGGAACCCAACCACAGCTCCAGGGGTGATCCTGAGCTAGTCCAGGCCATGAATTCTGGGCGTAGGGTGATAAACTTATTCTTTTTTATGTATAAAGCATACAGTATATAAACATACAGTAATATCCATGGCATTAAAATTTCAGAGAGGGGCATTTAGGAAGAAAACATCTAAAAAGACTCCTTCGATGAACAAAAACACTAGTCTGAACCAAACAAGAGTAATCCCATCTGATTACCACAGTGATTTAATTTTGGCCTAATTTAATTTAATGTGAGGTCCTTGCTATTTTCTGGAAGAGCCATGAAAAACCAGCAACCCTCCTCCTGTATGTGAATGAGAGGATGAAACCTTTGTCCCAGCTAGCAGCTATCCTATAACCAAGAGGAAAACCAGCTATAGGGTGAAGTTGGCACTGTAGATGGCAAAGCAGAGATGAATAAAAACCTCAGTCCTGAATGACATTCTTCAATTACTGTTCAACCAACCCTAAAATCTACCCTACCTCTGGATTTCTGCTATTCTGTACCTTTCCTTTTGGTTTAAACCACTTTAAATTGGGTTTCTGTTACCTGAAGCCAAAAGCAAGCACCCTTTCCTAATCGCTACCATGAGAATGTCACAGGATTCTTGGGAATATTAATATAAGTGAAAGCATCTACTACAGTTCCTAGCCAAATTAATAAATTTTTGAAAAAACAATTTGAAGCCATGTGAAGAAAAGTAACTGTCTACTTTTTTGGGCCATGATGTGTAAGCCACTACATTTATTAATTTTAGAAAAATGTATATTCTTTACTTTCAGGAATGTTCATTTTATGAAACAGATTTTTGGGGAGAAGTATAAGTAGAGGAGTAAAAATAACTAGGGTCTTTAAGTCTTTGATGCTGGTAATCTGGATCTGGGTGGGGGTTTCTTTGGCATCTTCCTTATTTCTGAAAAATTCTCGTATTTGTTTTCTCAATGTGTAGTCTGCAGACCACCTACATGAACAACACCTGACATGCTGTTAAAAGCATAAATTTATCCCTGTAAATGAATGAGTCAGGTTATCTGTGGATAGGGCTAGGAATCTGCTTTTTTAATAAGCTTCCTAAATGACTCTAATATACCATTATTCTTTCTAAAAAAAACTTAACATTCATGCCATTCTATAACAAATTTAAAATTTCTGTGTGCTTTTCACTTTTCTATGATGATTCAAAAACATACAAGTGGCTTAATTGTGCTATATTTTGATTACTTATTTACATATTTGTGAGGGTTTTTTTAAGACTGAGGAAAATTATTTTGTTCATTTGTTTTTTTCAGCTTTATTGAATTATAATTACACATTAAACTGTAAGACATTTAAAGTGTACATCTTGAATATTTGATATATTTATATGTTGTGAAAGCCCCTTGTACTGAGCCCTTAAGACGTACCAGGTACTATTGAGCTCTTTACATTTGTTAACTTAGTTTGATAACAAACTCAGATGATAGGTATTATTAATATCTCCATCTTAAATATGGGGAAACTGAGGCATAGAGAAATAACTTGCCCAAGGTCACACAGATACTGAATGTATGAGCCAGAAGTAAATTCAGTTTTATTTATCAAGAGGTGTAGTCCAGTTGTTAGTATAAACTGCTAAGGTTTCTATAAAACACACCCTTTTCACGTGCTTCCTACTCCCCTTAGCTGATTTTTATAGTATGCTGACACCCCACACAGTGATTCCTGTCTTATTTGCTTCCTTTCCTGAACGGTGACCACTCTGAGGGCATTATGTAGCCCCAGTGACACAAAGCACCTGATATAGAGTAAGCTTTGAATATTTATGAGATGAATGAGCAGTATGTCACACAACTAACAAGTGTCTGCGCTGAAGTCAAATCCAGGGCCACACAACTACAGTTTGGCTTTCAACCTGCAGTTAGATCTGCCTGTGAAATCCAGCTATTCTGCTTAATAGTTAAATGTATAACAGTGGACAAGTTGTTTAACTTTTCTAATGTTCTTTTTGCTTATAGAGTTATTTAGAGAATTAAACTGTAAAGGGCTTATCATGGTGGCACAAAGAACTCAATAAAGGGGAATTATGATTATTGTTATGGCTGATATACCACTTATCTTCTTTTATTTTTATTTTATTTTAATCTCAGTGTTGTTAACAGAGTGTTCTATTAGTTTCAGGTGTACAATATAGTGATTCAACAATTCCATATATTACTCAGTGCTCATACACTTCCTTATCTTGATGAGGGAAAATTACTTTGCAACTAAAAAGGGTAAATTTGTCTTTTCTACAATTTCTCAGTATAGCACTGCCTTGATTATGATTAATAGATTCTTACTAGTACCATTTATTATAGCCTTCAAAAATAATGCCTTCTACAGTTGGGAAAAAAAAGCCTCCCCACCCCAACTATTTTTTAGCATTTGCTGCCAGATTTCTTAAGTATAGTCTTTTTAAAGATTTTATTACTGAGCATCTACTAAATAAATGCCAAGCACTTTTGCATTATGTTTCTGCTACCTCTGTTCTAAGTAAAACTCTCAAGTCCGCTTTTCTCTGTGAGCTCCCTCCCTCTTAAAGAGTTTGTGTACTCCTATTTTCAACTATCTCTTCTATTCAACTGATCAAGTCTGTGTTCCCAGTTTTAATATTTCCTTTCATCCAGCTCATTTCCTGAACATTACCTCAAATCTAACAAGCTTAAAACTGGACTCATCACCTTTTCCAGAAAGCAACTATACCTCCTGACATTCCCATTTGTTAGTGTTATCTGTTTTCCAATTACCCAGGCCTAAAACATCAAGTTTTAATTCCTCTTTCTCCTGTGCTTCCCTAAATCAAGAAGCCAAACCCTACCTGTTCTTTTGCAATAGCAAATAACTATCCACTGTTAACATGCCCAGTGCCCACCCCCAACTCCATTCAGATCCTTATCATTTCACACCTTGAGTTCTGCCTCAGCTTCTTAGGCACTGTCCTTGAATTTACACCTTTCTTCCTCCAATCCATCCTGCTCACCACAGTCAGAAGAGCATTCCTAGGGGCACGTGGGTGGCTCAGTTGGTTAAGCATCCGACTCTTGATTTTGGCACAAGTTATGATCTTGGTGGGGAGTCTGCTTCTCTCCCTCTCTCTCTCTGCCCACCCCCCACACACACATGCGTGCCCACACTTGTACGCTCTCTCTCTCTAAAATAAATCTTAAAGAAAAAAAGAAAAGTATTCCTAAAATAGTTACTTATTTTTACATTACTTCCGATATCGATAAACTTTTATTAAGGCCAGATACCTCCACAATCTTGACCCCAGACTATATCTAGCACTACACCCTTAGGAACTATCCTCTCTAGCCAAACTATTTCTCCTAACCTTCTCAGACTTGGCTTTATTCAAGATGGACCGTTTTGTAGCTTGTTATGAAAATTCCAGTTATGAAAACTTTGTCTTTCAAATACATGGTGAACGCTATGAGGGCCAAATTAATTTCTTATATTCTATATCTTTACCTATAAATGTTACTTAATAGTAAGAGAGCTCAATAAATATGTTTCTAAATATTCTCATTGTATTTGATTTAAATATATACATGCTTATTATTTTTCATCAACTAATGTACAAATGCATAAAATTTCATTACAACAGTTTTAATGAGTAACTATCAGAGAATTTCATATGTCCCTTTTCCTGTTTTACGTTTTTAAATTGTGTTTTATGTCTAAAATATATAAAAACAAATCATGGACTGAAAATTGTTTCTCTTTTTTTAATAAGCAACAGCAAAAACTCAAAATCATTAGTTCCTTCCAAGATGGCAAAAAGAGAAACATACTTGAACTAGGACTCAGGCAACATCTCTGCTGTATTCCAGCTGTCCGGTTAAAACCACTTTGGGGCTCAGTATTTAGTAAAGATTTAATTTATCAATTTCTGACATTTCTCCTGCTCTAAAATGTTGTCAAACATATAGAACAAAGGAAAGGAAAAGACTAAAGATGGATAGATAACTCTTAGGAGAGCTTAGGGTTTCATCTGTTTGCACTCTTTTTTTTTTCTTTTTAAGATTTTATTTATGCACTCTTATTCACTAAAAACAAAACAAAACCACCAAATTGTGGATTTTTCACATATAATAAAATCACAAACACAAGCCTCACTGGATTCATGTGTACAAGCAGACATGCTTATTTGTAGTTAACATCACCTTGCATGCAAAAGCAAAACACAATGGAAATGAATGAAAATTAGTGGGTATGCATGTGCAGATTACATTTTTGAGTGCTTTATGAATCATCCACAAATGCTCGGAAGTGAGTGTTAGGTGCCATTATGAAGCCAGATGACAAGATTTTTTTTTTTCCTACCAGTTTTCTCAATTCCCACTTGAATCGGTTTGGCTGGCTCTGTTATGCCTTGGAAATGATGTCAATACAATTCTGAGACTGCTGCTAGGGAGCACAAAACATTATAGGTCCTATATAAACAATGGCTTTTTTTATCTTTCTTTTTCATTTGACAATTGGGTTTTTTGGCTCTATTCTATTTCTTTTTTAAGATTAGATGACCAGAGCCTGATAATATTAACCTGCATTTACACTCAACAGGACAACCAATCAAAACTATAAGAATTCAAACATTTATTTTTGCTTCAGATGCCAAGTAACTAGTAAGCCTAGGTTCATAAATTATGTTTCTGATCTATAATGTTACTGTAACTCTGAACCTAAACCAATGTAATTTCCAATAAAAATTCCTTCCTGAACTTACTTACGAAAACAAAATTTTAAAATAGCTTTTGATTACCTTGAAGTTGGATATAGAAGTATTTTTTTTTGCACTTTTAAGAGTCTGATTGACCCATTTAATAATAATTTCATCATTTACTTTTTCACCCTCTCCAAGATCTGATAACACATTCAATGTGTACCTGTAACAGAAAAGATGTATATTTGAGAGTGAAAGGGGAGAGAGAAGGGGTGAAATTTGCTCTCACATCATTTATATCAATATTTAGATAAGTATTTAAATATTTTGGCTCGAATAAATATTTCTAATGTTAGATATTTGAACTTAGTCACATTCCAAAGTTGCAAAGCTCAGTAATCAAAAACAAAAACTACTAAATGGTATTTTATAAAAACAACTCCTTACAAGGCAGTTTTTAAGAGGCATTAATAAAAGTGATTATTTCCAGAGATTGATCCACTTTTAAACAAAATGTATTATCAATGGCAAATCATTTTAAAATACATTTTACATTTACATGTTTCTTATGTTTGTTATTCTCAAAAAGAGCTAAAATTTTAGTTCATATGACTTGCTGAAGGAAGCAGTATTGCTATAAACATATCAGCCTTTACCTTCTCATCAGCTGCCATACCAATGCCAGAGTAAGTGTTGAATTCCCTTCATTTAGGTCCTGCCCAGCAATGCCGACCAAGGAGAATTTAGCCTTATTCTTCCCAAGTTCCACTGCATAGTTACAGTTTTCAATCTATGAATAAGGAAAAGTTTTGGTATAAAAGCATATTTTTAGGGCGCCTGGGTGGCTCAGATGGTTAAGTGTCTGCCTTCGGCTCAGGTCATGATCCCGGAGTCCTGGGATCGAGTCCCGCATCAGGCTCCCTACTCCTTGGGAGCCTGCTTCTCCCTCTGCCTCTCTCTCTCTCTCTGTCTCTCATGAATAAATAAAATCTTTAAAAAAAAAAACATGTTTTTAAAAATATATCTCTTGAGTACACCAGCTTTGTTCAGTCATTTGAAAAACAACTGAGGACACCTTCAATTTAGATGACAGAATATCATTTCATAACACTGAAATTAAGGAAATAATAATTATTCCCATTTTATAGCTGAAGATATCAAAGCACTGAAGGGTTAACCTAGACAGAGAAACAACTGGCTAGAAAGTTTTAAGATCTTACCCTAAAAGTCTTGACTATCCAAGATTACATAGTTTATTAGAGGCAAATCTGTGACTAAAAACCTAGGTTTCCTGCATTCCATTAATAGAGTTAAAAAATACTCTTTTGTCTAAATTTAAAACTAAGGAATAAAGAAATTGTTTCATTAAGAATCTAAAACCTCAGGGCGCCTGAGTGGCTGTCGCTAAGCGTCTGCCTTCGGCTCAGGTCATGATCCCGGGGTCCTGGGATCGAGCCCTGCTCGGTGGGAAGCCTGCTTCTCCCTCTCCCACTCCTGTTTGTGTTCCCGCTCTCGCTGTGTCTCTATCAAATAAATAAATTAAAAATCTTTAAAAAAAAAAAAGAATCTAAAACTTCATCTCCCATTTCTTCATCCAGGTATTACTCATCTTCCAAAATGTAGCTTTTAGCTCACGTTCTTGAACAAAGGCTTATTAACCTTAACTATACCAGCTAATAACAATCTATCCCTTAATGAACTTCCAATAATGCTTATTTTGTATGGCTTATGCACCATCTTCTACTTAGCAATTTATGTTCTTTCTTTTGTCAACCACAGGACAGGCTCCTTTAAAAAAAAAAAAAAGATTGTATTTATTTATTTGTCAGAGCGGGGGGAGCACAAGCACAAGCAGGGAGAGCGGCAGGCAGAGGGAGAAGCAGGCCCTCTGCTCAGCAAGGAGCTAGATGCGGGATTCAATCCCAGGACCCTGGGATCATGACCTGAGCCACAGGCAGATGCTTAACCAACTGAGCCACCCAGGCATCTTTGGACAGGCTCCTTTTAAAAATTATAACATGTACAAGTCTGTATCATACTCTTCTCCATCCCCAGGCCAGAACCCATCACTGTGCCCCGCCTACACTAAGAATCTGAGGAATGACCACCAAGTCAATTATTTACCTACCTACTTCTTTCCAGTGTTATAAGTCTAGTTAAGTCCTTTCTCTAGTAAATTTTTTTGTCTACATGGCCTCTGTAGATGTTTATTATCTCTAGTCTTCTTATCTCAGGGGTGTGTGTGTGTGTGTGTGTGTGTGTGTGTGTGTGTGTATAAATTCTTAGGTATTAGAATCTTTTTCTCCAGTGAAATTGTAAGCTCTCATAATCTTTTAATACACAAGTAATAAAAAGTGCTTACTAAATACTTTTTGGAATAAACATTTAAGAAAAATGGTGTAACTGGTTTCTTCTGATTTTCTTTCCCAAGTTAGTTAAGACCTCATTACAAAACAATTCAATGTGAGATATACAGATACATTTTTCTTCCTAAGAAAGTATTTCTAGGAAAGGTGAGAAAGGGACCACACAATAGAATTTGCACAAATAAATGGGTATTGTTGTTTAAAAAAGAAAATCCAAATTCCCAAAGATCAGTTTGTTACAAATAAAAATGCATGAAGATCCTTTGATCCTGCTGTAGCATCTGCCTGGTTCTCTCAATAAGTTTCATAAAATCTTTGATAGGTATGCATTTTTTTAAAATACAATGAGATAATATTTTAAAATTCTTTTTCCTAGTAATCATATTATACTATAGATTTAGACTGCCTAATAAAAATATATGCTATAGAAATGCACAGAATTGAAAAACAACCAGATACCTAATTTATAGAAAATAGCATCAAAGTTCTGATTATGTCACAGTGTGAACAGGAGAAAAACCAGCATATTTTCCGCTGACACCTGTTTCAATGGGAGAATTTTCTAGCAAATGTAATAATAATCACTTTTGTGCAAAATGTGTTTCAATGAAGGGCCATCTATTTTACAGTTAGATAAAAATTCCCAAGTGTAATGATAGTGAGAAGGGTGCTCAGGGTTACTAGAGGTCGGAGACATGGATATAACCAGCAACAAAAGGGTACCTGGAAATGGACGCTAACATAAGGAAATAGATGTGTTCTGGTTTTTGTGGCAACAGTTGATTCCAAATTTGGCAAAACTTCTAAGATCTGGAGAGGTACCAAACTAGAGAAAGAATAAGAAATTCAGCTCTAGGGATAAGCCTTGTTTATGGTACTACTTAACACTCTAAAAGTGGATCTGCTCTCTGAGGATGTAAATATAGAAAGTTAAGAGCAGTGGGCCAAGAACTGAGCCTTGGATACTTCTAGAGGTGTCAGGCTAAAAAACGAAGAATAGGTAAGAATAAAGGTAAGAATAAATACAAAGCAAGCAAGAAAAAAAACTGGAGAATGCAGTTTCATATAGTTAATGGGAGAAATGATTATCAAGCACTTCAAATGCTTTGGAAAAAGTGAAGCTTAGATCATTTGGAAAATGAGAAAAATTACATAAAAGGATACAGGGTTCCAAGTGAGAAGAATTACTGAAGAAATAATGAAGAAAGACTATTTAAGTGGTGCAACTTTATGAACTTCACAAATGAAGCAAAGTGATGTCTGATGAATGCCCAAAGTCTCTAAAATAAGCCTCTATGATACTTTGTCATGAAAGTACTGTTTCATTTTTTAAACATCTTGAATTTATTACAGGGCTTATGCTCCATTCTATAAACAGCTGGTATTTGTTGAAAGGAAGCATTTTACATATGATTCACTTGTGACATCTCATAATTAAAATTCCAGATAAAATGAGTGGTTTAATTTTTGTTTTCCTATTACATTTTGCATCTGCTTACTCCTAAAGGAACTAGAAAAAGAACAAAGCCCATAGTAGAAGGAAGGAAAATAATAAAGATGAAAGCAGAAATAAGACTTAAAAAAACAATAGAAAAGATTAAAGAAACCAAGAGTCAGTCTTTGAAAAGATAAACAAAATTGACAAACTTTTATCCAGACTCATCAAGAAAAAAGAGGACTCAAATAAAATCAGAAATGAAAGAGAATAACTGACACCATAGAGAGACAAAGGATTGTAAGAGACTAGTATGTAAATTATATGCCAACAAATTATACAACCTAGAAAAAATGGATAAATTCCTAGAAATATACAATCTTCTAAAACTGAATTGGGAAAAAATCTGAACAGACCAGTAAGTAGTAATTAAATTGAATCAGTAATCAAAAATCCCCCAGCACTTGAAGTAATGAGCACTAGGTGTTGTATGCAACCGACGAATCACTAAATTCTACCTCTGAAACTAATAATACAGTATATGTTAATTAAATTGAATTTAAATTTAAAAAAATTTTAAATCACCCAACAAAAGTCCAGGACCAGATGGATTCACAGGTGAATTCTACCAAATATTTAAAGAAAAAAGAAGGAAGGAAGGAAGGAAGGAAGGAAGGAAGGAAGGAAGGAAGGAAGGAAGGAAGGAAAGAAGGAAGGAAAGAAAGAAAGAAAGAAAGAGAGAGAGAGAGAAAGAAAGAAAAGAGTTAATACCTATTCTTCTCAAACTATTCCAAAAAATAGAAAAAGACAAGAACAAGTTTTGGTAAGGGTGTGGAGAAAAAGGAAAGCTTGTGCACTGTTGGTGGGAATGTAAACTGGTACAGCCACTGTGGAAAAGAGTATGGAGGTTCTTCAAAATATTAAAAATAGAAACACTACACAATCCAGTAATTCCAGTACTGGTATTTACCCAAAGAAAATAGAAACACCAACTCAAAAAGATCCATGCACTCCTATGTTTATTGCAACATTATTTACAATAGCCAAGAAACAGAAGCAACCCAGTGTCCATTGATAGATGAATGGATAAAGATGTGTGATATATATGTGTATACACACACACACACACACACACACAGGAATATTACTCAGCCATAAAAAAGAATGAGATCTTGCCATTTGCGACAATATGGATGGACCCAGAGGGTATTATGCTAAGTGAAATAAATCAGCCTGAAAAGACAAATACCATATGATTTCACATATATGTGGAATTCAGAAAAAAAAAAAGAGCAAAAAAAAAAAAAAGGCAGAAACAGACCCATAAATACAGAGAACTGGTGGTTGCAGAGGGGAGGAGGGGGGAATGGATAAAATGGATTAAAGAGAGTGGGAGGTACAGGCTTCCAGTTATGGAATCATCATCATTCATTTCCCAGATAGTCTCCCACTGACTGTAATCAAGTCACTGCCCTGCTCAAAAATGTTTAATGTCTTCCCATTACTTCTAGTTTAAAATGCAAGCTCTTTAATCTGACAGTCAAGGTTCTCAACACTTGGCTCCAGTTGAAATTTTTAGGGTCTTCTTACCTATTGGAATCCTCTGCTATAGCCAACATATTCCCTCCAATTCCCAGAAATGCATTTTATATTTTCCCATCACTATCCCTTTTCCTGATCCTTAGCCCCCTCTCCACCCTCTCTCAAACTCTAACTCAAATACCGTCTCCTGCATGAAGTATCTCATGATAAGTGCAGCCTGTGGTCTTTTCTTCCTTAGAACTCATAATATTCACTTCTATAGGGGTGCATGGGTGGCTCAGTCAGTTAAGTGTCTGCCTTCATCTCAGGTCATGATCCCAGGGTCCCGGGATCGAGCCCCACATCGGGATCACTGCTCAGCGGGGAGCCTGCTTCTCTCTCTCTCTCTGCCTGCTGCTCCCCCTGCTTGTGCTCTCCCTCTGTCAGATAAATGATAAAATCTTTAAAAAATACATTCACTTCTATATATGTTACACTACATTAGTTTGTACACATATCTCTAATTTTTTTAGGCTTCTTGAGGACCAATTCCATGTCTTGTACTATTTTATATCTTGAATTGCACTGTACAGGTAGTAGGTAATCAGTAAATATCTGTCAAAAGCTACTAACAAATAACCAGTGAAGATTTGGCAAGTTCTGGGGATTATAATATAGGAAAGCATTTATGATGCACCTCAAAGAAAATTAAGTACTACAACTTGTTAAAGACAAAAACAGTTACATAAAGTGTCTGACTGAGCGAACGGTCTTCATCTTTCCAAACATTTATAAAAGGGCTATTAAGCTTAACACATTTTGAGTTAAATCAGAATCATGGGAACAGGGGCGCCTGGGTGGCTCAGTCATTAAGCGTCTGCCTTTGGCTCAGGTCATGGTCCCAGGGTCCTGGGATCGAGCCCCACATTGGGCTCCCTGCTCAGCGGGAAGCCTGTTTCTCCCTCTCCCACTCCCCCTGCTTGTGTTCCCTCTGTCACTGTGTCTTTCTGTCAAATAAATAAATAAAAATTTAAAAAAAAGAATCATGGAAACAGACCACACGTTACTAAGCTTTATGAAACTCCAAATCCTTTGTTTCATATTAGAACAATAACAACATATCCTTGGTGATTATCTCATTCACCTTCTTCATGTTCCCTCCAAGAGCAGGATAAGGAGGTTTGTTGACCTGGCTCCAGTTGACCGGCACGCGGATCATTTCATAGAGCTGAAAGACCACTAAAGCATCTGCAAGGTCACTAAAACAAGAGGAAAAGATGATGAAGGAGGAGGAAATTTTATTAAGCACAATGGATATAGGCTTAGGTCTTCAAAAACACAACAGGGTCATTTAATCCTTAAAAAAATGACAGGACAAGGGCAGCTGGGTGGCTCAGTCAGTTAAGTGACCAACTCGTGATTTAGGCTCAGGTCATAATCTCATGGGTCATGAGATCAAGCCCTATGTCTGACTCCATTTTCAGCAGGGAATCTGCTTGAGCTTCTCTCCCTCTGCCCCTCCCCCCACTCGCTCATGCGCTCTCTCTAAAATAAATAAAGCTTAAAAAAACGACAAGATGTATCATTTGACCCAGAACTTTTTTTTTTTTCTTTTCTCAAATTATTTAAATTCTAGTTAGGTAACACACAGTGTAATATTGGTCTCAGGGGCAGAATTCAGTGGTCAACCCAGAATCTGTCCAAAACTTTTTTATAAATGTTTACAAAGACAGAAGTAAAAAGACATTTATTGCCACATTATTCATAAATTTGGAAGCAACTTAAATGCCTGGCAGTAGGGGACTGTTGAATAAACCATCCATACCATGGACTCTGGTCCACCATAAGAAATAAGGTAGATCTCTATGTACTGACATGAAAAGCCTTACAAGATATATTATGCTTAAAAAAGCAACTGGCAGAACACTGCATACAGTTCACCATGTCTAAAATTTATTTTCAAAATTGAGAGTATTTAAATACCTATATGTGCTATGGACTGTTAACAGCAATACCTCTGAGGAAGAAAAAAGGAATATGGGAGATGTAAGAGAAGTATTATCATGTTTTAATTCATTCTACTTACTTACACACTTCCTGAAATTTGTACAGTGAGAGTAAGTTCATGTATTACTTACATATTATGATTTTTAAAACCTTTAAAAATATACAAAAATCACAATAGCTACAAAGTAGGCAGTTGTTCATGTTAAATAATGAGGGTTAAAAGGAAGGAATTTATGAGCAAGTAGGCGTTATTGAAGTAAGAATAGTACTACTTTGGATTCAGAAAAACACATCCTTCTGAGATGCTCAAAGTATATCCATTGAGTCTGTTTTCAGTTTTGTATGCTAAGGACATAAAGCAACATCAATTGATTTTGAAAATTGCTGGCTCTGTGATGTATTATGTGGTTTTTCTCTTTCAACAGCTTGTTCACAGAGTTGTTTTGCTAAGATTCATATGAAAGTTACTTTGCAACTCTGGATACACACCCTATGGCAGTGAAGGGGACTGGGCCCTGTGCTGAGTGATGGAAAGATAAAATCTATTATGAAGGCAATTAAGAGCTGAGTGGGTTATCTATAAAAGCACATGGAGAATTTTATATAAAAAAATTACTAAAGGATTTGTTTTTTTTTTTTTAAAGATTTTATTTATTTGACAGAGAGAGACACAGCGAGAGAGGGAACACAAGCAGGGGGAGTAGGAAAGAAAGAAACAGGCTTCCTGCGGAGCAGAGAGCCTGATGCAGGGCTCGATCCCAGGACCCTGGGATAATGACCTGAGCCGAAGGCAGACGCTTAACAACTGAGCCAACCCAGGCACCCCACTAAAGGATTTGTATTGGTTCTGCATTTTTCTTTTTTACTTTAGGTGAATTCATTCTTATTTCTATTTAGAAAGTATTATTATTCATGTTTTGCAAATAGGGAAACTGAAGTCCAGAGAGTTGAAATGATTTCCAGAGAATTCAAGATGTATTCCTGAACCAACCTGTCATAGAAAAATTCTAGGACTAACATTTCTTCAAATATATTAAATAACTTGTGTAGGGGAGAGAATTTTCATTTAAAATCAATCTAAATTTTGCTAATGCTTTGGTTTGCTTTAGATTTGGTGTACTGCAGGAGAGGAGTTAAAATAACTTAGGGTTTAGGAATATGATCCAGACACAAATTCATAGACACACGGTTCTGGCGCCAACTAGACCTCTGGCTACTGTTTTTCTATATATGATAGTTCTCTTGAGGGTTATGTTACTTTTGAGAATTTTCTGAATTCCCTTTTCCAAAATAAAACTACATATGCCTAGAAGTCCTATGCTAGCACTTCAGGACTTTGACTAAAAAATGTGGTCAATTCTCTCCTCCACTGTCAACCATAGAGAACTCTAGTGATCATGACATTTATGAAAAAGTTACCATGAGTCTCACTCAACAAATCTTAGTCCCCTAGTATTAAATTTACTTTGTAATTTAAAAAGAAATTTACTTTGAAATTTACATGCTCATTGTAAAAAAAAAAAAGCATATTTAAGTCATTAAGATTAAAAATAAGTCTTCTCACTACTCTCCATCCTACTACCCAGGATGCATACAGTTTGGTATTCATCCCTCTGGGGTTTTAAAAAATTCATATACAAATGTGTATACACACAATTTTTCTGCAAGATAAGAAAGCAGTTTAATCCCAACATTTTTTATGCTATAAATGCTTATATTAAGAAAAGTTCAAATAAACAACTTACCATGACACTACAAAGAACTAGAAAAAGAAGAAACTTATCTGAAATTTAGTAGAGGAAAGAAATAATAAAGAAAAATCAGAAATAAATAAGAGACCAGAATAAACAATAACTTAACATTGAAAGTAATGACCAGTTTAAAAAAAAAAAATGGCAATGCTTTGTATATACTCAATTTTAAAATAAAAATGGAATCACACTAGACCTATTATTTTCTTCTTTTTTTAAAAAAGATTTATTTATTTGAGAGAGAAAGCAGCAGAGAGGGGATGGGGGTGGCAGAGGGAGAGAATCTTAAGCAGACTCCCTGCTGACTGTGGAGCCCCACACAGGGCTCGCTCTCACAACCCTGAGATCATGACTCTGAGATCACAACCTGAGCTGAAACCAAGAGTCGGGTGCTTAACCGACTGTGCCACCCAGGTACCCCTGAGGTATTATTGTTTTCTCTCAAATATATATTATAGACATTCTTTCCCATTATTCTATAAAGATCTTATCCCTCCCTCACCCCTCCTCCCTCCCAGGATTTGATTCCTTTACTGCCTTGCTACTATAATGAGAGTTCCAGTCTAAATGATATATATCTGTCATCTAGGTGGAATTTACACACTTTTAAAGAGTTCATCAAATATCAGTCCATCACATCAAAGCCAGTTACCATAAGGTAGTACTGGTTTTAGATTTTATTTTTTTAATCTTTTTAAAGATTTTATTTATTTGAGACAGAGAGAGAGAAAACACAAGTTGGGGGAGGGGCAGAGGAAGAAGGAGACTCCCTGAAGAGCAGGGAGCCCAACAAGGGACTCGATCCCAGGCCCTTGGGATCATGACCTGAGCCGAAGGCAAACGCTTAACCGACTGAGCCACCCAGGTGCCCTAGTTTTAGATTTTAAACAAAATTTTGCATGTACACCAAGAAGCAGAAATTACTGTATCATAAATCCTCAACTGGCCAGTGAATTGGTCTTTTGAGGTAGATTTTGGCAAAAATAGAAAGTGTGAATTATAATTTAAAATACTGATATAATGATAAGAACAATTTATAAAATATTACTATTCTAATCTGTTACAGTTGAAATATTTTATTTTTCTGATCAATAATTATAAAAGAGTACGACGAATTATCTTTACCAAATTGGTTGTTTATATCATCAAAAATTGTAACTATTATCATATTCTGATCTTTTTAAATAATACTTTACTTTTCTTTAAAAATCCATTGTATTGCCAATCTCCAGCATTCTGAAATTATAAATGTTGGTTAAAATTCTTGTGATTTTTAGAAAATGTACTAATGTAAACATACCTATGGTTTGAAACTAGAAAAGTTGGATTTTGGCTATAAAACTAAAACACAATAAAATATTTACCTGTACAAATGATTAATGTATGGGTTGACCCCCAGGGAATTCATCCAGTTCCGAAATGTTCTCTCTTCCTTGCTCTCTCCTAGAGTAGACACAAGTTCATACTGATGATTCCAGACAAAAAGCATCAAGAAATATATTTTAAGCCATCCTGGCAGGTGCAAACCAGCCATACATACTTTGCTGTGGTTTCTGTGATACTACAATCTTTTGGGGAAAGGTAAGTCTTACTGCCAAAGTCCCTTCTCCCCACCCCGCCCCTCTGTCCAGAAGGCCTCCATTTGCTCTAAATTTCTCTCTCTAGAGTCCTTTGATGTCTGTGAACTACTGAGTCATGGGTTTCTCTGTCCAGAAAGTGACAAAGAAACTTATATGGTCGTATCTGTAGTTACGATTACATGCAAAAGGGACTGGCTAAAAATTAATGAAACAAAATCTTTTAGCAGTCAGGGTAACAGCACAGTAAACACAAAAGAAAAGCTGTGCTTTTCCCAATGCAGTGTTTCTAAATTTGTATAGATTTTGGTTTTACACAGGGAAGTTTCTGGGCACGCAAACTTACATTTTAATTACACCAAACAGCAATGAAGGGGAGAGGGGGATTACAGGTAATATAAAAATAAGCAATGAAGGGACAGAACTATTTTACAGGCTTCCTGAGTTATTTTAGATTGTCACTACTGAAAACACATGAGGGACACAGCCCCCACACAGGGTGCTAAGAGAAAGACATCTTATCCTAGTAAGTCCCTAGACCTCAGAGATCACCTCAGCAAGAAACTCCTTGCAGACACTTTTAACCTGTGATTACCTAGCCTCCCTGAGCATTCCCTTCATAGCATCTACAAGAAAATGTGGGCTATCATGTACCACAGAGTGGGCAGAGAGCGAGAGGGACTCTCCTTGCCATGTCTGCTTCTAGTCATCTCCCAGACTGCAAATCCTGGTGACTATCTGTAGTATTATTTATTTTCAGCAAAGGTAGGGGGCAATGGAATGTCCTAACCTACATCTCATCACCAGACTCGTGAAAAACTGAAACATTTACACCTCTCATCACTTCTAAACTGTAGGCTAGTTCATGTCACTCTCTAGACTTTGACTCATGTGGGATTCCCAGAACAATGGATCATCTAAATCTATAACCAACTGGGCCCCAGGGACCCATTCCTATAGAGCCATCCCTGCAATCATCTTCAGAATAAGTGCCACAGGTAATATAACCTTGCACACCCAGAAAAGAAACCAAACCTTATAAAATCTAAAGGATTCTGTTATTTTGTGCAGCTGTTCGGGAAATAATCTGTCCATTATATTTTCATTTGATTTTCTATGCTAATACCTAACGGCATTCCCAGAATCTACTTTAATTCTTACTCTATTAAATTGTGTAGCCATGTAATTTCTTAAATTTTGTTCCCTCTGGCCTGCATAAAAGGTAATGACCAGTCTGTTGTATTTGCCACTATCACTTTATGATAAATAACCTACTTGAAAACCCTTTAAAAAAGAACCAAGTTAAACTAAATATCCTAGGAACCATGCTTCCCTGTTTGTAGGAGTTATTAAACAAGTATAAATTAAATATCTGAACTTTCCCCAAAGCGACATAAATATAAGCGTACTATCATCAACAATTTGATGCATGTGACTTGGATTTACCTTTTAGTTGTTTCTATATTAAAATCTGTAATTGATTTTTCACTAGTAATTAGAGAAATTTTACATTATTTCCTTCTGGGAAAATCCAAGTTATGTTTTAAAATTACAAACATTGATAGTGTAACAACAGTCTAATCTTTAATTGAAATAATATCCAAATTCTGCTGAACCTGATGATACAGCAAATAATACCTAAAAAGATACTAGTATTTTGACTGAGTTCTGAAACTGTTATAAGCTTCAGGGGTTCATATTTCTTCCCATTGTTCTCAACTGATTATATTGTTATTATTTTCATTTTTGATGCCTGGAAAGTAAAATAGATTATGTAAGTGAGCATTTATTTATCTGATGCCATTTCAAATTGTCTTGGTAAATAAATGCTCAAAGCCAGAAGCACTATGCATTTGTGCAAGAGCCATGATAAAGCATTACAAAAACATATGTATTCCAGATTGTAAATGTTGTCTGTATTGCAGACAACTAAAGCAATCCTAGAAGTTAAATGTTGATTGCTGATATAAAAGATAGAAAAAACTATAAAACATTTCGTTTCAGGGCCAAACTTATATCTGCAATTGACAAAAGTTTCAGAAAAAAATAACAAATATACAGTAAGTAGACTACTAAGAGGAAAGAAAAGGAACTAACATATATTTAACACTCACTAAATGTGCGAAGTGATGTTTTCCTCTTTCCAACCTATTACTGAGCACATACTGTATGCTAAACTCCTTCATTCCTCAAAGGTCATTTTAACTTGCTCTGTAATTCTTCAAAATTAGTATTATTAATCTTGGTTTATAGATGAGAAAACCAAAGCTCATGGAAGTCACACAGATACTAAATGGTGGACCCATAATTCGAACAAAGTGTAATACCACGGACTATATATTTTCTATCACCACAAATGAATTCTGAGATGGCCTCTCTATACATAGCCCACATATTTGGCTCAATTTAATATGAAGGGTTTTTTTATTCAGTTGGGCTTTTAATTTTCTCTAATTCCATTCAGATAAAATTCTTTACCAATGAGAACATGAATATGGGATGTGATAAAGTCAAGCTTCAAATTTCATAAGGATCTATAAAAACAAATTTACAGAGGAGAAATTCCAATGACAGTCGAAGTCAAATACATTTTTTGGCAGACGTATCAGGATATACATATGTTCTAAATAAAGATGATTGATAAATATTTCCCATAGTATCTTCTTATATAGAGTAAATACTAATGGAAATGTTTAGCAATCCTATTCACACTGAAAAATTCCAAAAGCATGCTGAACACTAGCAAAAGAATTCAAACATGACAAAAGAGCGAGCAAGTTGGAAAAGATATCTAGCAAGAACTCAGTGACTATAAAAAGATCATTTTTAATATGCCACTCTAAACAATGCCTTCTATTGTAAGATACAGAGGCATTTTGAAATTTTCCAGACTGATGAAAACTTAGCAGTCTTCCGTTTTAATTTTTTTAAAGTTCTAATCCCTCACCCTCAATTTCTCTGCTGAAAAATCTATACTTTTATCTATCTTCCCACTCAATTACATACCTATGCAGAGAATAGTCTTTTTTTTTTGTTTTGAGAATATAGTCTTTATCTTTCCTCTCAATTACATATCTATGTAGAGAATATAGTCTATTTTACTGGACCTCAGGAAGAGTGAATTGAATTAATCATATTCCTCAAAGAACATACTTGTTAAATCTGAAACTTCTTTCATTAATCAAGAAGATGCAATTATAAAGTGTCAAGGACACTGGAACTCTGGTTTTGGCAGTCAAAGAGAAGAAGATCATGAAACTGATTTCTCATTCTATCCCCCTCCCCGGGGAAGGAAGGGAGTAAGGCAGGTGATGCGAGAGAAAGGACTCTGCAACGTCAGATTCTCTCTGCCAACAAGAATCCTACTTGAAGACTGCCTTCTCCAAACCAGGGCAACTAGTGAGAATATTTTAGGATGGGCCCCTCCCTCTGACTGCTGCCACTGTTTTCACGTTTAGTTCTGATTCTAATATGGGTTTGGGTATGCGTATGAGAGTATGAGAACCAAAAAGAAGACAGGCCAGGAAACAAAGATAGGGAGAAAGAACTAGATAGCAAGAATGTTTCTGTCGTCACGACAATTCATATATCATAAGCTTCAATGACAGTCAAGAAATGTAACATAACTAATACAAATAAAACCTAAACAGATCCTTCCAAAGATTACCAGTGATAAAAGGTAAGTGTGTTTATTCACAGGAGAAGGATAAAGGCTTTACAACACGAAATCCAATTGTCAAAACTGATTTTTAGTGTGTTTACAACTATAGTATCCCATCATTACAGAAAGCAAATTCAGGGGAGAGTTTACATAATCAAGCCTTGCTATGCTATTCTAATTCAGTTTCATTTGTGTTTCTTCCTTGTTGTCATTCTTTAGGCATATTAAGACAGAAAAAACACAGCATGAACAATGCAAAAAATAAATATCAACCCAGAGAGAAAGAATAAATGGTACTAATAAAAAGAACATTCAGAATGAATGTATTTATAGGGTATAGAAAAGTACTAAATACAGTACCTACATTAGGAGGGGTCAAATCTGCATTTCACGAAGCAAAACAGGAAAGTATTATAAATTATGAGACAGATAACAATAGCCCACACACAACAAGACAAGTAATGAATATTTAAAATTTTTTCATGTACATTAAAAACATTAAAAAGAGAACAATACTGGAGTCAAACTGTAGCTTTCAAAGGAGGAAAAAAAGCTACAAAATGATTATTTTTTCCAATAGATAATTCATTGTCCATATTGGTGGTGGAGTTATGTTATGTGGCCATTTAAGAGACTACTTTAAATGTATGATAGTTTTCACTAAACTCTGATGGAGAAATGACAGACAAGTAAGATTTACCCCAGCATTCTCTTTTAACAAAACCAACAACCACTTTCCTTAATACGAACTTTTTAATGGATGCACATGCCTACACACAGTAAACTGCATCTCCCACCACAATCCCCTACCTCTGACAGTGAAGTAGTCAATACCACAAGAAGATGCAACAGTGAAGCAATTAAAGGCAGAAAGAACATACCTTCCAGTAAATTCATATCGATGTCATTATCAGGCTTGTGTAGGCAGGGGTATGTGTTAAACAGATTAGCTACAAAAGCTAAATTAAGTTTAGGATTGCCTGAAACCACATCTGCAGGAGTAACAAACTGTTTGCAGCCCAGTTTATCTGCTTCTTGAAGCATGAATCCAGCACGCTTCAGGTCGTTTTTCTCCTAAACAACAAAATAAAACAAAAACGGTCAACATTAAACTTTTGATTGGCATAATTTTTTTATTGATACACATATTTAAAAGTAATCACTTTTCTAGAAATATATTAAATGACAGATCAAAATAAACTCTCAAATTTTCTATCAGTCAGCTCCTACTGGTCAAATTATAGATAATTTGGTCAAGATCATACCTTTTGGCTAAGAGGCTTAGTTATCTCACCCATTCTACTCTGAATAATATTTCCAGTAGACTCTTTTCTCAATGAAAAACAAGTTGGGATACAAATAAAAAATTATTAAAATCAGAAGAATAGCACTTTTCACAAGTGCGAAATCCTAGAAACAAACCAAGTACTTGTCAACAGGAAAGGAGACAAACTGTGTCGTATTTATATAGTAACATCGAACAATGTGAGTGACTTAGCAATATATGTTCAAAATAAGCATTTAAGTACAAGGTAATAAGCTTTATGTGAAGTTAAAAAGTAAAATGACAAATTTAGTTTTGTAAGGGATATATTTGGTTGAAAGAAAACTATACAAAAAGAGAAGCAAAAGAACAATGAGCGTAAGACTGAAGACGGTGATTATCACATTAAGGTGAGGCAGAAAGATGGAATAGGGAAGAAGAAGAAAGCTAAACATAAATTACTATCAAGGCCTTAGCTTTCTTGTTGGAGTGACGGTTCATACGGACTTGTTAAAATTTTAAAACAACTACAAACAAAAATAAATAAAAAGAGGGACATGCACGGACCCATGATGAGAGTGTATCATGTCCAAGAATTATGACTTATCTCATTTTGTGCATCAGTTACAAAAAAGTAAAAATGTAAATGAAATCAGAGAAAGCAATAGGTTTAATGCTATTAAACAATAAAAAGTTCCTAACGTAGACACGAGCAAATAATAATATGTGGACCTTATTCAGATCTTAATTCAAATAAACTATAGAAAGAAAATCTGACATTTAAGACGCAATTGGAAATGCCAATGTTGACTAAATATTTTGATGATATAGATTATTGCTAATTTCTTTAGGTCTGATAAGGTATTATGGTTATATTTTTCAAGTTTATCTTCTAGAAATACATATTGAAATACTTATCAATGAAATGTTTGAAGCAAATGTTTGCTTCAAAATAATATGGGAGAGGAAGTACAGGTGATAAATGAATAAAGACTAACCATGAGCTGATAGTTGTTGAACCTGGGGGATGAGCACAGGGTAGTTTATTATACTGAGTTTGTTCATTTTTTTATTATGTTTGAAATTTTCCGTACGTTTAAGTTCTTAATTTTTTGACTCAAACTAATTTGCTAATTTTGCAGTTTTGCAATACTTTCTCAAATGTTTCATTGTAATAATGTAAAATATAATTCATTTGTAATGACTCAATTTGCCTTTAAAACCATTATGGATGTTGCACTTTAAATACTTAATAGATTTTCATACAAACTATATCTGATCAGATTTTAACGTTGAGACAGAACTATCCCCAGTATTTACAACTTATGCTAAAAAATGGGCTTCCTAGGAAATGCATTAGCTAGGCCAGGATCTGCGTCAGTCCTTCCTACACCATAAACACTAGAAACTGCCATCTTTTATTTTGTGTATTTCTGAATATAAGTTGGAAGAACTGATTATCAGTTGCTTAGCAATGGTTTGTTACTCCCTTTCCTAGTATACAGTGATAGTCACCAAAGCACCCTTGTGAGTTCCAGTTATATTGCACCAGGAAGAAGTGGATGTACGGTTAATTCCACACATACTCAACATCAGAATTCTGTAATTACCCTTCTTCAGTTATGACAGCCAGATGGCTTAGTATGGAGATCTGAAGCCTAGGGCATGAAAAACTTCTGAAGAACAAAGGGCCAAGGTTTAATGAAGAGCTGAGGACTCCATCAGGGAATGCTGCCTATAGAGAATTGCACTCTAAATCTGACTGTACTCACTAGTCAAATTCACAGAGATAGAAAGTACAACAGCGGTTACCAGGGGTTTGGGGGAGAAGGGAATAGGGCGTTATTGTCTAACAGGTATAGATTTCACTTTGGGATGATGAAAAGTTCTGGAGATGGATAGTGGTGATGGTTGCACTCACTGCAAATGTACTTAATGCCAAAGAACCGTACACTTAAACATGGTTAAAATGGTAAATTTTGTCAATGTATATTTTACTGAAACATAAAAACCTTTAATTAAAAACTGTACTTACATTAAATCCTGAAAGGTCAATGGTAATGGTACGTTCATCACCCCGGTCACCTTTTGGTGCAATCTGATTAAGCAGATGAAAATAGGCTCTTGAATCCTTTAAGGAAAGACATGAAATAGAATTTTTTAAATGAATAAAATCATCATTTGATTTAGGGAAATAGTACTCAAACTGAAGAAATTGTCCTCATCTTAAAGAATGGAATAACTTAGTAACTTTACTTATTACTTACAGGCTCCTGAATGCACTATGCTGGTTTCACACCTCACAGCTTCTAGCGACACTGTTCCCTACACCTAGAATACCTTTCCTCACCTTTTCATTTATTTACACCCCAAGCGTCAGTTAAGATTAGGGTCAAGTATTATCTTCTGGAAGCCTTCCCCCCTTTAACTGAGACTGGCCTTGTGACTTGCTCTGAACAACAGAATGCAATGAAAGTGATGTACTGGGGCTTCCAGGCCCAAGCTGTTAAGAGCTTCTGCTTCCTCCCTCTTGAAGTTGGCCTCCACGGAGGAGGTCCAACTATCTGAGACTATCACGCTGTGAGGAAGCACAAGCTAGCCTTATGGAAAGGCCTCATGGAGACGCTGTGAGGCACTAGACATGTGAGTGGTGCCCTTGTGCACCCTCCAGACCAGCCCAACTGACAGCTGAATGCAAATGAGTTTTATCCCAAACAAAAGCATCTGAAGCAGAACTACTTAACCAAGCCGCATTAACCCACAGAATCATGAGAAACGATATGGTTATTTTAAGCTATTAAGTTCTGAGTGGCTTGTTAATACCAATATGTAACTGAAATATCCATCCACTAAATGTCTATCTCCCTGTGTAACTGGTGAGCTTCTCAAGAGCTAAATCTTTGCATCCCCTATGCCTGGCATAATACCCCATAGGAAGGATTTAATAAAAATCTGATGAACTGAATTTTAAAATAACAGAGCTCCCCAAAATAAATTTTTAAATGAGCATATAATAGATGAAAGCAGAGAAATACAATGTCACTTCAAAGAAGGATTGTCATCTAAGCCCATTATGACAAGAACATAATCTGACTGAAGGTGTTAATATAGCTAGAGATAAAATACGGATAAATGCCAATGCTGATTAGTCTGGGTGGGGGAAGAAAGCATAGAGAAGGAGTCACAGAGACCCAATCTGGCAATGCATGTCTAGGAAGTGACCATGGGAGAACTGTTAGGCACACTGAATGTTATAGTTTCACTGATAAGCTCTCCCGGTAGGGAGAGAAGCATTTCAAGCTATTTTGGTTGAGAAACATACCTGAGGAATTCTTTTTGTCTACTGATTCCCTGTGCCCTCGGATATTTGGTCTCCTGTTAGCTGGTTATTGGCAAAGTGGTAGCAAGAGTGTTGAACTGGTCAGGCCCACAAGGGCCGTTAGTCCAGTGAACAGAGGAAGTCTCAGTCCAAATTAATAGACTGACATCCTCATTATAACTTAGTCTCTCTGTGGCATATAAAATGGGAAAGAATGCTTTAATCTGCTAGGGCTAGTATCTCCTTCTCACAGCCAGTTGTAGTTCTTCTTAAATACCAATAAACCAGTTTTTTTCCTTATTGCAAAAGAAAATTTTGTCCTTTTTATATTTTTAAGTCCTTATTTAAATTCCAGTTAGTTAATATACAATGTAATAGTAGTTTCAGATGTACAATACAGTGATTCAACACTTCCATACAACACCTGGTGCTCATCACAAATGTACTCCTTAATCCCCATCACCTATTTCACCCATTCCCCCATCCACCTCCCTTCTGGTAACCATCAGTTTAAACCAGTTCTTTTTTAAATAAAAGGATTTTGCAATTATAATTGGGAGATCCACCTCAGACAGAAAAATGCAAAATTTCATTTTCTACACTGTGTCCGTATGAAATAAACTTCAATTCAAAATTAATTCTGAACACTTTTTGTTTTTCTGCATTCTACATCCTTATTTTATATCACAGTTATGAACATTAAGATATAAACCCTAGGGGCGCCTGGGTGGCTCAGTCGTTAAGCATCTGCCTTCGGCTCAGGCCATGATCCCAGGGTCCTGGGATCGAGCCCCGCATCGGGCTCCCTGCTCGGCGGGAAGCCTGCTTCTCCCTCTCCCACTCCTCCTGCCTGTGTTCCCTCTCTCGCTGTGTCTCTCTATGTCAAATAAATAAAATCTTAAAAAAAAAAAAAAAGATATAAACCTTAATGTCTTGGCTGAAGTTTTTGATGGTGTGCCATCCTGCATTGGTCAGGTGGTAGTTCACCCATCGCAGCAGTAATTCCTCTGGAGAAAGCTTCATCAGCTCTTCTAGATCCTCACCTTCATTTAGCAATGCAATTAGAGCTGAAAAGAAAACAATGAAATATAAATTTTTCCCACAGTAAGTACATGTCAATGAAAAGTAAGTATTTTTGATGATCTTACCTTCGTTCCTGGAAATCTCAATATCAGCCAAAAGACCAACTTTGATGATCTGCCAGAGAAGTCCCAAGACCAAGTGAGGTTTTCCTTCTTTAAGATCCTGTGCACCAATGTTGACCACTGTACAACCGATGGCTGAGGCAGAATTCAGGGCTAGGTTTAAGTTTTCCTGAATTGCCGCAAAGAAAATTATGTGTGAGAAAGTACTTTCCAAAGTCTTATTGACAAGTTGTAAAGGTAAATAAAAAGCAATAGATTGTGAAAATTCAGCTTTTGAAACATAAGTAATATTTATACAAGCAAAATACTACTATTCAAAGAAAAAAAATCCCATGGTTTTAACTAGCACTTTACTACTTGATCTCTTTCCCTTGCTTTCATAGTTACTGTTTGTCATTTTCATCCCTTCGTATTTCTCTTCTTTCATACATCATGATACTACATAAACCCATCATCATGAGGTAAAAAACTATGTTATCAAACTTTACAATCTTTTACAAATGAATGAGGCTTCTTTTGGATAAAGTTTCATGGGAAACTAGTAGTATTCTAGCCGATCTATTCCCAGAGCTCTAAAATTACTAAAAAAAAAAAAAAAAAAAAGACAGATTTAATATCCACAGTAACACTTTGCTCCTTCCCAGAGATCTTTTTTATTCTACATTAGTATACTCTTTCAAGCCTCCCAAAGATCTAGACTATTACCCCTACTCATATTGGAAGACTGTCATCTCTAAAAATAAAACTGTAAAAGACTTAGCCCCTCGGGCCCATCCTGTAGTTATTGCAAAATAGCTACAGAATTTTTTTCTTTATTTTCCTTTAATGCACTGCATACAAATGTTAAAAGTAAAACCAGACAATAAATTTGTACAACACTGAGAAATGCTGTATTTCAGAGCCAGTGTCATAAAAAATTATGACACGTATCCTAAAAATAAGATGTATGAATATTTTCAACAATCATAGATATTAAACAAAGCATCCCAACACAAGATGTGAAAGAAAATAAACTTCTGGCAATTGCAATCAGAAATGAGCTTCTTCAAGAATGGTAGTTTCTGCTAGGAATATGCAATATTATTGCTTATTGGAAAGTGGGAGACAAGAAAGCCATATTAGTCAACATCCAATTCATACTCCCCAATGAGGATACAGGAAATAGGAGTACCCCTTGGATACTCCAAGACTAACCATGTAACACTGCCCTAAAGTTGTAGCTTCCCTATAAAAGAGGCTTAACAACTTTAGCAAAATCGAGGATTGTATTTGCCAAGAGAAATGAGGGAAATAGCTTAGAATTAGCTCACTTTTAATAGCTGCAGCTGTGACTAGTATATGCACTAGTTGCTATTACCACTACCACACAAGAGTGGCAGTACACAGTGATTATAAGGTGGGCTCTAGAGCTAGACTGCTGGGATCATATCCTGGTTCTGCCACTGGGTAACCTCTCAGTGCCTCCGTTTTCTCATCTGTAAAATCGTAGCATCTACCTCATTTTAAGGGTGCTGGGAAGAGTCAAAGAGATAACTTATGCAGTTTGTTTAGAATAGTGGCTGGTACCCAGTAAGTACTTAGTAACTATTGATATCCAGCACTGCTCTAGAGATTTTGAGGGGAAAAGTATGGTGACTATAAATTCTTGGACTTTAACAAGACCTGAATGGAGAAGCTGACTACAGAACAATATATTAAAAAAGAATAGCTCAAATTCTGTGAAATAGTAAAACATGGAGTAAAACTATATAGTACTCTTATTTCAACCAAGAACAACAGCATCAAGCAAATATTCACTAATAAAAGCAACTCAATTGTTACAATAATATAACATGAATACTATTATCTTAAGTAAAGTTCATCTAAAGCACTCTGAACAATGTTTGTTTGCTTGTTTGTTTGTTTTAGGTGGGCTCCACGCTGGGGCTTGAACCCACAACCCCACAATTAAGACCTGAGCTGAGATCAAGAGTCAGATGCTTACCCAACAGAGCCACCCAGGCGCCCCCCCATCCAAAGCTCTTTGAATCTTTATTTCATTCAGTACAAAACTGAAGCTGAATTTTTATTTAATAAAACCTAGTTTTTATAAGAAACTGAAATTATGTTAAATCCAACGTTTACATGAATGGACCCTTGAAGGCATTATGCTAAATGAAATAAGTCAAAGACAAATACTATATGACCTCACTTATATGTGGAATCTAAAACAAAACAAAGCAAAAATTACCAAACTCATAGAAAAAGAGATCAGACTTGTGGTTAGCAGAGGCAAAGGGTTGGGCGGGGGGGAGGAAAAACTGGAGGAAGGTGGTCAAAAGGTACAAACTTGCAATTTTAAGATACTTAAGTACTAGGGGTGTCATGTACAACAAGATGACTACAATTAACACTGCTGTGTGGTATGTAGCGAAGTTGTTAAGAGAGTAGATCCTATGAGTTCTCATCACAAGGAGAAAATTTTTCTTCTTTTCCTTCTTTCTCTCTTTTTCTTTTATTGTATCTATATAAGAAGATGCATGTTAGGTGAACCATTGTGGTAATCATTTCACAATATATGTAAATCAAACCGTCACACTGTATGCCTTAAACTTACACTGTAAAATATGTCAATTATTTCTCAATATAACTGGAGTAAAAAAAGTTTTGCCTGGGCCTAAGTACCCATTAATAAAGGCCTTACATTTTACAACACAGTACATGATTATTAGCAAAGGGCAAATACTTACAGAAATAGTGAAAGGGGTGAGCTTTTTCTTATTAATGGCTCTTTCATCAATTGTGTCTGGTTCAGATAAGTTGATCATTTTGCTATAGGAAAATGGCAGTAATTAAGCTTACGACTCCCAGTTTAAGATAAATAATTTACGTTAAATTATTTAAGACTTTTTAGTTTGTTTTTACAAGTAGACAAAATAGTTAAATTTTGAAAAGTAGTAACAATCCATTTCTTTAAAATATAATGTGATTCATGTCAGGGACTTACTTTTTAAAATCTAAGAAATATTCTGTAACCTAAAACAAATCCATCACTCACTGCAATAGTAATCTTAGCACTTCCTCCTAATTTTTTTTTAAATTGTCTTGCATTTTCTTTATGTGAGTCCTGTCTCTATTTCATTTAATGATCATCAACATTCAGCAGTCTGAAATGTAAAACAAATTCTTTTTTTTTTTTTTTTAAAGATTTTATTTATTTATTTGAGAGAGAGAATGAGATAGAGAGAGCATGAGAGGGGGGAGGGTCAGAGGGAGAAGCAGACTCCCTGCTGACAGCAGGGAGCCCGATGTGGGACTCGATCCTGGGACTCCAGGATTATGACCTGAGCTGAAGGCAGTCGCTTAACCAACTGAGCCACCCAGGCGCCCTGTAAAACAAATTCTTAAGAAGCCAAGTTTCATAAAGTGGTATCAACAGTGTCAAAATTACTGTTGTTGCAGAAAGAGCCAGAGACATGGCCTAAAATTTCAATAACTCAAACATTTTAAGAGAAATTAATATAAAATTTATCTCTAGATTTTAGAATATATTTTATATTTTAAAATAAAGATAGAAAAATACCCATTCAATTCATAATAGGAATTTCCTCTGAAGGTCAGAAAAAGAGATTAGAACTGTAGGTAGAAGTCAAGGTATATTTTATATGTTACTTAAAAACTAATATCCTGTACTTGTGCGTAGGTTGGAGTTTTTTTTTTCAAGTAAAAACACAGAAAAAAAAAGACTGAAAGAAACATGCCAGAATATTAATAATAGCTAACTATGGGTGATAAGAATATTTGTGATACTTACTCTTCTAAGTTTTCTATATTTTTATAAACTTAAAAAAAAAAAAAAAGACACCTGCTTTGTACAAAGAAGTATGCTGGGACTGTAGTACACAAAACAGAAACGAAGATATGCCCCTAGAGAGCTTACAGTCTAGTGAGCAGAAACACACTGCAAAGAGCCAAGGATATGACAAGACTGACTTAAAACATTAATTTCACTTAACCAAAATGAGATGTATCTTTCTTTTACATTTCCTCATGTCCCTGTCCCAGGCAATAATTCTTTATTAAAAATGAAAAAAAGAAACCTTGTGGACATTTTTAAATACATCAAAGGAATAACTCAAAACTATCCTGGCAGCAGTAAGGAAATAGAAAAGGCATCAGAAAACTAAGAGATTGCACTTAAAGAAAAATTTTGGAAAGCATCTGGTACTTAATTTTCCATGCGATATAAATTCTTCAATACCTACATAGCTACTTGTTTGCTGAGTTGTAGTTTTTACTGAATGCTCATCAACGGGGAAAGGAAGAACCTATCTCCCTTAACCTAATGTTCAACTCACCAAAGAAGGATGCCATCTGCAAGTGACTTGAAAAGGCTGCCATCATTGGGATTCATGGGTAGGAGATGCTTACAGTCAGGGTCATCCTCCAGGGCTTTGTTGATCCAGTTAACAAAAGCCACTTTTTCTTCCTCTGAAAACAGAAAATCTTAGTCAGCAAACCAAATTTCACAAATTTTACAAATGAACGGCATCTTAGACTTGATGAACTATCAGATTTAGTGAGTGAATCAATGACTGAAAGATCAAATTTAGATTGGCAGATTACCTGCATAAGAATGCTGTGTGCCCTCACTGGAAATGGATGAAGTTCCTCCAATAGCAGTAATTCCTTCTCTCTTGTTAATTGTTTTGCGGAATGTCCTGCTGATGTCTTTGCTTTTTAACTCTTGCATCAGCTGGAATGGAATATAAGTAAAATTGAGCCTTGATCAGACAATCAAAAAAACTTGCAGTGTGAAGGATAATTATTTAGACTTCTTTATTTATTTGGAATATCAAAATAAATCCCAATCAGGTATTCCCACCCTTATTGGTTGTGTACACAGATACCTCTCATGTCATCTTACCCAGAGCACAAAATGTATAAACGTCTGCACCCCAAATACTAGAAGAAATTTTGTTATAATTAAGCTTAAATTGAATACACTGAAATTATTCTCCTGTGCTTGCCACGACCTTTTGTTGTGTCTTTTGAAAACTAAAGAATAACTAACTACATGATATTTTTAAATGCTTTAATGAAGATATTTGCCTGTCTGAACATTGCAAAGTTAAAATCAGTAAGTCAGACACTGCAGGAAATTTGAGAGGTTTGGAGAAATGCCCTCTCCCAATCACTCTCATAATTGGCTAGACTGAATTTAATCAGTACTCCAAGCAGCAGCCAGAGTGAGTTTTTAAAAAAATCTGAATCTGATCATGTCACTTCACACTCTCTTCTTCCTACATCACTGGCTTCCTATTGCTCTTATGATAAAAATGAGAATCCTACAAGACCCTTATGACCTGACCCCAACTTACTTCCCCAGCTGCATTCCATCCCCTTACCATCTCGCCCTATCCACACTCAGCTTTTTTCCAAGTGCTTGAGAGTATCTACCATCCCTAAAGCCACACAGGGCCTCCACATAGGCTGTCACTTCCATCGGCCTCGCACATCATTCATTTTCCCCACTCAGCCCCTTTGATCTGTTTAACATCTTTCTTCAGATCTCAGCTCAGTCTTCATAGCTCCCAGGACACATTCCCTGAGTCCCTGGGTTCCGCGGCCTCACCATCAAGTTCTATTTCCATATGACACATACAGTCCTGGTGGAGGCATAGGAAGAAGTGCTCAGCTGGCAATGGCAATGGCAATATGGTCAAGTCATCTCTCTTGGCCCAAGAGTTTGAAATACATGATATTCAAGATTCAGTTCTACAACCTATTTTTCTTCTGTTGGTTAAGTCACGTATTATTTTTCATCTTGTTCAGTTCCCTGAGCCTTGAGGTACTTTAATAATGAAACAATGCTACCATAGCTAGCACCAAAATCTACCTTGTGGCATTTGCTGAAACTAAAGGTATAACTTATCACAAGGAAATAACCAGTTTCTAGGAAGTATAGCTTCCATACCTTAGCTATGTCAGTCACAAAAAATATTCCATTTCTCAAGACCAAGTACTGAGACATTAAAACATTCTGTATACGGATAGTCAGTAAAAACCGAACTCAACTGTAGTTTTACTAGCACATGAGCTATTACTGTCAAAACCTGACTTCTAACAATTTGAGAATGATTTTTCCCTTTCTTTTATGAATTATTTGTAGACACTCTTGTTACCATCATCATCATCATCACCACCATCATTAGAAACAGTGCTTTTTTCTGGTCTCTGCAGCCAGATTTAACCAAAGAGAGCAATGACATTACTAAAATCCTGCTCAAAGCTAAAAGATCAGTAACCAGGAGAGGATGGGATTACTTACTGACACAAACTCTTGAAAACTGATTTTGCCATCTTTGCTGCTGTCAGCAACTGCTAGAATTTTCTCCACAATTTCGCGCACCTTGTATCCAGGCAGAGGAAGGCTTGCTTCCTTAAACAGGTCCTGAAGTTCATAGTCACTAACATACCCACTGTTGTCAATATCTGTAAAGATAAATTATGAGCTGTCAAATATCATTTGCACTCTTCATTAGAGGTGTGCACCCAGAAGGCCTAGTGGGAGATTCATAGGCAGGTAGAACCTTTCAGGTTTGCTCCACAAGTTGCAGTCACCTTTTCTCCTGTATCTGAACAGTACAAGGTAGTCTATACACTTGTCAAAAAAACTCATATTTAAATGGACTTTATCCACACAGATTTAGGACTCCATGCGTATTTTAAGTACATAGTATGAACACTGCTCTGACAGATGAAAAACCCAGGCTTAGCACACAACTAAATTTCAAAGAACTAAGCATGGACAAGTCTCAGAGAGCTAGAAGAAACAGCAGCAATGGTCATGAGGGAATACCTACCAGATTTTAACTCCTTCAGAGAATTTACAAAATGGGTCTGCAGGTTCCACACTGTGTATAAAATATGTGCAGATTTGTGTAGTAAATACAGTAAGGTATTTCTGTTATACATTTCACTTGGTGGCAGTTCTGTTTCATTTGTCAATAATTCATTGCTTCTTCATTATGTATTTATGATACCATTATGTAGGCTGAATCATGTTTGATGTCACTTTGACATTAAGTGTTCAAGAAATAATTTCACACCTGTATTTGGACTTCTGAAAATAGGTTTCCAGGCATTTTCACATTATCACTGAGGTGCCCTTCCCTAGGTTTTCCCTGCAGATTAGATATCACTTCTTGACACAGAACAAAGAAAACACAAAACACTCCTGCCCAGAGTTGGCAACAGAACTTTGGATTGTTTGGTTAGTTGCCTGGATCCACCTTGTTATATAGGCTTTCTTGGCTCATCTGCTTATAGTTGCTTTGTTTCCTCTATTTCACTTTTTCCTCTCGATGAAAGCCATCCTCACTATAACTCAATTAATGATAAAGACAGAATTTTTCTTTTAAACTCTCATACACAAGTTTTAGAATTAACACTGTTTAGAATAATTAAAAGTTTCTCAACTAGAATCTACCAATAACTAAAATATTGCTATAATCTCCAAAGTCAGCTAGGAACCTTGATATTGCAATAATAATATTATTTTCTTTGAACTTAGAGCAAAATATCATTATTTAATACATCACAAGTTCAGAATTGTTTCCTATAATTCTGAAATAGGCAAATAAACTAGCTGGCTTACTTCTTTACCAGCACTATGGCAGAGAGTATTTAAAAATAAACAAGATTGAGGGGTGCCTGGGTGGCTCAATTGGTTAAGTGTCCGACTCTTGATTTTGGCTCAGGTCATAATCTCTGGGTCATGAGACTGAGCCCTGATTCTGGCTCCTCGCTGAGCGTGGAGCTTGCTTAAGATTCTCTCTCTCCCTCTCCCTCTTTCCACCTCCCCCACCCTCACATGCAAGATTGTGGAAAAGTTGTTTACCTGCTAACCATCATGCTATACTAACAAGAATACTTAGGAGCTGGGAGTCTGAAGATGAATAGGTCTGTGTGCTTAAATCCCAGCTCCATCCCTCTGGCCTCTGTGGTTTGGGTGTGATGTGACAAGAAATAATAGATACCATTTAATAAGCACATATTCTGTGCCACGTGATTTGTTAAGAACTTATCTCATGAAATCCTGTAACAACCTTGAGGTAATAGATAATATTATTCTAATTTTAAAGATGAGGAAATCAAGGCTTAGGTTAAATTATCATAAAGACTAGAGTTTAAAAAGAAATAAGACTTTCCTATAATTCAACAACATCAAAAACAAACAACTTATGATTAAAAAGTGGGCAGAAGAAATAGACACTGAACAGAAATGAAGAGACATTTTTCCAAATAAGTTATACAAATGTCCAATATACAAACAAAAAGATGCTCAACATCACAAAACATTAGGGAAATGCGGATCAAAACCACAATGAGATACCACTTCACACTCATGAGGATGGCTATTACAAAAAATTTTTCTTTAACAGAAAATAGTAAGTGTTGACAAGGATTTGAAGAAATTGAAACCCTTATGCACTGCCGATGGGACTGTAAAATGTGTAGCCACCACAGAAAACAGCATGATGGTTCCTCAAAAGATTAAACACAGAATTACCATATTATCCAGCAATACCACTTCTGAATATATACACAAAACAACTGAAAGCAGAAATGTGAACAGATATTTGTACACTCATGTTCATAGCAACATTATTCACAATCGCAAAAAGGTAGAAACAACTTAGATGTCCTTTGACAGAGGAATGGATAAACAAAATGTGATGTAGACATAAAACAGAATGTTATAAAAGATGAGGAGTTGGTATTTAATGGGTTTGGGAAGATGAAAAAGTTCTAGAGATAGTGGTATGGTTGCATACCAACATGACTATACGTAACACCACTGAACTGTATACTTAAAAGTTATTAAAATGGTAAGTTTTGTTATGCCTATTTTACCAAAATTTATAAAGGAAAAAAAAAAAGAAAGAAGACAAATATTTTAACCTGCCATGTCTCCCTTGAGACCCAAAAAACATCCCATGTAGTAAGGCTGGATGGGCATGTCCCTCTGCCCCTTAGAAAAGTTGTTTGGTAGAAATTATCAGAGAGAATACTGAGTTCCAAAATAGCAATTTATCTTGTCAATAAAGCTAGTACATATTGTGCTAGTGTTAGCACCGTCCTCACAGAGAGCAAATTATCCGGCTGTCAGATTTGTTCCATCAATGAATTATTTATTCAAAATATCATTAAATAAATATTGCAGGATTATATGTCCGTGAGTCATAAAGAGTAAAGCTACACAAAGAAAAGGGATTACTAATTCATTCATATTTCACTAAGACTTAGGTAGCACTTCTGTTCAAGCTACCAAACTGCACTATAAAATAACAGCAACAGCAAACTCAGAGATACATTTTTATTTACTTCCTCTGTTTCAGTGCTCAGAATGAACAGACCAGTAATAATTGCCCAACTTTTGTCTTGAAAAGACTCTGGGCACTGCATACAATACTCCATGAAATTTATTATTAATAATAATCTTCTAGAAATTGTATCATATTCATGCAATGCTCTACTGACAAATATACCATCCTCCAAATAATGAAAAGATCAGAATTAAGGCATTCACTATGAGCCTAATTCAGCCACCCTGTAGACTGTATTTGGAAGGTCTGAGTTACTCTGGGGATGGCTGTGCAGGGAGAGGTGGAAGGGCCCAGGGATTTGTACACCTCACTTTACTTCACAGCAATATTTGTAAGTTATGAGCTTCCTGGCTCAGTAAAGCAATATTTGTAAGTTATGAGCTTCCTGGCTCAGTAAAGCTCAGTAAAGCTTTACTTTTTTTTTTTTTTTTTTTGGAGAGCTCTCTTTTTTAAACTCTTTCTTTTTTTTCCATTGGTCTCTAAAATTCATTCTGCACTACATTTCATCTACATGAATTTTAGTGATTATTCACGAGGTTTGTGAGAAATCTAGGCACAGGACCAACTGTGATCATTATATATCCCCGCTGGTCTACCATCTGACTGTTTCTCATGGACTGCTCTTCTGTACCAGAGAAGGAGCCTACTGTGGGAGGGGCAGGGATGGTGGTGTCACTGTCCCAGTGTCCTTTCACTGTGCTCACCTTTCACTTGCTTGCTTTTGCAGACTAGAGCAAAAGACGTTATTTATATTCCTATTTGCCACAGGTTTCCTAGGAACAAAGTATGGAAGAATTGCAATCCAACAGAGTATGAGGGGATGTTTTGGGAAGAAAAATACAAAGCTGTCAAATGATAATGTCATAAAGACAAAACACCATTTGGTTTAAAAAGTGAAAGAAGAAAAATAGGATATGCAGCCTTTAAAAACAACCCCAAGATTTTTTAAAATTATGCATAAGGGAGAAGGAAATTAAGACATATGGCCTTTAAAAACAATATTCAGATTTTAAAATATTCTGCATGAAATAAGAAAGTGTTATTGTTTGTGACAAACACATGAAGGCCAGAGTTCAGTTTATAAACAAGGAAGTGTTTCTGTATTTTCTCTCTGTAATGAGGATATCATGTTAAGCATATTCAGTAACACTGTCATTCATTAACCTGGATTACTCTCGGCAAAGAAATTATCAAAGAATTCAAAGTCCAGTTCTCCTAGAAATTTAAGCCAGTCTTAGTTTATCTTTCAGAAAGAAAGAAAGAATTCAGTGAAACCTAGATGGGAGGGGGGGACAAAGGAGGGGGAATAAAGCTAGGGGTAAATGGGTGGTAGTAAAACCAATAAAAGTTATTGTTCCATTCCTGGAAGTCTGATATCAAGCAGAATAGCAATGTCGTATCTAGTTTTTCTCGAGCATACCTATTTTATTAAATGCTTCTTGTAGCTCTTCCAGTTCCTCCCGTGAAATGACAGTGGTACTGTTTTCCATCTTTGGAGAAAACACTACCTTCAGGTCTTTATATCTAGAAAAAGTAAAGTTATAAAAAGAACATTAGCCCTTTGGAAACATTTATCTAAGCAATACAGAGTACACAGACAGTACACTGTCTAGAAGAAAACACCTGAGAGGTCTGGATGACAAGGAACAAACAGGAACAGACCCTCCTGGGAACACCACTTCCCAGCACAGGTGGGAAATAAACATTTCAAGTTTGAGAGACATGTAGCATTTATAAATGTAAAGGAAGTGGTCAGAAAGTAAAATTTTAAGACATGACTAATGTCCAAAAAAGAAGAAAGCACATAATTTTTGAAATATAATTTATTCATTAAAATTTGTCATTTAAAGATAACATATTAAGTTGTGTGAAGCCCTCAAAGAGTATTACAGCTCGTGTGTCATTTGTGATCTGTATACCAACTTGCTTAGGAATTTTTGGTGTTTTTTCAAAATGACATTTCTGAATCTTACAGCTATTCTGGGGCCTGGTTCTAATCAAAGTATAATTAAATCTTTGGGGCTTTTGGAGGGTTTTTTGGTTTGTTTTTAAAGATTTTATTTATTTGACAGCAACATAGAAAGAGAACACAAGTAGGGAGAGTGGCAGACTTCCCGCTGAGCAAGGAGCCCAATGTGGGACTCGATTCCAGGACCCTAGGATTATGACCTGAGCCGAAGGCAGATGCTTAACCGACCGAGCCACTCAGGCGCCCCTAAATCTTTGGGTTTTAAAAAATATACCACTGCCCACTATTTAATCCTACTCTGTTTAAAAAAAAGAATCTTAAGAGCTCAAGTAATAGAGCTGATAAAGGGGTAAACGGAATTCATCTTACTCTCCAGATGCAGTTTCTTCCATCTTAGCATTAAATAATAAAATTTTATCGAATTCTCACTTTTAGAATATTTCACTATAGTTAAAACTATTTATAGGCATACTTATTTTGTGTTGAAAGAGATTAAACAGATCTTTTAGAATTTTTAAGCATAATCCCCTAGTTCTGCAAAATGCTAATTCTGTCACAGTTGGCTTTGAATCTCTGTGGTTTTGGTCATCCTGCATATCCTTCCCCATATTCAAAATGATTTCTACCGCTGGCCTCAAGTTTTAAAAATAGTGATCCAAGGTTGCACCTGGGTGGTGGCTCAGTCGGTTAAATAACTGCCTTAGGTTCAGGTCGTGATCCCGGGATCTCACTCTCACTTTCACTCTCAAATAAATAAATAAAATCCTTAAAAAAAAACAAAAACAAAAACAAAAAAAAACACAGTGATCCAACTTTCCCAACTGCAGTCCACAGAAAGGCTGCAAATTAATAGTCCTTGTGCTACCTCATATTTGAAAGGATAAATACCCCTGGGGTTCTATTCTTTTTGCTCATGCTTATTTGAATTTATGTGATTAGTTAACTACATAAACTATTGTTATTTTCCCACAATCAGACAAAACCAGCAGTTAAACTTATTGAAAAACCAATTACCCATACAATGTGTTTCTTATTTTTAAAACGTTATTTTTGTAAGTAATAAAGTTGCTTCAAGTCCTTTAGTGTTTAAATGAAAGAAATAGAAAAATATAGAGCTATCTTCAAGATACACTCTTAAGTGCTTGTTTCACCAGCACTAAAATTGGAACAATACAGAGAAAATTAGCATGGCCACTGTGCAAGGAAACACACAAATTCATGAAGCATTCCATACTTTTTTTAAAAGATATACTTTTTTTTTAAGATTTTATTTATTTACTTGACACAGAGAGAGAGAGCGCGCGCACAAGCAGGGGGAGCAGCAGAGGGAGAGGGAGAAGCAGGCTCCCTGCTGAGCAGGGAGCCCAATGCGGGGCTCAATCCCAGGACCCTGAGATCATGACCTGAACTGAAGGCAGACGCTCAACCAACCAAGCCATCTAGGTGTCCACAAAGATATACTCTTAAAAGAACAAAGCAAGGTACAGAAGAGTAAATATGGTGGGGGGATAGGAAGCTATATCAGTTGTATGGTTATAAACATTTCCAGAAGGATACCAAAAAAAGGTAACAGTGACTGACACTCTAGGGGAAATGAGAGATTGGCTGCAGAGTGGGAAAGGGGCTTACTTTTCCTTATACATGTTTCCATTCATCTTTGTAGACTATAAGCCTGTCAAAACCAAAATAACTGAAAACAAGACAGGCAATTGTGGTAAAACATTGGAAAAAATAAAATAAATACTCGTAGTCTGAAGGCACACATTGTTGGATACTGATAATGCTAAGATTGATATGCACAGTATCTACACGTTACAATTTAAAATAAGAGCACCTATTTTCCTTACAAAGCAAAATACTATGATTAAAATAGTAAATTAAATGGGGCACCTGGGTGGCTCAGTCCTTAGAGCATGCAACCCTTTATTTCAGGGTTGTGGATTCAAGTAGAGATTACTTTGAAAATATATTTTTTTAAAAAAGATTTTATTTATTTATTTGAGACAGAGAGAGGAAGTGAGAGCACGAGCAGGGCAGGGGGAAAGGGAGAAGCTGACTCTCTGCCAAGTAGGGAGCCTGACACAAGGCACTATCCCAGGACCCTGGGATCATGACCTGAGCTGAAGGCAGACACTTAATGGACTGGGCCACCCAGGTGCCCCAATATATACATTTTAAAAGACATCTGCCTCTGTAAAATTCTTTGTAAAGTTTTGAGGGGAAAAATTCTAGCTAGATCAACTCATATTTATCAAACACATAACTTGGTAATCCTGAAACACTGTAGAATGCAGTTATTAGAATTCACTTTGCAATTTTAGAAACGAAGAACCCATCACTTAACCAGTATCCAACACCTGGCATTGAAGCATTCCTACCTGGATGCCTGAGATGGCTCAGAAGAGCATAGTTTTGTTGTTGTTGTTGTTGTTTTGTTTTGTTTTCAAAGATTTTTTATTTATTTGAGAGAGAGAATGAGATAGAGAGCGAGCATGAGAGGGGAGAGGGTCAGAGGGAGAAGCAGACTCCCTGCTGAGCAGGGAGCCCGATGTGAGACTCGATCCCGGGACTCCAGGATCATGACCTGAGCCGAAGGCAGTCGCTTAACCAACTGAGCCACCCAGGCGCCAAGAAGAGCATAGTTTTTTAAAGTCAGTCCTGAAAAATGCAGCCTAGAAGGCAGCCAGGATCAAACCAGAGACCCACCAATGGGGCAGATTATGTTGAATTCTGTAGATAGATATACCTTCCCATAGATTTTGACGTGTACCATGTTTTCTTCAGTAATTCCGACACTGCTTTCCTCCTCTGCCTTTTTTTTTAGCCCATATAATTTAAAAGCTTTCTTTTACCAATTAAAGCCTTTTTTAGCCCCTCCCCTAATCCTCAAGGGTATCCTGACACAACCAAATATATATTTAGAAACTTAAATATATTCTAAGGATGAACTCAATTTAGATGAAATTTGATCTGATCTTTTATCCTTCCTCAAATTTCTAACCTCCCTGAACCTTTAAAAGCTTTACCAGAATTAGTCTAAGCAGCCATTTACGATTTACAGGATCTAGAACTCCAGGATCTAGAACAATTTCAGAGAAAAGGCATTAGGAACAACCCTGAGACCAACCAGATTCTGATGCCTTTCAATCAACTGTAAAGCTTCCAAATGTGAGGGACCAAAACTGTTTACACAGGCACTTTTTGGCTTCTTAGCTATTCTGTTTTCTTTCCTCCCACTGTGGCCCTAGCCCTGGTCATCTGATATTCTGAGTTCTTGAGGTAGCCACTGACCCACTGAGGCAGCCGTCCCCTAACTAGTCTAGTCTATCCTCCAAAATTCCCTTCTTCCCTTACTTCCTCCTTCTCTAGTAATAGAAAAAATAATGGCAAATATTTACTGAGGGCTTTCAATGGACCCAGAACTATGCTAACCTCCTCACCCACAAGCTTACTATGTATTTATCTGTTCTACTGATGGAACAAGCATCCTCTCTTAAATGTAAATTAGAGGGCTGCAGAGATTACCTGCCTAAGGAAGGCAGACAAAATAAGAGATTCAAAATCAAATCTGTTTTAGTGCCTCCAAGCTCTTAAATTCTACGTGTAGTTAATTAACATCCCTATTCTTGGCTGCAAGCATCACAGGTAGTTTTAAAGAAAAGTATGAGTGATTGATAAATCCTTACAGTGCTCATCAAATTTATATTTTAAGGGCATATTTATATTTTATTTTTTTAAAGATATACTTATTTATTCAGAGAGGGAGTGTCCATGTGCGTGCAGAGGGGGAGGGAGAAAGGGAAAGGGAGAAACAGTCTTAAACAGACTCCACACTGAGCACAGAGCCTGACAGGGGCCTCAATCTCACGACCCCGAGATCACAACCTGAGCCAAAACCGAGAGTCCCATGCTTTACTGACTGCGCCACCGAGGTTGCCTGTAGGGCAAATTTATATTTTAAAGCAAATGTGTGTTTTCTTTAGAATAACGGATGAATACATTATTATTTAATCAAGAGAATATACATCATTAAATAAATGAACCATATCTGTCTCTTAAAAACACAGTAACTGGAAAAAGCAAAGTACAACAGGATACATAGAGTATATGTACCAATTATTAAGGTCTAAAAACAGAAAATACTGTATATGTTGTATTTGTTTTGTATGTTGCCAAACATAGGTGCTAAAACTTAAAAACATATGGGAATGACATACAAATTTAGAATATTGGTTGTCCTATGGAGAGGGAGGTAAGGGGCACAGCTGGAGGCTGAAGCTCAATCATTACATTTTTTAAGAGAAATCTGAAGCAATTATGGCAAATTTTTTTTAAGATTTTATTTATTTGAGAGAGAGAGAAAGAAACAGCATGAGAGGGGAGAGGGTCAGAGGGAGAAGCAGGCTCCCCACTGAGCCGGGAGCCCGATGCGGGATTCGATCCCGGGACTCCAGGATCATGACCTGAGCTTCATGAAAGCAGTCGCTTAACCAACTGAGCCACCCAGGCACCCCTATGGCAAAACTTAACATCTGTTCAATCTGAGCATTAAGTATATGGATATTGGTTAAACTGTTCCTGTACTTTTCAGTATTTTTTGTTTTAAATATTTCATATATAACTGTTTAACTTTTAAACTCAGACAGTAAAAAATAATAAGTAAATAAAATAATAGAGCTAACATAAGAATATGTTTTGAACAGGAGAAAATTTCCCAAAGCCCCTCAGGACATGGGGAAAAAAATTTTTAAGTACTTCAATGTTGAACTATCAGTTAATATTATTGCGGCAGAAGAATTTATTGAAATATCAAATTGTGTTTATTTTCCACCTTCCCCCCTCCCCAGTCCCACTCCTCAACTAAAGTAATAACTACCTCTTGTTTTAGGAATGCTGGCAGCACAGAAAGCAAAACCAGCCTGGAATCTGTGGTTCCTTGAGTCCTTGGGTTGAAGTACAAACTTCCTTAGGGTTTACTTAGGCTGGGTGTGCTGTGAATGGGGCAGCAGGAGGACATCTCTGAGAAGCCACTAGATAAGGAAGACAGAGAGACGGAGAAATTACCCCGGTGGGGAAGGAGGAAAGTCTGGGATGCCATCAAGGAAGACTGCAGCCATAAAGGTGGCAAAGAGAGGGACAGACAAGGTGTAGCAGAATCTCTGCCAAAGGGATACACAGAGTAAGCAACGGGTGCTTCCCAGGTCAACACTGAGGACTAACGACCAAGGACAGAAGAGCTTCCTCCAAGCCTTTGGTCTGTTTAAGACCTCATACAACAGAGCCTGAGGGGCAGATTCCAGATACCTGAGAAAGACCTGACTGCTCAGGCAGGATGAGGCATCACAGTCAAAATAAATTTGCCTTAAATAACATAAATAGGGGCACGTGGGTGGCTCAGTTGTTAAGTGTCTGCCTTCAGCTCAGGTCATGATCCCGGGGTCCTGGGATCGAGCCCCGCATCAGGCTCCCTGCTCGGTGGGAAGCCTGCTTCTCCCTCTCCCACTCCCCCTGCTTGTGTTCCCTCTCTCGCTGTGTCTCTGTCAAATAAATAAATAAAATCTTAAAAATAAATAAATAAATGTGATAGTTTTTTCATATCTGACTTTTATGGGAAAAGCCTTGATAGTGTTTCTCTGGAGAACTGCCTAGGATCAGAGGTTCCAGAGCACCACAGTATCTCTGGGAGTAGCGACTCTATGGTATCCTATACCCTCCTCCCCTTCTTCATAAACTATTCTCTTATCTGCCACCACAACTCTCCTCTTTTCCCGTTATGTCCTATTTTTAGCTCCCGATTACAAGCTTAAAGAACACAAGGTCGCCGTAATAAATCACTATGTGAAAAAATAAACAGCTAAGAAATATGAATTAATTAAAGGGTTTTCTTTTTAGTTTAAAGGAAACCTAGGGAAAGCTTCCATTTTTCTGTATTTTCAGCAATCTCTTTTTTCAACCATATTTCACAATAGGGAGTGGCATCACTCATTTTCCAAAAAGCAAACATTCATATTCCGTATCAGCCTGTTACTTTATCAGATTTTTCTCTAGTTAATTGGACTGTCTACAGATTCTCTAATATAAATATGAACTGGGAGACCACTGACTTTGTTAAATATTAGACTCCTACTCTACATACCAGACTGACCCCTCTTTGGACAAAGCAAGCTATTAAATGGGGACAACATAACTCAGATTTCTCCTGAGCATCCTTCTGCAAAGTGAAGTCACAGGGGAGCTTGACCCACACCAGAATACCAATGTAAAAGCATGTGGTGAGTCAACAAGTATTTTGAATTCAGAAATGGATTCAGACCAAAAAAAATTATATAGGAGGACTTAGAATAACTTTCTCAAGGAAAGACACTTTATTGAAAAGGAAGCTGCGGGTACCAAAACTGACCTTCACTACTTAGTGTATGGGATTTGGTCACCCAAGCACAGAGGTTCAAATGTTACTTGATTTGTGCAACTCAATGAATGGCTGTGAAGAGTTAGAGTTGCTCACTGAATGATTAATCAGCATGTAGGAAAAAAACTGGTCTCTTGTCACAAGGCCTTACTCCAGACTTCTCTGCATCGACCCTAACTAACCCCAAACAGTGCCAACTCTGGAAACCCCAACACATAAAGCTGTAGTAAGTGCAAAAGTGATGAGGGGTGGCTTAGGCAAAGGAGGGCAGTGTGTAAAGCCTGCCTCCCACTCTGCACTCAGCTCCACCCAAACGGGTGACTAGTGTATCCACCGTGCCCTAACGGTACAGGTACAGGTACAGGCTCTTCCACTGCAGCCTGCCCAAGAGGCAGGAAAATCATTGCCCCTTTGTCAGCATAGCCACACTTAGTAATTTTTTAGTTGAGAAATAGGAAACTGCATTAAATGTACACATAAAAGATACAAAGTAGAGTTTACTGATCCAAGTTTAGGTCAAGAGTATCCATAGAAGACTGATTGGGACCATTCGGGATGTGAAAGAAAGGGGAAGACTTAGTCCCTAGTATCTTCCTGAAGCCTCAAGCTCTCTCTAAATTCAACATCAAGTGAATACAGCTAACTTGTAAGCGGAGGAAATTACAGTCTATCAAGTGGGAATCAGTTCTTCTTGGGACCTGCTAACCAATGATGCCCCATGGACCCAAGCTCGGCACCACTTCTACCCAGCAGCCCATGAAAATTTTTCCTGGTCCCTGAAGTCCGGGAGGAGGAAGGAGGCCCTGACATCTGACTCCCTAGCCTTTAGCCTTTTCCTGATGTGTCCAGGATGCCTGCCTGGTTCTGAAAGGGGAAGCTACTGCTGAGCTCCAGTGGACTGTTGCCCACAGGAATCAGGCCGAAGGTTGCCAAATCTTCTGATTTTTAAAGAGAAACCAGAAACCCATATTTTTTTTGAAAGATTTTATTTATTTATTTATTTGAGAGAGAGCAAGCACAAGCAGGGGAGAAGCAGAAGGAGAGAGAAAGGGAGAAGCAGTCTCTCCACTGAGCAGGGAGCCCGATGCAGGGCTATTTCCCAGGCCCCCAGGATCATGACCTGAGAGCTGAAGACAGATGCTTAAACAACTGAGCCACCCAGGCGCCCCAGAAATCCATATTTTTATATGAAATTTTATTTTCAAATTTTGCAAACAATTTGAATTCTTACAAAGCACCATGTGTGTCAGACCAGAACTCTGCTCTATTAATTTTGCTTCTACACCTCTCTAATTCCACATCACTTCACTTGGCCTTTCAAGGGAACTTGGAAACACTCTATGTTTCTCTAGAAACACTCCCATCAAATTAGCTCATTCTCAGGGCCAAAAGAGAACATTTTATCTCTTAACATGTCAAAACCCAACCTCACTTATGCACCACTCACCACATCCCTGATCCCAGTAAGGGATATTTCCAAAGCACAGCTCCTCTGAGAGAAGAGGAGCCAGCAAGTCAGAAGACCACTAATCACAGATTCCTAGCTCAGTTAAGTGGATCTGCCTCTTATCCCAGGATCTTTTCCTTCTCACTTATTATTTATAGCCCCTCTACTCTCCCTCACTCCCCCACCCCCGCCACTTTAGGACTTCTCTGGCTCTCTGAGAAAATTCAACACACCAATGTTACCAAAGTTGCTATCCTATAATGTTATATCATCAATACTTCAAGTATCATTTCCTGAACATGTTTCTTCTCCAGTAACTATTTCCCTTCTTCTGGTAACCGCACCAATTTTCATTTTGGGGTTCCACTCATTCCATATAATCCATGCATAACATTTGAGTGAAGCTCTAGGTCCAAGCCAATCAGCACATCATATTCTCTGGCCAAAGGGATTTGGTTTAGGGACAGGCATACAATCCAGTTGGAGCCAGTGAGACATAAGAAAGCTTTTGTGGAACTTTCTGTAATAAGAGTCCCACAAACCCCCCTGGATCAGTTTTTCATGAAGTAGAGGCCAGAGCAGCTGCATGCATCTTGCCTCCAGAAGGGGAGGACCTGGGGGCTAAGAACGAAGCCACAACCAACACAGTAGAAAGGAGAGCCAGTGGGTGAAGAGAAAACGTGACCCGGCAGGGCTGAGTGCAAAATCCCACTGTGCTAAAACCTTGACACTAAAGTGTTACTTAAAACAAAATTTTTTAAAGCCACTTAAACTGGGTTTCTGTTGCTTGCAACAAAGAGTCCAAACTGATATACAGACATAGTTTACAAAAAGAAAATAAAAGGGGGGGTGGTCAATTCCTCAAATGACAGAAAATATTTGAACATTCTGAATTAGGAAAGAAAATTAATCATAATTATATTTTCTAAGTTTACATCCAAATAAGAAGCATTATTTTTGTCATAATTTTTTAGGTTTTTTTTGGGGGGGCAGGGTAGAGAGGGAGAGAATCTTAAGCAGGCTCCACACCCAGCATGGATCCCAACAAGGGGCTCAATCTCACAACCTTGACATCATGACCTGAGCTGAAATCTAGAGTCAGATGCTTAACCGACTGAGCCACCCAGGCCCCCATTTTTAGTTGTTTTTTTTTTATTTGAGTATGGTTGACACACAATGTTATATTAGTTTCAGATGTACATTATGACTCAACTTCTCTATATGTTATGATGTGCTCACCACAAGAGTAGCTACCATCTGTCACCATACAGTGCTATTATAGTATCATTGAGTTTTGCCATAATTGGTATTTTACCACCACCACCACACCCAATCCCAGAAATTCAGTGCATCAGTGAAGTACAGAAGTCAGTTTATGGTTGCTCCCACAGCACTGAAGACTATATTCATAGCCTAAAGGCCTCTAGACTTACAGCTTCTTTGTACCTTTTTTCCCTTCTCTATATCCAGAAAGATTCTTCCCATTTCTCCTAACTCATTTCTTGTTAAAGATGGCAAACTGAGTAGTAATATATTATGAGGAATGGCAGGTCTTTCTGTTGTGAGGCAGAGCAGGCAATGTAGCTGCAATAAGAAATATTCAGAGTCAACAAATCGTTAAAATCAGGAAATTACTAACACATTGCAGATAGAGGGGGGAAAAAAAGAAATTTACCTAATACATGATAGTAAAAATAACAAACACCCAAGATGTTTGTAACTTTATCCAGTAGCTCACCAAAAGCAGGTCTCCCCAAGTATCAAAGTCCCTATAAGTTAGTTCAATTTTCAAAGGGGTGCTTGACCTACACCTCCATGCGACCCTCAATAATTTGCTGTGTGGAACAATAATGTGCTTCCGAAGTACAAAGGGAATAAGAAAGATGTATGGCAGACAGGAATTCAGGAATGAATGAGGCTGAAAAAAACAAAACAACCTATCTAGTCTCTTTTTTTTTGGTTTATTTATTTAGTTATTTTTAAGTAATCTCTACATGCAGTATGGGGCTCAAACTCAAGAGATCAAGTTGCATGCTCTTCCAACTGCCCCAGCCAGGCACCCCTCCATCTAGTCTTTAATAGCATTTTTATACATGATTAGATGTCTTCTTTAAATAAATTTGTGTTTTTGCCTACTGGTAAGTTCAACTTCTGACATGAAAAATAACCCCTGCCATCTCCAAAGATGCCTGCATGCTATACCTTCTACTTGGAGCAGGCCAATCCTGGCCCACCTAAAGACTCTTCCTTTTTCCATTCAAATAGGTCAACAACTCACTCCTTATGCACCTCAGAAAACAAGTGATCTCACTGTAAGCCATACTCTCTAAAAAGGAATTTTCTGTGATTTCCAAGACTCGTAGCTTCATCTGTATCCCCTTACATACTGACAGTGGACACATTTAATCTGCCTACTTGGTATTTGTGCCCTTTAAGGTATTTTCACTGTAAGCAACCAAAACTGATTCTGGCAAAATTTGCCAAAAAAGGAACACACTGGAACACACTGGCTCAAAGAGTCAGGGAGGACTGAACAAGCAGGCTCTGGAAGGACAGGCGCCAGGCAGTTCTAAGGAGCTTCACAGTGGAAACTTTTAGAGCTTTTAGAGCTCTGTCTCCAGATGCTTCAACCACCACCAGCTGTGGATGACAGTCTAATCCCCAGGATGTTATTCTGATTGGCAGAGCTCACGCCACATGCTCAACCCTGTGGTTCAGGGGATACCAAGAAGACCGACGCTGTAGAGAATCTCTTTGTCCTAGGTTCATTTGCCTTCTGCACAATCTCTATGTTTGCATGAAGCAAAAACCAAGGCTTAAATCTGACTCCCAAATGCAAGCATGCCATTAATAGTTTTCTCCTGAACTGAACTCATCCCACCCAGTTAAGAACACCTGAAGGTCCTAGAAACACTCATAAAATTGCCTCCAAACTCTCCATCCAAAGAAATCACAAAACACAGCACTCATACACAACAGCAGTCCAAAAAGGCAAGGGAAACTTCCCTTACCTCTCTGACAGTAATAAACATTCATGGGTGCTCATCACAGGCCAAGCACTGTTCTAAGTAGTACATATACTGTCTCAATCTACACAGAAACTGTCTGAGGCTGGTAATACTACAATTCTCATTTTACAGTAAAGAAATTGAGGTCCAAGGCTTCACAATAAGTGGCAGAGCTGGGATCCATGCCCAGGGAGTTTTCCAAGTCCAGACCCTTAATTATACTTCATAGTGGTGGTCTCCATACATCCCCTTCCACTCCTCTATCTCAAATTATACATCCTGTGACAATGGCCTATTAGAAGCTGCCCTAGAAACTGGCTTTCCAGCATACAGTTAGGGTGAAGTGTGGACAGTTAATAAAGAGGGTCAGAGACAGATCAGTTAATAAAGAGGGTCAGAGTTGCTTTTTGCAGGTTGTAAAATAAAGTGCCTCAGAGTTTCAACTCTTGAAAATACCGTTTTATCTATGTGTGATCTGTCTTACTAGAAACTCAGAGAATGAATGAAAGGATTTCAATGAGCTTTGTGAGAACTACATGAATTCTTTTACATTACCTTTTTTTCTGTCTCTACAAAAGTACCTTGTTCCTATTTTCTATGTGTTATTTAGTCACTGGAAATTATACATTAGAGAGGTAACTTCCCAGACTGTAACTACCTATACTGCAAAATATTTCATTCAGAATAAATAACTCAACACAAACACCAAAGAGCTGTCAGAGAGCAGGAAGCTGTGAGTCACTTCCAGGGGCTCTGGAATAATCCGGGCATTACTTCCTAATTTATAATCCTTTCCCCCCATTTCCACCCAAGAATTTCCATGTATATGATTCACAGCAATACAGACATTCTTGTCCAACTTGTGTCCAAGTGAGCAGAGGAGTCCTCTCCAGGGTATATTCTGGTCGGGGTTTGAACTTTAACCTCCAAAGCACACATTGGTTTAAATTTGAAATGTCTCACTTTGTACATAAATTAAAAGTGCTTTTAGGAGTTGAAACCCTGAGGCACTTTATCTTACAACCTGTAGAAATCAACTCTGACCCTCTTTATTAACTGACAAAGGAAGAAGGAATTATCATATATATGTGTGTATGTTTTCAATGACCCATAAAATCCTAAATTTCTATCAATTATGGATAAAAATCATTAGTATCAAAAAATTATATTTTCCAACAAATGCTAAGGATGCCATATTACAAAGAATCACCACTACCACCACAGTTTTCTTAAAGAGTACAATAGTTAACAAGTCTATGGTTTTATCATTAATAGCCTGCATGCTACCACAGAAGGATTCTACTAGCCAAACATAACAGGTCAGAGACGTTCCTACTCACAGGAGAGGGACACGTCCACAGTGCAACTAGACATCTGCTCAAGCACTATGAGGTATCTGCACCTCTCGCTGTGGAGAATGGAAGGAGGCAGTGCCCACTACCAGCTCTGGAAATTCCCTCACACCAGAATCTTGGCATTAGAAATATTAAATAGCACTTTATATTTATCAAGTATTTTATACTTTCCAAGCATCCATTTTACCTCTTTAACCCCTTATTAGACATAGGTCTCCCAACAAAGAAACAGACACAGTGAAATTTAAAGACTTATCACATTTATAAAATCCAGTCCACACTTCTCCAGAGATGACAGACCGGGCATCTAGACAGGAGTAAAATGCTGTGCTCAGAGTTCTAGAACAAATCTTTGACAATGCTGGGTAAGAGTATTTATATCAAAAAAGGACTCAGAGTAAACACCACTAAAGACAAATACAGTTAAAATTAAGACACACTGGCATTAATGTTTATATGCCCCAGGTTGTATAGCTTTAAGAAACAAAGGAAGAAATTAACAAGAGCACAACTACTGTAGGAGATGTTAACTGCTGATAATTTAATGAGTCAAAAGCAAACAAGGATACAGAAAATCTGAAAAATAAATTGTAAAGCTATAAAATTTTCTACAACTCTCAAATTATAATCCTTATTTTCCTGAATTAAATCAAAGTTAGGTCAAAGGCCTACTCAGTATGATCACTTGAGAAGACCAACACTAGTTGTTAGGTAATTCTGCACACTTTCCTTTAATTATCCCCATCTTTCCCCCAAACTCCTCTCTGCGACAGTGCCTCCTTCCCTGCCACAATTCCCAGACCACCCTCTTTAGGTCTCAGCCTCCCGTTCTCCAGGGTATTTCTTTCCTTAACCTCCACCCCAACCACTTTTCTTATGTTGAGCAATTCAACTCTTTGCTCACCTTCTGCAGTTAACACTCTTTCACCCACTGCCCGGTCACCAAACACACTTTCCACCTAAGGATCCAACTTCCTTAGAAGACAGTAGGGGAATAGCAAATAACAAAAAAGGACAAGTTGGTAGCCACTCTGGGCCCATACGACTAAGAAAATTTTCTAAACTGAAAAATCACTGACCTCCTGAAAACATCCCTTTAAAGTGGCCACTAGGGGCGCCTGGGTGTCACAGTCTGTTAAGCCTCTGCCTCTTGGTTTTGGCTCAGGTCCTGAGTTTAGGGTCTTGAGATGTAGCCCCACATCAGGCTCCATGCTCAGCGCAGAGTTTGCTTGAGATTCTATCTCCCTCTCCCTCTGCCATTCCCGCTCACGCTCTCTCTCTCTAAAATAGATAAATAAATCTTTAAAAAAATAAAAATAAAACAGCCACTAAACCAAGTGGAAATTAAAATAATGAAATACCATTTTTTTTGCCCAGAAAATTAGCATCCATCCTTTTAAAGGATAAGAACCAGTTGGAGCAATAGTTCCAGGAAATATACAAACCCACTGTACTGGGTGCAAATTGAAACAAATTTTCTGCAGGATAATTTAGTCTCAAAGTCTCAAAAATGTGGTGAAGGAATTCCACTTGTAGGAATTATTCTACAGAAACAAGCTGAAATCAGTGGAGAGATATTAGTATAAAGATGTTCATTTCGGGCGCCTGGGTGGCTCAGTTGGTTAAGCGACTGCCTTCAGCTCAGGTCATGATCCTGGAGTCCCGGGATGGAGTCCCACATCGGGCTCCCTGCTCAGCAGGGGGTCTGCTTCTCCCTCTGACCCTCTTCCCTCCGACCCTCTTCCCTCTCGTGCTCCCTATCTCTCATTCTCTCTCTCTCAAATAAATAAAATCTTAAAAAAAAGATGTTCATTTCATCATTACTTATAATAATGGAAAAACAAAACCTAAATTTCCAAAAATAGAGGATTTGCTTAATAAAATACAGTATACTCTTACAAAAGGCAGGTAGTCATTAAAAGTAATCTTCTCAAAGAATATGAGGAAAAACTCACAATATATTATCAGGTTAAAATAAAGGGGATTATTAACATGTGTAATATATTTCCAACTTTGTTTAAAGTATGTATCTGCACAAGGAGTTGTTAGCCAAGATGATAGAGGCAATAGGTAAATTCCTCCACCTGTTTCACATAGAAATGTTGGATAAGGGGCACCTGGGTGGCTTAGTTGGTCAAGTGTCTGACTCTTGAATTCAGCTCAGGTCATGATCTCAGGGTTGTGAAACTGAGCCCTGCATTGGGCTCCGTGCTGGGCATGGAGCCTACTTAAGATTCCCTTTCTTCCTCTCCCCCACCCTTTCCCTCCAAAAAAAAAAAAAAAAAAAAGGTTGGATAAAATATAAATCTTTAAATTTTCTCAATATGTATCTAAGCCTAAGCAAGCAAAAGAAATCTCCTAGTACCAAAAATGAAGTGGCAAATCAAGTCAGAGCAGGTGCACATTCACATCTCAAGGGACAGGAGTTGAAACCTCAGGCTGTGAACACAGCAGAAACCTGGAAGTGAACACACAGGTGGAAACCAGGAAGGGGCCATCCTCTCTGTAAAGACGGATGCTCAACATAGACTCTACATAGAAAAAAGGTACCCATGAGATCAGAACCCCAAATCTGCCCCGTGTGAGTGTGAAATCTGAATTTTACATTATCTTACTGCAAGAACCTAAGAAACCAACAAAACCATATGGATCTGGCAGGCAGAAGCAAAACCGCCCCATAGGCACAACTCCAGCACCTAGAGCATACACTGAACTCCACTAAAGAAAACAAAATGTTCTGAAGATAAGCTCACAAACATTACAAATCATATAAGAACCCATCACGATGGAAGACAGTAAAAACTTCCAAACTGGAAATCATGAAACTTTAAAATAAAGTATGCCTGAAATATTCAGAGATAAAGAATTCATTTATAAGTAAAAAAAGGACAGTTTTATTTTTTATTTTATTTTTAAAGATTTATTTGAGAGAGAGCAAGCAGGAAGGAGGGGCAAAGGGAGAAGCAGACTCCCCACTGAGCAGGGAGCCCGATGCAGGACTCAATCCCAGTACCCTGGGATCATGACCTGAGCCAAAGGCAAACGCTTAACTGACAGAGCCACCCAGGCGCCCCAGGACATAATAAAAAATATATATACATTTAAAAGTATTTTAAAAATGAACAGGAGATACTATACATAAAACTGTTAACAGGAGCTATTTGGGGGGTGAGGGTGGTGAGATTATGGATGATTTAATTTTTTTTCTAGATAGTTGCCTATTTTCCACAATGATCATACATTACTTTTACAAGAGACAAGAAGTGAAGGAATGGAAAAAGTGAAGATTCACATTTAACCATTCCTACATGACAGTTAAAAATAATTTTGAAGGGGCACCCACATGGCTCAGTCAGTTCAGAATCCAACTCTTGGTTTCGGCTCAGGTCCTAATCCCGGGGCTCCTGGGATCGAGCTCCGTGTCAGGCTCCGAGCTCAGGAGGAGTCGGCTTTGATATTCTCTCCCTCTGCCCTTTCCCCCATGCACACACTCTCTCTCTCTCTCTCAAATAAATAAATCTTTAAATAATAATAATTTTGAAAACTGGAGGAGATAAACTTTATGTTCTGCTAGAATAAATCCAAGCTGGTATCTAATGGAATGCCCCTTTATCATGAGGTACCACTACTCCTGCCCGAACCACATGCTCTAGTCATACTGAGCACACCAGCAGATCCTGTACATGTTGCTTCCTCCTTAATACCAACCCTCTGCACATGCCCTTTTCCTAGCATTCCTGGTCCAGGTAAATACCATTTCCCTGTGGAGTCTTCCTCAACTCCCTCAGACCAAGCAGCTACGTCCGTCCCTCAGCAATGCCAAAGAAAGTCAATCAACACTCTGGTGAATGCCAGTGTGCATACTGTATCTCCTGTCCTCCATCAAGGACTACACATTTGGGGATGTTAGAAACACCTTTTCTCAGATCATTTCTGAATACTGAGTGTCCAACACATTGGACTTACCCATAGGTGGTACTCAATAAAAATTTGTTATTTGAATGCACATGTAGAAAATCATTAAAATCCTACCAAGTGTAAGCTCAGGGGAATCATCTGCTCAGTATAGTTTTTCTCCCTTAGCCTCAGAAAAGTGAATTAGAGTCATCTACCCACTGTTGCTAACATCCTCTTGAACGACTGCCATCACAAATACTACTTGCCAGGTCTTTGATTTTTCTGGCCTTGTATTATACCCTATCCCTGACATGCCATGCATGTAATTATACTCATTTTATCTTTCCTATTCTATAAAATTCTCCCAGCTAATTTTAATTTTTTAAAGCTTTATTTTTTCTTTATTACTTATTTTTTAAGTAATCTCTATGCCCAACATGGGGCTCAAACTCATGACCCCCAAGATCAAGAGTCCCATGTTCTTCCAACAGAGCCAGCCAGGCACCCCTCCAGCTGACTGTAATCAAAATCTTTAGTCATTTGCATGTAGAAGACATGGGTCTTCTAGGCTTCCTTGGACACTGGAAATACATGTAGAAAGAATAACAAAAAGTGACTCTCAATTCAATCAAATGAAGTAAATAGTTTATGACTACTCAGGATTCAACACTATGTTGAAATATAAAAGGTAATAGATTTTCTGTAATCAAAAAATTTAAATTCATTCATTCATTCAGCCAATATGTACTGAGGACCAGCTATGCTTTTAGCCCAATGCTAAACACTTGAGAAGAGCATCAGGACATTTACTATCCGGTCTGGGCATTCCAAGAGCTTACAAACTAGTTGGGGGGGGGATGTATGAGAAACACAAATAGAAAGTTAAATAACAACGTTAATATTATGTGTGTAATCAATAAAATTCAGGAAAAAATGTTAAAAGATGTTAAAATGATGTTGAGATCATTTTTTTTTAAAGATTTTATTTATCTGACAGAGAGAGACACAGCGAGAGAGGGAATACAAGCAGTGGGAGTGGGAGAGGGAGAAGCAGGCTTCTCGCCGAGCAGGGAGCCCGATGCAGGACTCAATCCCAGGACCCTGGGATCATGACCTGAGCCAAAGGCAGACGCTTAACAACTGAGCCACCCAGGCGCCCCAAGATCATTTTTAAGATGTTATAAGAGGTGTCACAGGGTAGATGGTGCAGTCTGGACACAAAGAATTAAAAAGAGGAGAGAGAGGCTTCTATATACCCAAGTGATCCAGAAAGTGTTCCATGGAGGAGTGGGAACTGGGGAGAGACAGGTGATCTCATGTATAATGGGGTAAAATAGCTCATTAGTGACTAACTGTTTTACAATCCCTCACCATATACCCTCCACCATTCTACTACTAAGCCAGGTGGATTTGAAGGGGATTCAGGATCTTTTTTTTTTTTTTTTAAGATTTTATTTTTAAGTAACCTCTACACCCAAGGTAGAGCTTGAACTCACATTCTGAGATCAAGGGTTGCATGCTCTACCAACTGAGCCAGCAAGGAACCCTCAGGATTCAGGATCTTAATGAAGGGACACCACATGGGCTACAGACCAACTGGGAATTCAGACACTTCTGCAGATATCAGCAGGGAGGGACACCCATGCCCGGGACTACACAGGAACCTAAGTCTCACCAGAAGCCAGTGTCAGAGAAACAACAGTCCTGAACTAAACTCTCTACCCTCAAACCTGTGCCACAACATGATGAAATTTCTGAAAGCTTAAATACCACCAGGAAGAAGACAACTGAATTCAGCCTTAAATGACTGTTTTACCCTGTATGACTAGAAAAGTCTTCCACTATATGGGTACTAATAATAGAAACTATGCTGTTGTAGAAAAATAAAGATATTTTTATATACACCTAAATTTTGAGGCCTGAGAGTTCATCCTTGCTACAGAGGTTTAAAAAATCAAACCTATTCAACAAAGCAGGAAAGAATATCTCATGGGAAAAAAAGTCTCTCCAAAAAATGGTGTTGGGAAAATTGGACAGCAACATGCAAAGAAAGAAACTGGACCACTTTCTTATACCATACACAAAAATAAACTCCAAATGGATTAAAGACCTAAACAGGAGGCCTAAAAGCATAAAAATCCTAAGTAGTAACTTCTCTGACATCAGCCATAGCAACATTTTTCTAGATAGGTCCTCTGAAGCAAGGGAAACAAAAACAAAAATAAACTACTGGGACTACATCAAAATAAAAATCTTCTGCACAGTGAAGGAAACAATCAACAAAACTAAAAGGCAACCTACTGAATGAGAGAAGATAACTGCAAATAACATATCCGATAAGAGGTTAGTAAGAACCGACAGAACTCAACAATCAAAAAAACAAATAATCCAATTTAAAAAATGGGCAGAAGACACGAACAGACATTTCTCCAAAGAAGGGAGAACCAGGTGGCCAACAGACATATGGGAAGATGCTCAACATCATTCATCAGCAGGAAAATGCAAATCAAAACTACCTCACACCTGTCACAATGGCTAAAGTCAAAACCACAAAGAAAAGCAAGTGTTGGCAGGGATGTGGAGAAAAAGGAATACTCACACACTGTTGGTAGGAATGCAAACTGTGGGAAACAGTATGGAGAGTCCTCAAAAAGTTAAAAATAGAACTACCCTACAATCCAGTAATCAGCTACTGGGTATTTACCCCCAAAACACAAAAACACTAACTCAAACGGACACATGCAGCCCTATGTTTATTGCAGCATTATTTACAATAGCCAAGATATGGAAGCAACCCCAAGTACCCACTGATACATGAACGCATAAAGGAGATGTGGTGTGTGTATGTGTGTGTGTAATGTAATATTCACCCATAAAAAAGAATAAAATGTTGCCATTTGCAACAACATGGATGAGCTAGAGAGTATAATGCTAAGCAAAATAAGTCAGAGAGAGGCCCCTGGGTGGCTCAGTCAAGTGTCTGCCTTTGGCTTGGGTTATGATCCCAGGGTCCTGGGATCGAGCCCCACATCGGGCTCCCTGCTCAGCGGGAAGCCTGCTTCTCCCTCTCCCACTCCCCCCTGCTTGTGTTCTTTCTCTCACTGTCTGTCTCTCTGTCAAAAAATAAAATCTTTAAAAAAAAATAAAGTGTAGTTTCTTCAAGGCAACATTTAGCTGGGTCTTGTGTTGTCACCCAATCCGAACTATCTCTGCTTTTTAACTGGGGTGTTTAGACCATTAACTATTTATTTATTTATTTCCATTGACCTTTTAATGTGATCATTGATATGGTTAGGTTTAAGTCTCTCATTTTGCTCTTTGTCCCACCTGTTCTTTGTTTCCTTTCTTCCTCCTTTTTCTGCTTTTGGATTACTCAAATAATACTTATAATTCCATTTTTTCTCCTTTCTTGGCTCAACTCTGTTATCTGAGTGGTTGCTTTAGGGTTTGTACTCATCGCAGCTTATCTTCAAGTGGTATGACACCATTCCATGTAGAGTATAAGGATGCTAACAGTGGTATACTTCCATTTCCCCCCCAGTCCTTTATGCTATTTTTGTCATACATTTTACAAGCCCCATACTACATTTTACTCTTTCTTTAAATAATTCTCTATCACAAATACATCATAAGAAAAGATCTCTTACAGTTTACCTATACATACAGTACCATTTCTGGTGCTCTTCCTTTATATAGATCTGTATTTCCATAAGCTATTATTTTCTTTCTGCCTGAAGGTCTTCCTATAACATTTCTTATAATGGGGCTCTGCTGAGGATGAATTTTTCCACTTGTTACATGTCTGAAAGGTCTTTATTTCATCTTTATTTTTGAAAGATATTTTTGTTGGGCGTAGAATTCCAGGTTGACAGTTTTCCTTTCAGTATTTTAATGATGTTCCTCTCTTATGCACATTTCCAACAAGAAATTTACATTATCTTTATCTTTCTTCCTCTGTAATTATGTAAATGGTCTCTCTCTTGGTTTAAGATTTTATCCTTAAAGATAAGATCCTTTATTCTGGCTTTAAGCAATTTAATTACAGTGTGACTTGATGCAGTTTTCTTCATGGATCTTTTGCTTTAGTTAATTGAGTTTGTTGTATCTGTAGGCTTATAATTTCATCAAATTTGGGAAAATTTTTAAAGATTTTTATTTATTCATTTGAGAGAGAGAGAGAGCACAAGCAGGGGGAGCGGCAGAGGGAGAGGGAGAAGCAGGCTCCCCACGGAGTAAGGAGCCCAACTCCAGGCTTGATCCCAGGACCCTGAGATCATGACCCAAGCTGAAGGCAGTTGCCCAACCTATTGAGCCACCCAGGCACCCCAAATTTGGAAAAATTTTAACCATGATTCTTCAAATATTTTTTTCTGTTCCCCCTCCTCCTTAGGGACTCTAAGTACATGGATATTAGGTCACTTGAAGTCCCACAGTGATCCCACAGATCACTGATATTTTTAATTTTTTGTAATTTCTTTTCTCTTTTTCATTTTGGATAGTTTCTATTGCTATGTTTTCAAGATCACTATTCTTTTCTTCTACAATGTCTAAGCTGCCCTTAAGACCATCCAGTGTATTGTTTATCTGGCATGTTATAGTTTTTATCTCTAGAAGTTCAGTACAAGTCTTTTAAAGTATTTCCAATGTCTCCACTTAACTCTTTCAAGCATTTGGAATATAGTTGTAATGATTGTTTCAGTGTCATTATCTGATTATTCTAGTATCTGTGTCAGGTCTGGGTCATTTTTGGTTGACAGACTTTCCCCTATCATTATGGGTCATATTTTCTTGCTTTGCTCATGTATTTCATGCTCAGTATAAAAATCTAAAACAACTGCAGTACTTGGGAGGACTGGACTATTTTACCTTACAAATACTCATGTATACTTATATACCTAGATACATGTATGATTTTTTAAATGGGGTTATGCCATAGATTTTAAACATTATTTTAATAGCTACATATAATGGGAAAGGCAAATGAAAACAATGACCCAACATCTTAAACCACAGTGCTCTCCAGAGTGGTGTATATCTGAAAGAGGTGAAGATATGCATACTCTATGATACACAATTCTACTTCTAGAAATTTATTCCAGAGAAACTCTTATACAAATATACCAAAATAAAGGTAAAAGCACCCCATTGTTAATAGTATCAAGAAATTTGGGGTGCCAGGGAGGCTTAGCCAGTTAAGTGTCTGCCTTTGGCTCAGGTCATGATCCCAGGGTCCTGGGATCAAGCCCCACATCAGGCTCCCTGCTCAGAGGGGAGCCTGCTTCTCCCTCTCCCCACTCGTGCTCTCTCTTGCTATCTCTCTCTCAAATAAATACAATCTTTTTAAAAATAGTATCAAAAAATTGGAAACCACCTGAATTCCTCCATCAGGTGACTAGATAATTACAGAATATTCACTTAGTGAAATACTATACAACAGTTAAAATGAAGTTGATATTGGTTTTAACATGAGGAATATATGTTAAATGAGGAAAAGTATACAGCAGATATCATTTGTGAAAATTTTTAAAGCATTTAAAATAGTACTTTATATTATTAATGGAAAAATATAGAAAGATGGGTGGGAAAAATAATTAACATGCCAACTTCAGGACTGTTAGCAAGGTAAAGGATTAAAATGGGGAAGAGCCTTCAGTCATCTCTCTAATGTTTTACTCCTTACAGAAAACAAAGAGCTGATGCATAAAATAAATGGCAAATTGCTGATATTTCTTAAATCTGGGTAGAGAAAATGTGTGTATGTTGTATTATTCTCACTATTCTTTTGCATGCTTTTTTATAACTAAAAATATGAAAGTAAACAGAGAATGTTACATGGATATTAGGTCCCTTGAAGAATATTACATTAGGGCATATCCTATAACTGTATATAGCAGTCCTTCTCTCCATCATGCATTTTACTTAATCATCCTCTTCGACTGGTTTTAGAAAATACAGCAGAAAATCTGTTTTTAAAGAAAATTATGTAGCAACTCCCCTAAGTTAACATTTCAGTTTGTGAATATATAGAAAAAGCTGAAGTGTGTCAGGCTTTGTTCTTTGACTTAATAAAGAGCACCTAGAATGAAAGGCTAAATGATGAATGGGGTCTAAAATAGACCAGTCCAGACAGAGGTATACATAAACCTAGAATAGTATAATTTTTTAAGTTCATAATACTAATTATATGAAGAGAATCTACTATGTGCCAGGCACTTTATATAAATTATCTCTATCTTTTTTTATTTTTAACTAATTTCTATACCCAATGTGGGGCTCAAACTCACAACCCCGAGATCAAGAGTCACACACTCCACTGACTGAGCCAGCCAGGCACCCCAAATTATTTCTAATTCTTAAGACAAGCCCCAAAAGTAGAAGTATATCTATTTTTACGGATAAAGACACTCAAGCTCAATAAGATTAAGTAACTCGCCCAATACCATTCAGCTAGGAAGCAGTAGAGTCATACAATTCAAACAAGAGTGTTAAGGTCCACGTTTCCACTACTCCAAATGAGGCTGGGCCCAGGAAAGTACCGGGATCTGTGACAAGGCAATTTAATCATTCTGCTTACAGAGTTAGACTGACACTTACCCAACATTTGCAATCTTTGAAAATCTTAATTTCAGTATCTTAAAATAACATTATTTTATTTGTGTGTCTTCATGGGAGTCTGTTTATTCAGTTAATGTAAGCGTCTCAGGGCAAACACACTAGACATTTCCTTCTTAGCTAATAATAATGGCCTAAATTTTGTGAAAGCAAAAATAAATTTGAAACTGATTCTTCATAGTGGGCTAAAACCAAAGACCAAGGAAAACTACCATGACATTGTACGGAATAGGTGCCATTATCAAGATAAAGAAGTCTCACATTTAAGTGCTAATTTACTTATTTATTTATTTAGATTTTTTGAGAGAGAGTAGGGCAGGCAGAGAGAATCTCAAGCAGACTCCCCACTGAGTGGGGAGCCTGACATGGGGCTCCATTTCACAACCCTGAGATCATGACCTGAGCCCAAACCTAGAGTCATATACTTAACTGACTGCACCACCCGCATACCCCTGTGCTTTCTAATTTATAAAGCACTTTCACATATCTTATCACATTTGACCCACATTAATCCATTAAGTTGTACTGAAAATAATAATTTTATAATAATAATTATAATAATATAATAATTTTCTATGTAATAGTATTTTCTGTTTCCCTATATTATTTTACTCCCATTTTACAAATAAGGAAACAGACTCCAAGAAATCAACCTACATAGCCTAGGTCACCTGATGCTGAGTGTCAAAGCTGGTACTGCTTTCAGTGTGCTTGAGTCCCAGTTCAATAAACCTCACTGACTCTTGAACGTCCAAGAGCAATGAAGACATGAAATAGGATGTCAGGGCAACCAAGGAATCAACTTTCCACACGATATTCAAGGAAGAGATCTGAGCCTCTTTTATATAGACATTGAAATTAGAAGACTTAGTGTAGAGGTTTACAAAACAGTTCTATAGGTGGTTCTTTTTACTTTTTTTTAATTCTAATTTAACCCCAAATTCTCCCTTTTTTCTAATAAGTAAATATTTACTTATTACATTCAATAAGAATTATCACTCATAAGTAAGATAATGCCATGAGTACATAATTAGTAGGAAATACAGCATGGCATTTTCAAGGTTATGGTATTAAGCATTGCTAAAAATACTGATTGCATAGTAAGGTCACAAAATGCTATGGAGAACTGAAAACATACAAAAGTGATGAAAATCAGGTTAGAAAGTAAACATAAATTAAGATGAATAGTTTATATTTGAAATGCCCAGGTGTTCCCTGTGGCACTGATTCTTTTTTTTTTTTTTTTAAAGATTTTATTTATTTTTTGACAGAGAGAGAGAACACAAGCAGGGGGAGTGGGAGAGGGAGAAGCAAGCTGCCCGCTTAGCAGAGAGCCCGATGTGGGGCTCAATCCCAGGACCCTGGGATCAATGACCCAAGCCGAAGGCAGAGGCTTAACCGACTGAGCCACCCAGGCACCCCCCTGTGGCACTGATTCTTAAAGGTCTTTTGATATTTAGCCTTTTTTGATCAAAAGCTATGGGCACTGCACCCAGAAAAATGCACACAGATCTGAACTTCATATATATTTTCAGAAAGTCTGTAGATGTACATCTCATCCTCAAGCCCATTCATGCACCTCCAAGAGGCCTACAGGCTCCAGGTTAAGAACTCCAACCCCAGATTTTCCCAAAAAGTTCCCTTAGGAAGAAAACATTTTAGAATAATTTCTTAGATAATATGTTCTCCACAGCTTCAACATTTTCAGTGAAAAACAAGAAGTGAATCATCAAGGCTTGCTGGTATAAAATTGAACAATAAATAACTGTGCCTCATGAAAGGCAAACATGCACACATATAACCATGATTCACGTCTACTGATAAAAGTGTACAGACAGCTATATGGGAGGAAAAAAGAGGAAGCAAATATGGGTCTAACAAAGATTTTCCTGAGGAGATAATGTTTAAGCTGAGTGGGCCTTGAAGAGTAAGGATTAAAGTTGTGTTTGGGAACCACATATATCTCTAAAATCTTGACTTAAAAAGCATATCCTAATATGTCATTCGTATTTCTGAAAATTATTCCTTATACAACTTCCAAGCAGTGAGAGTTATTTATGAGAATGAGTTGACAGGCATGTACAAATAAATAAATAGGATAAAAATCCCAGATTAAAAAAAAACCTTAAAAGTCATCCAGTCCTCTCTAGCTGCCAACTTGCGTCCCTGCGTGTGTGCACCTAATCTCAGCTGGTCGCCCGAGACCCCCTGAGCACCAACGCTATTCCCCCGTGCGGTCCCATTTCCGCTCCAACAAGATGAAAGAAACTATCATGAACCAGGAGAAACTGCCAAACTGCAAGCACAAGTGCGCACTGGTGGGAAAGGAACTGCTCGCCGAAGAAGAAGGTGGTTCATAGAACAGCTAGAGCAGATGATAAAAACTTCAGTTCTCCTTAAAGAAGTTGGGGTAAACAATATCTCTGGTATTGAAGAAGTGAATATGTTCACAAACCAAGGAACAGTGATGCGCTCTAACAACCCCAAAGTTCAGGCGTCGCTGGCAGCGAACACTTTCACCATTCCAGGCCATGGTGAGACAAAGCAGCTGACAGAAATGCTACCCAGGATCTTAAACCAACTCGGTGCAGACAGTCTGACTAGTTGAAGATGACGAGCTGAAGCTCTGCCCAAACAATCTGTGGATGGAAAAGCACCACTTGCTACCGGAGAGAATGATGATGAAGTTCCAGATCTTGTGGAGAATTTTGATGAAGCGTCCAAGAATGAAGCAAACTGAATTGAGTCAAGTTCTGAAGAAGATAAAACTTGAAGAAGTTACTGGGAGCTACTACTTTATATTATGACTGCTTTTTAAAATTTTCTTCATAGATCTGATAAAATCTAGATCTCTAATATTTTTAAGCCCCAGCCCCTTGGACACTGCAGCTCTTTTCAGTTTTTGCTTACACACAATTCATTCTTTGCAGCTAATTAAGCTGAAGAAGACTGGGAATAAAGTTTGAAACAAGATTAATTAAAAAAAAAAAAAAGTCATCCAGTCCTGGGGCACCTGGGTGGCTCAGTCAGTTAGGTATCTGACTTCAGCTCAGGTCACGATCTTGGGGTTCTAGGATCGGGCCCCACATCGGGCTCCCCACTCAGCAGAGAGTCGGCTTGTCCCTCTCCCTTTGCCCCTCCCCCTGCTCGTGCTCACTCTCTAATAAATAAAATCTTTTAAAAAATAAAAAAAGTCATCCAGTCCAACCCCCTCTATAGATGAAAAGACTGAGGCCACACCATACTCCTCAAAAGATACCAAGGACAAAGGTCTCCACCAGAGGGTAGGAAGTGAACACTAGGAAGCAGTATTAAGGAACAAAATTAGATTTACAAATATTTAACATACTTATTTTCACTAGCATCCTAACTTGGTCTTTACAATAGAGGATCCCATGTCACAAACAGTTCAAGAGACACCCCAAGAGAGGAGTGGATATTCCACAAAGCAGAAGCTGGACAGTGGGCCATCACTCCTTTGACCACTTCCAGTATTTCTGACATCCTGAACTTTATGTATGCCTGAGTGGCATAACTTAGCTGACAGCAAGCCTATCTTCACTAAATGGGCAAGTAGCTTTAAATGATGCTTACACAGAAACTGGGTACTGAAAATACACTAATCAGACAAGCCTACGAAAATGGAGGAGCAGATACCTCTACTCCTAATGAGTCTCCACCAGCTACATTAGAAAATAAAACAGAGAGACGAACCATGAGAGACGATGGACTCTGAGAAACAAACTGAGGGTTCTAGAGGGGAGGGGAGTGGGGGGATGGGTTAGCCTGGTGATGGGTATTAAAGAGGGCACGTTCCGCGTGGAGCACTGGTTGTTATGCACAAACAATGAATCATGGAACACTACATCAAAAACTAATGATGTAAGGTATAGTGATTAACATAACGTAATAAAAAAAAGGCTATAAAAAAAAAAACAGGCGAACGTGACAAGTTGGACAAATGATCCAGAATTATCAAGACTACATAAAATACAGTTTTACACCATCACTGACAATAAACAGTACCCTGTGTGTAAATTGTACCATGAGATATTAGTTATTACAAATATTATTCCTTGGAAGTAGTGTATACAGAAAACGTTTTTATTGATGAGAGCAGAACAATGAAAAAAACCTGGAGGTCACTGTTCCAAGGACAAAGAGCTCAATGTCCAGCCTCTACTGGAATAGGTAAAGGTAGAGTTCTTCCCACCCTTTGCTACTTCTGGTTCATGACAGCATCTCTTCTATCCTGTAAGACTGAAAACTGGGTTGGAAATATTTGAAAGGAAAGAAACAGAAGGAATCTTTCTAAAAGGCTCAATTCTAATAAAAGGGTATAGGTCAGAAAAGGCCAGTAAATGTTTATAATTCTTAAGCAATTCAGGCCCAGACACAACGAGTGTTAGAGATTAAAATCAGCCCCTAGAAAAAAACAGGCAGCAAAGCACTCAGTGGACTATATTCAGGAGTTCAGGATGCATGCTTGCAGTGCATACCTAACCCCAAGTGCTACTCCACTCTCCACAGGCTCCTGCTCCTAGGATCCTTAGCAATTGGGCCTTTTAAAGCACTGAATGCAAGTCAGTGTGAACTTGGACTTTTTCAATGGCTAGATAAGGCCACACCATACTAACATCTGTAGCTATGCAAAGTAACATAATAAGGGTAACCAAATATCATGCTTTGGGTGGTAAGCTGATCTAAACTAAGGATCATAAAGGAATGGTATCCCCCTCCTCTACAAGAACACAATTGAGTATTTGGCTGCTTCATTATGAAAGGACTAGCACAAGGGCAGAGCCTTTGTTAGACTCCGGGCATAATACAGGAAAGGGAATTCTGGCTCCTTATTAGAAAGCCATGAAGGGCTTAAGAACTATGTGAAATTTGTCCACGGCACTCACTTTCCAGAGTTCATTGGTCATGATGTGTTTGTTTCTCTCAGAAGAGCCACAGATGCATACAAATAAATTTAAATGGTTGACTGCTTCACAAACCTGAGCAGATTGTCTTAAATTACTATGGAGGTTTGAGAGCTCAGGTCACTGCGCAAAGGAAACATACTTAACTTTTCAGAAGCTGGCCCCTTTTAAGAAAACTCCAGAGTTTTTAATTCTTTGGCACTAAGAGCTGTGCAAACTGCCAGCAGTATCAGTATCCAACTTTCCCCGACATGCATCATTCAAGACCTTCTCAGCTTTACATGGGCTGGGAACTGCTCATTTTCTGTTTTACTAAGAAAAGAGCTCAAGGGAGGCTGCCACAGTTTCCAAGACTGTGTAGGGGAAAGATCTATGGTTCTCCAGTCAATTTCAGAAACCATTAAGAATGTTCACAGTGAAACACAACATGCTTATCTGTATACTACATAAGGAAATTTCCTGAAAGCCCTCCACTTCTTCCCAAATTCAGTGCAGTGCTGGGGTCGGGGGCGGGGGGAGAAAGTTTTTAAACAAGAGCACTATCTCCAAGTACATTCTGGTACTTAAAAATGTAGAAGAGCAAAAATAATGATAAAGAATTTATTTCAATTAAGATATTTTCTTCAGACTCCAGATGGTTGGATACTTTCTTAACAGGTCCCAATACTGGCAACATCTTCTATTACCATTTGTTTTACATAGCTGTGAAATTCCTTTAGAAAAAAGAAAAGTCTTGCTTATCCATGATCAAACCATAGACTGGAAGAGCTGTTTCATTAGACTAAAAGAATCAAGCTTCAAAGCAATTATACATATCCATTCTAGAGGACACAGAGTGTATGTTGTCGCATTAGCATGTTCCTAAGAATTTATATACATTTCTAAAGGAAAAATTAAAGTCAAATAAAAAATTATGAATTGAATTTTTTAATCCAACCCCGAGTAAACCAAAACAGCCCGCTTTTTTACCTAGCTAGTATTGCTTAAGGAAGAAATAGTTTTCAAAACAGAAAAATTGGGGCACCTGGGTGGCTCATTCGGTTAAGTGTCTGCCTCCGTCTCAGGTCATGATCCCAGGGTCCTGGGATCAAGACTCACACTGGGTTCCTTGCTCAGCAGGGAGTTTGCTTCTCCCTCTCTCTCTGCCACTCCCCCTACTTGTGCTCTCCCCTTCTCTCTCTGACAAATAAATTTTTTAAAATAAAAAAAAACAGAAAAATTAAAAGAGAATTAAGAACTATGTGACCCTCACACCATGGTTATTATTTGCATTGATTAAGCAAAGCCACCTAGAATCCCAAAGCAAGAATGCACTAAAACAAAACAAAACATGAGGGGGTTTATCTCAATTTAACAAAAATATGAAAAAAGCAGTTCTAGAAACTGAGGCCTGATTATTGCTATTAACATAAGGGGAAATTTTGCATACCTGTTTCTGTTGGTCTTATCACCTGAGATTTGGAGGTCCAAGAAAACAACTCAGAAGATTTAAAATTCAGTGTAAGATGTGTCTATCCTCAGGTGATCCTCCGCCAAAGTCGGTGTTTGACCAAAGAAAGTAAGCAAGGCCAAACTGAAGTATTCTGCCTACTAAGATTTTAATCTCAAAAGAGTTTGGCCTCAAGTAGAAAGGCCAATTTGCAACATGGGTGTGGTTTGGAACTATAAAAAAATCAAGAGGCAAAAATGTAGATGATATCACCATTTGTTTGATTATGACTGTGGCTTAAATTATACCTGGAGTTTCACTTTAGTGTTTAGATTCCACTCAGGCAGGTCTTCCTATGGAATGTGACTGTCCTATGAGAGGTCTTATGTTATTTTTATACATATTCCTTTGCCACTTTAAATTTTGAAATGGCAACTTTGTTTTCACCATATGAACAATCATTAAACAATTAATTATACATTGAGATTCCTGGAAATCACTAGGAAATTGTGCTGAACTTAAAAACAAAATAAAAAATTAAAAAAATAAAAAAACAAACCCTACATCCTACTGAATTTTGTTTTTTTTACAGTCACTTAATTTTAAGGAAATGTATAAAATTACCTTTGAATAGTAACTGGAAACATTATATAGAATCATATAGTGTTAAAGCTAGAATGTGCCTCAAAGGTGATAGTCCAATTCTACTTTTTAAGTGTGGCAGGAAAAGGTTCACTTATAAAATCCATAATCCATTTTCACTGAATGGTTAATTCTCTGAAGAGGAAGTATGAAACACTTTTTATGATGCCTCCATAAAAGTAAAGAATGGCTATTATAAAACTGCTTCACAAAGTGAAAGAAAAAGTAAAGGGTTTGTATGGTACCAGCCAGTTAAAAAAAAAAAAAGTACGTAACGTATGATTACATTTATATCAAATTCTAGAAAATGCAAACTAATCTACGGAGACAGAAATCAGATGAATGGTTGCCTAGAATAGGGGTGGAAGGAGGGACAGACTGCAAAGGGACATGAAGAAACTGGGGGGTAATGAAAATATTCTGTATCTTGATTGTGGTGATGATTTTGTGAGTGTGTACAGCTAATCAAAACATACCAAACTGTCTGCTCTAAATGGTCAAGGTTTATTATTCTACCGCAATGATTGTTAAAAATACACTGATGGTGATTAACATAACAAAATAAAATTTAAAAAAATACACTGACATATATTTAAAAGGCACCTGTATTGAAGAAACTTATTCTTGCTCTATATGGCCACAGTATGGCAAAACTAGGATCATTAGGCCAAAATGCCAGAAAATTTCTGCATCGATAATAAAGAAATATATACTGTCCCAATGGTCCAGAGTCAACCTGGGCTCCCTTGGGAATACTAAAGTTCTCTCCACTGGGCATGCTCCAATATAAGCTCAAAGTACATTTTGGGGGTGCAACGTTGTCTTTAGGGATTCCTACACAGAAAGTTGCATGAGGTGACCACTAATGATTCTTGCATCAAAAAATTACATTATTTCAGGGCGGACCATTTACAGATGTTTGTGACCCTGCTGTGTGGAATCCTGCTAACTTCTTGACTAAAACAGGGATTTGCTGTGTCTGATTTCCCCCAAGGACTTCACAGGAAAAGTCAATTATCTGCCCAATGCATCCTTTGGGGAGAAGGGTAGGGGAGTATGTAAGAAATATTTTACGAGGGACGCCCGGGTGGCTCAGATGGTTAAGCGTCCGCCTTCGGCTCAGGTCATGATCCCAGGGTTCCGGGATCAAGTCCTGCATTGGGCTCCCTGCTAGGCGGGGAACCTGCTTTTCTCTCTCTCTCTCTCTCTCTCTCTCTCTGCCTCTGCCCCTCTTTCTCTCTCTCTCTTTGACTCTCATGAATAAATAAAACATTTAAAAAAATTTTATGATACAAATAAAACTGGTTTTCAACTTTTTCTACAGGTTTTTAATAAAACTTCAGGTTGACTAAGTAATTTCCAGGTCTATTTGCTTTCTGAATTTTGAAGTTTAATTGGTGTTTTTTCCTTTTCATTTTCCCCATCGTTGCCGGTTTTTACCATCAGAAATTCCTTTCCCACTTTTTTTAAAATTTAATTTCAACCATAAGAGACGATGGACTCTGAAAAACAAACTGAGGGTTCTAGAGGGGAGGGGCGTGGGGGGATGGGTTAGCCTGGTGATGAGTATTAAACAGGGCACGTTCTGCGTGGAGCACTAGGTGTTATGCACAAACAATGAATCATGGAACACTACACCAAAACAAATGATGTAATATATGGTGATTAACATAATAAAAATTTTTTAAAAATTTTAATTTCAAGTTAGTTAACATACACTGCAGCACTGGTTTCAGGAGGAGAATCCAGTGACCCATCACCCACATACAACACCCCGTGTTCATCCCAACAAGTGCCCTCCTTAATACCCAGCACCCTTTTAGCCCATCCCCCACCTACCTCCCCTCCAGCAACTGTTTGTTCTCTATAGTTAAGAGTCTCTTATGGTTTGCCTCCCTCTCTGTTATCTTACTTTATTTTTCCTTCCCTTCCCCTATGTTCATCTGTTTTGTTTCTTAAATTCCACATGAGTGAAATCATGATATTTGTCTTTCTCTGACTTATTTCACTTGGCATAATACCCTCTACTTTGTGGCAAATGGCAAGATTTCATTCTTTTTGATCACTGAGTAATATTCCATTGTGTGTGTGTACATGTATATATGTATATATAAATGCACGCCACATCTTCTTTCTCCATTCATTGGTCGATGGGCATTTGGACTCTTTCCATAATGTGGCTATTGCTGATAGTGCTGCTATAAACATCAGGGTCCATGTGCCCCTTCAAATCAGCATTTTTTATCCTTTGGATAATTATCTAGTAGTGCAATTGCTGGGTCATAGGGTAGCTCTATTTTTAACTTTTTGAGGAACCTCCATACTGTTTTCCAGAGTGGCTGCACCAGCTTGCATTCCCACCAAGAGTGTAGGAGGGTTCCCCTTTCTCTGCATCCTTGCCAACATCTGTTGTTTCCTGTGTGGTTAATTTTAGCCATTCTGACTGGTGTGAGGTGATATCGCATCATAGTTTTGATTTATATTTCCGTGATGAGTGATGTTGAGCATCTTTTCATGTGTCTGTTAGCCATCTGGATGTCTTTGGAAAAATGTCTATTCATGTCTTCTACACATTTTTAGCTGGATTATTTGTTTTTTCTTTTCGGTGTTGAGTTTGATAAGTTCTTTGTAGATTTTGGATACTAGCCCTTTAACCGATATGTCATTTGCAAATATGTTCTCCCATTCTGTCAGTTTTAGTTTTGTTTCCTTCACTGTGCAGCAGCTTTTTACCTTGATGAAGTCCTAAAAGTTCATTTTTGCTTTTTGTTTCCCTTGAGACATATCTAGTAAGAAGCTGCTGCAGTCGGGGCCAAAGAGGTCGCTGCCTGTGTTCTCCTCTAGGATTTTGATGGATTCCTGTCTTACATTTAGGTCTTTCTTTCAACCATTCTGATTTTATTTTTGTGGATGGTGTAAGAAAGTGGTCCAGTTTCATTCTTCTGCATGCAGCTGTTCCATTTTTGCAACACCATTTGTTGAAGAGACTGTCTTTTTTCTCCTTTCTTGCTTTGTCAGAGATTAGCTGACCATACAGTTGAGAGTCCATTTCTAGGTTCTCTAGTCTGTTCCATTGATCTATGTGTCTGTTTTTGTGCCAGTACCATACTGTCTTGATGATTACAGCTTTGTAATACAGCTTGAAGTCTGGAATCGTGATACCTCCCACTTTGCTTTTCTTTTTCAATATTACTTTCACTATTTGGGGTCTTTTCTGGTTCCATATAAATTTTAGAATCATTTGGTCTAGTTCTATGAAAAAATGCTGGTGGTATTTTGATAGGGATTGCCCAATGCATCCTTTTTAAAAAATGGATCCTGTGTGTCTATTTTCTGATTTTTGAAAAGTAACATGCAAAGTGGAAAATATTTAGAAAATAAGAAAATTTAAATCGCTCTCAAGTACACCATTCAGAAACAACCAGAGAGCCAATGTTATGAATTTCTAGTCTCTCTTCTACACACGTGCATGAATATATTTTTTTCACAAAGATCTTTCAATATATAGTTTTACTTAGTATTGCAAGAAATTTCCCCTATCATTAAGCATTTTCTGAAAACGTGCCTTTAATGCTTCATTAACAGTCCACATTATGACCACAGCATGATTTATTTAAGCATCCATATTGGTAACTAAGGTGGTTTCCAATGTTTTACTTTTAGAAATAATGCTTCCACGTCCTTGAACACAGAAAATGGACAATGGATAGCCCTGAATTCAGCTTCTCTAAAATTTTATCCACTCCATTTTGCTTATTTTTTTTTAAAGATTTTATTTATTTGACAGAGAGAGAGTTAGCAAGAGCAGGAACACAAGCAGGAGTGTGGGAGTGGGAGAAGCAGGCCTCCCGCCGAGCAGGGAGCCCGACGTGGGGCTCGATCCCAGGACCCTGGGATCATGACCTGAGCCAAAGGCAGACACTTAACCACTGAGCCACCCAGGAGCCCCATATCCACTCCATTTTGTTACAAGCAATTTCACTTTCCACTCTTCCGGGAAGTGCTGTGGTAGACAATTAAAATGTGCAGTATGGTGGCTGCCACCTTTGCTGACAAGAGTTTTTTCTTGAGTACCTACTATGAACCTCAACCAAAATTCCAGAGAAAATATACTAACTTGATCTCAATAAAAACTATGCAGAAAGTGATGCAGTGCCAAGGCACCGCTCAGGGCCAAGTGCATGGTGCAATTTTAACAACTTGTGAATATTGGAGGCAAAAGTATTGTTTGAACCAGGGCACCTGGGTGGCTTAGTCGGTTAAGTGGCTGTCTTCGGCTCAGGTCATGATCCCACGGTCCTGAGATCAAGTCCTGCATGGGGCTCCTTGCTCAATGGGGAGTCTGCTTCTCCCTCTCCCTCTGGCCCCTCCCCTCCGTTTGTGTGCTCTCTCGTGAGCTCTCTTAAATAAATAAAATTTTTAACAAAGTATTGTCTGAACCAATACAGTATCAGTAAATATTGGAAAATAATAATCTAACTCAAAGTTGCATATGTAACTGAAAACTATTTGATAAACCAAGAACATTTAGAAAAGAACTTATTGTTTTGCGTTTAGATGCACCTTCTGGGCAGGAGCCACATTTTTTTTTTACATCTCTGCAAACCCACATATTCTTACTTGGAGATTTGTTTATAGGAACTTTTTTCACAATATAAGAATGTTTTCCTGTATCTTAAAAATAGTTCATTTCTCAAACTTCTCAAATTTAAGGGTAGCAATTACCCTTGAGAGTAGTGACAACTGGAAGGAAACAGGAAGGTTTTGGGGATGCTGGTAATAATTCTGGTTTCTTGATACCGGTGCCAATTTCATGAGAGTATCATTTTGTTAAAATTCATCAAGTTATACACTCATGATTTGTACAGTTGTCTGCATGTGTACTGCATGTCAATTAAAGATTCAGAAATGGACAAAAAACAGAAAGTCTACTCCCTTGCTCCCACCATTCTTTGCTAGGTAATCTGACAGAATATGAATTTATATATTTAGTAAAAGATGAATTGGAAATTTTACCTCTAACAATCCCAGTTCTAGTCCTTAAATTAGACATTCTTAGCAATGTCCTTTTGTTAACAACATAAAATAATAAATACACGTATCTTGGCAGAATTTTGGTGTATCGACAATATAACCACAGTCGTTTAAGTTTAGAACTTCAAATCAATTCAATAAGTAGTTCTGAGTCCCTTCTATGTCCAAGATGCTGCATGGGCATCTTTAATGCTGTGCAGCTTTATGGAGGAAGACATCAGAGAGAATTTAAAATGGCCTTTGAAACAGTGGCAGATAATAGAGATTCTTTTTATCCTTTTAAGTCACCTACTGGGAAAAATGAGTTGATGCCACACTTTCAGCACCGTGGAAAATGTCTCCTAGAATTGGAAGGTGTCAAAACTTGTCATTCGCATGTACTATTACAGATAAATGGAAAGACAGACAGAAGGGCAGAGCAGGCAGCTGAGAGGGCATGAACAAAGGAGTGGAAGCATGAGAGCATCTGGCCTGCAGTGAGAAACTAAAAGCAAATAACCTGGTTGAATGAGTGGCCCTACTTCACGTCATAATTTTCTTCCAAATCTAAATTACCAGAGAAGCAGGCACAATGTGAATTACTTTCCTGTGCGACACACAGAGGTAAGTGCTACTGTAGCTCTCCTTGCCTATACATAAGTCCTGGAATATCCTTTCCAAAACTACTTGTTTTGGAATCTGGCCCTGAGATGATTTCAATTCAGAAAAAATATCCGGTTAAATAACATTTTCTCATACACGTCAACATTAATGCCTGGAACCCTGCTGGCAGTGATGACCACTGCTGGCTTATCTGTCAACAAAGGCAGACAATGTTTCAGTCAGTGGCAGGCGGAATAATCCCCGCCCCGCAGATGCCCATGCCCTAACCCCCAGAACCTGGGAATACGTTACCCTTACATGGCAAAAGGGACTTTGCCGATGTGACTAAGAGTATGGGCCTTGGGATGGGGCAAATCATCCTGGATGATCTAGAGAGACCCAATCTAATCCCATGAATTCCTTAAGAGCAAGGACCTTCCCCTGCAGAGTAAGAAAGATGGAGGAGGAGGAGAGATTCAAAGTGTGAGAAGGGCTGGACTCTGCTGCTGATTTTCAAGATGGAGGAAAGGGGCCATGAGAAGTTCAGAATGGCCTTCAGTTTATATCCAGTAAGAAAATGAGGACCTCTGGTCTACCATCTCAAGAAACTGAATTCTGCCAACAACCTGAATGAGGCATGGAAGAGATCCTCCCCTGAGGACCTTCAGAGGAACAGCCATGCCAACACCTTTAGCCCAGTGATAAGATCCATGTCAGACTTCTGACCTACAGAACTGTAAAGTAATAAATGTGTTATAGAAGTCACTAAATTTTGTTAGGGAAGCAACAGAAAACTAATACAGGCTCACACAGTTTTATTCAGAACAGGATGTTCTTACCACCTTGGCTGTGAATGGCCCACAAGAGAAAACAGCTATCATTTAGGAGAAGCAGAGTGAAAAGAATAGTGTGTTTGTAAGGAAGGGCCAGTGCTGGCTTTGACTCTCCTTAAATAAATTTTCCCTTCAACAGGATATGCACATATATTGGAAGTTAGTCAAATATTCAGGTTAGCGGCTGAAAAAGAACAACACCACAAAAAGGAAAAGATTGAAGATTCTGCCAATAATGATGAGTAGGATGCCTTACTCTTAACCCCACCTAATAGACTGGGGCCCAGAGATTACTGCAATAGACAGTAAATGCTACCCAGCAATTAGGTGAAGTGGTTCTCATTAGCAGTCATAAACACAACCTGCAGAGCTTATGCTAAACGCAGATTCCTGAGTCTCATCCCCAAAGGTTATCATTCAGAAGTTTTAGGGGAGAACCCAGAAACCTGGATAAGATCAAAATTCAGAATTTCTAAATTTTGTCCCCTAACGAGCGATTCATACTGCTGAAGTATTCCCACCAACCACCTAAGACCTGTCCTATTCTGACCTAGGCCCAGTGCAATTCTTGTCAGGAGTTAGCCCAGGAGCTAGCCCATCTAGTAAACTCGGTGGTTAAGAGATACACAGCTTGGTATAACCAGACTTAGATTTGCTTCTGCTCTGCTCTTATTAACTGGACAAGTCATTTAAGGTCCCTGAACCTGTTTCCTCATCTGTATAAAGGGAATGACATGTCCTACCTACCCATATAGTTGTCACCCAAACTTAAAAGTTCTTGAAACACAGTAACTATTCAGTTGCTGTGATTATTAATAGCACTATTAATTCCATTTTTAGATGAAGTCTAAGCAAAATACTTACAAACAGGTAGTTTGAATTCTTTAGCATTTTTCATACCTGTAACAGTAATTGGAAAGATTAATTATTTAGTGGAAGTAAGCTTCCACTCTGGACTGCATGGAATTGAGTATGTTTACAACAGGCTATATTGTGGGGCTGGGCGGGGATAAATAAATAAAAGGAACCATAATATCCATATCTCTTTGAGGCTGTATATACCCAATGAGGTATAATTTTATTTCAAACCTCTAAAAAGGTTGGTGCAAGCAAAAAAAAAAAAAAACAAAAAACAATCTTTCCCAAGCACAAGCAGTTAGGAAATTTATCTTTTTTCACCTTAGAATATAAAACACCAACTATATGGATTGCTATCACTGAGTATTTTAATGGCTAACCAGACCTCTGTTCTGATTTGAAGACTCTGAAAGTAAATCTGAACAACCTGCTCAAGGTCACAAAAGCAGGGCGCCTGGGTGGCTCAGTTGGCTAAGCGACTGCCTTCGGCTCAGGTCATGATCCTGGAGTCCCGGGATCGAGTCCCGCATCGGGCTCCCTGCTCAGCAGGGGGTCTGCTTCTCCCTCTGACCCTCCCCCCATCTCATGTGCTTTCTCTCTCATTCTCTCTCTCAAATAAATAAATATTTTAAAAAAGTCACAAAAGCAATATAAACAGTCTCAACGTCCAAGTGAATATGAAGAACATACATAATCAATACACAATTCAGTAACATGAAACAGAATAGACACAAACAGGAAGCAAAGAGCCCAGCGTCATTTAGCATGGACTCAATGACAAATAACACTATCACAGTCAAATGGCCTGTATAGTTGGGGTCACAACTAGAAAAATTAATCAGAGACTAAAAACTTAATAAAGTACAAATATATGAAGAGTAGTTATAAAGAATGATATTGGAAGGAATACAATACCTATTCCATTATTTTCTTCCTATCATATCTTAGTATTCTCCCTCTCCCTGCTTGTATTCATTCCTTTGCCTCTCCTTTATCCTTTAGAGAAAAGGTAGGCAACGTTAACAGATGAGAAAAGAGGCAGTTAAAGAAAGTCTTCATGGTTGCATCCGCTGGTCCTTCTCAGACTACAGTCCTCTAGAGAGGGTGAGATTGTCAGTTAGGGGAAATCCATTCTCCTATCTTACGTTTCCGCGAGAGCTTATTGTAAAAGCAGCACTCTTGCCCTCTTCTCTACATTCATTTCTCACCCTCCCCAAGGGAGGGGCACTGATTCATCTTACTGGTGAGACGGTGTCCTGGGCCCACTGAAACTTACTCCTCTACTGCAATGATTCTCAAACTTTAACTGCAACAGAATCGTAAGACTTTTGAGCTCCACACCCCGGAGTCTCTGCTTTGGTTCATCTGGGTTAGAGACCACCGATCTACATTTCTAACAAGTTTCGAGGTAATGTTGATGCTGCTTGTGTGAGGACCACACTTTGAGAACCCACTGCTACACTGAATGGGGCTAAAGTGTTCTATGTCATTATCCTTACGTGACTTGCCCTATTCCTCTTTAGCAGTAGCTTGTCCTCAGGACACAAACTCTCCCTTCCAACCCAAAAGCAACTGTTCAGCAAGTCTGCCTGGAATGGAGTGAACAGAAGTTAAAATTTGGGGAGAAAAGATATGAAGACCATCTGGCCACAGGCTGTAATCATGGTCCAGTTCCACTGGGAATAAAGTTGGTATTTTGAACTCTGAGAGGCCTCTATTTCTCAATCAGTTCAGAGAATAAAGAGAATAGTATAAATTATCAGCCCCCTAAATCCAAGAGCATCCGGCATATGATCGTGGGAATGACTAGGTATTCCAAAGTCTGTACCCTCATTCTGGAAGCAGAGTGGCTTGTCTTGTCTAAGTCATAATGCTGAAGCCAGATGCATACTGAATAATGTTCCTGCTCTTGAAGAATATGTAGGAATCACCAAAGGGGTATAAATGGAGAGAAGATATTGAGCCTTCAGGAAATTCAGCCTAGATTACTTCTCTGGGTTGATCACCAATAACTGTCCAGACCAGGTTGGCTGGCTCAACAGCTCCCTCCCCATCCACAGCTAAGCAAAGCCCACTAAGACACTTCTTGACTACCCTTTCCACCCATTTTCCATCCTTGGGTCTGGCAGCTCTGCTTCTATGTTGTGTCCTGACCATCCTGCAGATACTTCTGAGTCTTAGCTCTCAAGTGACACCCTGGCTTCAAACCCTAATGTGTAAACAGTTTTGCCCCATCTCTGCTCAGCCTCACTGAGCTCCTGGAGCCTTTAACAGGGTTCAACATCCCCAGGCACTCTTTCTTCAGGAGGGAAGTCTGTTTTCCTTAAGAACAGAAGAGCAGAAAATTAAAATGCAATCTCTCAGCAAACAGAAAAAGAGAGAAAACAGTGAAACTCATGCCAGGTCTTACAGGTCATAACCTCCCTACTCCTGGGGCACCCGTCTCAGGGCTTTTGTAACTTCTTCACCACCCTAAGAGGCTCTCCTGGCTACCAACAGACAAAATGGCACCCAGGGGCCACATCCTGCCTGGACACATGTCTTCTGTGGCTCATTAAGTATCTTTTAAATTTTGGAGTGAACGTATACAATTAGGAGATTAACATAAAATTCAGATTTCTATTTTCTCTTTTAAAATCAGGAGGTCTAGGAGCCCCTGGGTGGCTCAATCAGTTAAGCATCTGGCTTTGGCTCAGGCCATGATCCCAGGGTCCTGGGATCAAGTCCTGCATCCGGCTCCTTGCTCAGCGGGGAGACTGCTTCTCCCTCTCCCTCTGCCACTCCCCCTGCTTGTGCTTTCTCTCGTTCTCTCTCTTGCTCTGTCAAATAAATAGATAAAATCTTTTTTTTTTTTAGAATTGAGAATATCTTTCATTTAGCATAATTTGTTTTCAGACAAGCAAATGGAAGGAATTAACAATTTCAAATGTATTAAATATAGAATGTAACTTTAAGAAAATACTAGAACATTTTATGAAAAAAAGGTCATATATTTTGAACACAATATTTCATCAGAATACCAGTGACACAATATTAGAGACAAATGCAGTTGAAAAAAAAAAAATCAATCACCTTTCTATTATCTATATTGAGAACAATTTTTCAGCTCATGCTATATACAATATTCAGATAATCAATATAAATACTCTTTTCATTTTATTTACGGTTTTAAAAAAATAAAATAAAATCAGGAGGTCTAGCCATCCTGAGCCCACATTTCTACATGGTAGCACTGGGCTAGGCCAGTGACAGCTGTGCCCTTTCCATAGGTGTAAACAGTTTGCCACAGTCCTATGATCCCTGGCTACTCTCATTTCCCATAGAGCATATGTAAATGAACAGTGGTAAAGCATGAGCTCTACTACTGCCATTGTTAATTTCCCGAGCTACCCTTGAACTCAAGTTATTAATGCTGTGCTGCTGAGACAGAAACACATGTATTTTGTTTCCTTTTCAGATGGTACTTGCTTCCATTCTCAGTCCTGAAGCCATAATGTAGGAATCATAAACAAATGGACACTTTATCCCAAAGGGGCCCAGACTTGTGGAAGGTGAGGAGAAAGACAGTAAAGGGACTCGAAATAAAAAGGCAATCCCCTTTTCAACATCTCTAGTTCCCTAAAAGATCAGGACTCAAGAAAGAAAAGATAGCCATATCCTGTGTTGTTACAGGACAGAAATTCCATAATCAGAAGTGACCAAATATAGAAATTTATGGCACACTTAATTTTAGATTATACATAAAGCAAATAAAAGTTTATTGTTTTTGTAAAGACCATCACCTGGCAGCCCTTTTCATTTGGAAATAAGCTACACCCTCCCCCCAAAAAAGAAAGAAACTAGACCACTGAGAAAGAATTATTACCTACTTAGGAAATTATCATGGTGCAATAAAAGTGTACAAAGACCTTTTCTTGTCTTGAATTATCTGTTATTTGCATGTACAATGAACTGGTTGAAAGTCCTGCTAAGCCACCATCAAATGACTGCAGTGTCACAGCCAGACACCTGCCCTAGAGTGACCCAAGTTTGGGTACTTTTGAATTCCTGGTCTTTGCCCATAAGATTAGATCAGTGAGTTGGTGTCAAGGTGAATATTTCTTTTTTTAAGATTTTATTTGTTTGTCAGAGAGAGATCGAGCACAAGCAGGGGGAGCGGCAGGCAGAGGGAGAAGCAGGCCTCCCGCCAAGCAAGGAGCCCAATGTGGGACTCGATCCCAGGACCCTGGGATCATGACCTGAGTTGAAGGCAGAGGCTTAACCACCTGAGCCACCCAGGTGCCCCATGAATACTTGATTTTTAAAATCCTTCCTTCTCTTTCTCATTTCTCTCCTTCCAAGGCCAGCATTTAAGTGGGAAAATAAAATGTGTTACAACTTCTCTCCTTAAGACTTTCCAGGACAAGAATGGATTCCATAGTCCTTTTCCTCCTGGTTCAACATAAAACAGATCCCAAAGTGAATCAGAAATTTTCAATAGCCCAAGAATCTTTCACAGGTTGTTTTTGCTTTGGGACCTAACCTTTCCACTGGTCCAGATGAAGGAACAATGCAGGGAGGGCTAAGGCTAAATCTATAGTGGAATGGCCAGCCCACTGTGATGACTAATGAGATCCCTTGGGAATATATTACAGAGTCCTTCCACATAATGTGTCACATGCAGGGGAGTATTTTGAAAGCTTTATATACAAATATAAAGTATCTATGATTTTTGAGCTGGACATGATGAAACTCTACTGTAAATCTGGCCTTACCCTGATTCTCAGTGATGATTCAGTTAGTTCAGAAAGGAGGAAGATCTCAGCTCACTGTTTATGCCAAATTAGAGTCTGAGTTGATTATCTCTGCTCACAGACAGAAACAAGTTAAAATTACATCAGTGAAAACTATTAGAATACTTGCTTCTTAATGTTTCCTTTTTGCTTAAGAAAAATAATTTTTTAATTTTAGTCACCACTTCTATTTTCTTACACTGTAACAACTTTAAGCAAAAAACAGTTTAACTACTTTAGGGGCGCCTGGGTGGCTCAGTTGGTTGACTGTCCAACTCTTAGTTTTGGTTCAGGTCATGCTCTCAGGGTCATGGGATAGAGCCCCACATTGTGCTCCAGGCTCAGTGCAGAGTCTGCTTAAGATTCTCTCCCTCTCCCTCTGCCCCTCCCCGCTGTGTTCTCTCTCTCTCTAAAATAAGTAAATAAACCTTTAAAAAATAAAAAAGAATACCACAATAAATATAAGCTTTAATCATCATCACCTGAAGAATTATAATGCAAAAAGGTAACTTTTTTCTTATAAGTTTGTCTTTATTCCCTTAGAAGATGCAGTCTTGATATCCACAAATGTATATCAAGTTGCTGAATCAGCCATACCTAAATTATTGTAAATTTATTAGTTTACGGCAAAGCTCATTTGGAATTTAGTATCAAGTAATTATCAATAAATGTTTCAGTATATTTTTCTCTCTTTACTGGAGTTTTTGGGGTGGATGATTTGGATTTAGGTTAGGGGTTTGTTGTTGTTGTTTTGGCAAACCAACTACTTCTCTTGCTGTCAAGAAGGTGAGGCAAAGACATTTACTGTTCAATGAATAGCCATGTGCTTCCCCTCCCTTCCAGCAGGATCATGTGATTAGTTCTAATCAATGGGCTTGAGTAGAAGTAATATGTGTCACACTAAGCCAAAGCAATTCAGAGCTAGTATGTGATCCTCTAGCTCCTCTTCCCCTGCTAAGATAATCTGGAAGTCCCATGTTAAAACAGCAAAATCAAAATCACAGCAACCGGGATCTCTGAGTCATGGCATATAGAACAGCTGCTCTGAAGAACAGCCAATGCACAGTGACATTTATGTGAACAAGAAATCGATGGCGAGGGTGCCTGGGTGGCTCAGATGGTTAAGTGTCTGCCTTCGCCTCAGGTCATGATCCCAGGGTCCTGGGATCCAGTTCCGCATCAGGCTCCCTGCTCAGCAGGAAGCCTGCTTCTCCCTCTGCCTCTCTCTCTCATGAATAAATTAATAAAATCTTAAAAAAAAAAAAAAAAGAAATTGATAGCCTACCCTAACTCATGCAGAAAGTATGACCATAAAGAAACCTTGTATCAGTCCATGATCAACCAACTTGAGCCATTTACAAGGATTAGCTGAATCAAGTAGGGAAATTTTCCAAACCTTCCTCAGATCTTCTGTTACTTTATTTCATTTCATGTGCATTCACAGGTTATTACCATACATACTCTTTTTCAAAGGTAAGTATTTAAGACCAAATCCTCTATGCTACTCACTTATTAACAAACTCAAGATCTTACTGAGACATACCATGAGCAATGGACATTAGGCAATGTAACCACTGATAAAGCTTAGCTGAATATGTTGTTCTCCTACATGGCTGCTTTCCTGTTTTATAACCCTCAGGCTTCATTTCAGGAGACACATGTGGTAGGGGAGTTAGCAGGCCCCAGGAAGACAAGAGGACATAGTGACCTGGGTCAAGCTGGCTCTCCTTTGTCAGCAGCCCACAGGTATGCTGTGAATTGGACAGACTGGTTTCAGTGGGGCCTTGAACAGAGAGAGATGCTATCTCCTCCAGCTGGCAGTAAAAATATCCAGTATGATAAGGACTCAAGCCTATGCCCTTCAAAACATTACTGATTTCAAACCTCCGGAAACTCTGGAGCCTGGCCTGGACAACAGTAAGGTATAAACTCCCCAGCCCTGGATTCAGATCTCAGCTCAACAACTACTGACAGCTGCGTAAGCCTGGCCACAAGACACAGTGTCACCGAGCCCCAGGCGCCTGCCCCCTTCACAAGGCATCTGTCAGGATTCCTGGAATTGATGGTGGTCAAAATACTGACCATATGTTGTACCCTTGGTGCCTCAGAACCATGGGATTCTTAAAGGCAATCTGAATTTCTGTTAATTTTATGTTTTATTACAAGCAAAACATCATTCTTGGGTACATTTAAAGCAGTCAAAAATATGTCTGTGGCTCTACCCTTAGATTAGATGCTCCCTAATGACAGTCACAATAATAAATTCTCCTACTTTATCTGATCGTCTTCCAATGTGATCAAGTCCTTGCTAAAAAAAATATATCTTGAGTTAAAGGTCTGTTCATTCTCCAGAGGAAACTGAATTTTTTTTAATTCCTAGGAATTTCCTATTAACCATATTTTTGTGGATTTCCAGTTCTGATCATGTATTTCTATACTCCAAGTAAACTGAGCTCATGTAATATTTTTTATACTAAAAACCAATGTCAATGCAACCTAATCACAAAAAAGAAAAATCAGACAAATTCCAACAGAGGGGCATCCTACAGTGTACCTGACTACTACTCAAAACTCTGAAGGTCATCAAAAAATAAGGAAAGGCAGAGAAACTATCACAGCCAAGAGAAGCCTGAGAAATGTCAGCTAAATGTAATGTTTGGTATCTCGATGGGATCCTGGAACAGAAATACGACTTTCTATAAAAACTAAGGAAATAGGAACAAACTTAATTATAACAAATGTACCACACTAATGTAAGATGTTAATAGGGTAAACTATTAGTGTGTGTCAGTGTGGAGGCACATGGGAACTCTCTGTACTACCTATTTAATTTCTCTATAAATCTAGGGGCATCTGGGTGGCTCAGTCGTTAAGCGTCTGCCTTCGGCTCAGGTCATGATCCCAGGGTCCTGGAATCGAGCCCCACATCGGGCTCCCTGCTAGGCAGGAAGCCTGCTTCTCCCGCTCCCACTTCCCCTGCTTGTGTTCCCTCTCTTGCTGTGTCTCTGTCAAATAAATAAATAAAATTAAAAAAAAAATTTCTCTGTAAATCTAAAACTGTACTAAAAAATAGAGTTTATTAATAAAAAAAAAAAAATGTTACCACAACGAGATACCACTTTCATACCAAGAGGGCCATAATCAAAAAGCTAAATAGCAATTTAGGATGTGGAGAAACTGGAACCTTCATACATTGCTGGTGGGAATGTAAAATGCTACAGTCACAAAATAATAAAATAAAATGGTGCAGTCATATTGGAAAACAGTCTGGCAATTCCTCAAAATGTTAAACAAGTTACCATATGATCCAGCAATTCCACTTCTAGGTATAGGCCTGAGAAATGAAAAACACATGCCACCCCCCAAAAAACTTGTTCACAGCAGCAGATTCATAATAGCCAAAAAGTGGTAACAACTCAAATGCGCATCAACTGAGCAACAAATAAGATGTAGTAGTTCTTCCATTATTTATTGTCCTAATTCTATGAGAAATTTAATACTAACCTTGCAGAAAACTTCAGTTAACGCTTAGTCTCCCATAGCACAACACATATCACATAGGTAGAATATAACTCAGTAAAAATTTAGCAAGGTGAATTTTTTTATCCTATACATTCCAGATGTATGTTAACAGGAAATACAATAATTTTTAAAATGAAACTACTTTGTTCAAATTGAAAAAGATGAATTTTTGCCCATATTAATCCAGCCTAATTTCATGAATCAAGAACTGAATAACAGTTGACCCTTGAACAACACAGATTTGAACGGCGTGGGTCCAGTTATATGTAGATGTTTTTTCAATACAGTACAGTACTGTAAATATATTTTCTCTTCCTTATAACTTTCTTAATAACATTTTCTCTAGCTTATTTTACATAATATATATATTTTATATAATATATATAATACATATAACCTCCACAATATGTGTTCATTGACTGCTCGTGCTATCAGTAAGGCTTTTATGTTATCAGTAAGGTTTCTGGTCAACAGTAGGCTATCAGAAGTAAAGTTTTGGGGGATTCAGAAGCTATATGTGGATTTTTCACTGCAGGGGTGAATGGGGGGAGGTAAGCACCCCTAACCTCCACGATGTTCAAGGGTCAACTGTACTGCTAACATTAAACAAGCCGTGAAACCTAAGGCAGAATAAAATTACTTTTGGTTTTTGTTTCATTTAACTGCAGGAAAAACAGGTATCCAAGCCTCTAGCAGATCAGTGTATTAATATACATTTCTCCGAGCATCTCTATAGGCTACTCTCCTACTCCTAATCGGATTCTTCTTAAAATATAAAATACTCCACTCTAAAAAACAGTATGGATGTTCCTCAAAAAGTTGAAAATAAAGCTACCATACAACCCAGCAATTGCACTACTGGGTATCTACCCCAAAGATACAAATGTAGTGATCCGAAGGGGTACGTGCACCCCAATGTTTATAGCAGCAATGTTCACAATAGCCAAACTATCCTAAGAGTCTAGATGTCCATCAACAGATGAATGGATAAAGATGTGGTGTGTGTGTGCATATATGTATATACATACATACATACATACATACAATGGAATATTATGCAGCCATCAAAAGGAATGAAACCTTGCCATTTGCAATGACGTGGATGGAACTGGAGGGTATTATGCAGAGCAAAAAAGTCAATCAGAGAAAGACATGTATCATATGATCTCACTGATATGAGGAATTCTTAATCCCAGGAAGCAGAGGGTTGCTGGAGTGGTGGGGGTGGGAGGGATGGGGTGGCTGGGTGATAGACACTGGGGAGGGTATGTGCTATGGTGAGCGCTGTGAATTGTGTAAGACTGCTGAATCACAGACCTGTACCTCTGAAACCAATAATACATTATATGTTAAAAAAAAGAAGAAGATAGTAAGAAGGGAAAAATGAAGGGGGGGAAATTGGAGGGGGAGACGAACCATGAGAGACTATGGACTCTGAGAAACAAACAGGGTTCTAGAGGGGAGGGTGTGGGGGAATGGGTTAACCTGGTGGTGGGTATTAAAGAGGGCGCGTACTGAATGGAGCACTGGGTGTTATATGCAAACAATGAATCATGGAACACTACATCAAAAACTAATGATGTAATGTATGGTGATTAACATAACAATAAAAATTATTAAAAAATAAAAATAAAAATGCTAATAAAAACTATAAAATAAAAAATAAATAAATAAAAGTTCAAAAAATGAGTCTAAACCCACAAAAAAAAAAAAAAAAAACTAATGATGTGGGTGCCTGGGTGGCTCAGTTGGTTAAGCGACTGCCTTCGGCTCAGGTCATGATCCTGGAGTCCCGGGATGGAGTCCCACATCGGGCTCCCTGCTCAGCAGGGAGTCTGCTTCTCCCTGACCCTCTTCCCTCTCGTGCTCTCCATCTCTCATTCTCTAATAAGTAAATAAAAAATCTATAAAAAAAAACTAGTGATGTATGGTGATTAACATAATAAAAAAATATTAAAGGGGGAAAAAACAATATAAAATACTTTAAGAGGAATATAACCTCAATTTATTTTTTTAAATTTAAATTCAATTAATTAACATATAATGTATTATTTATTTCAGGGATAAAGGTCTGTGATTCATCAGTTTCTTTTTTTTTTTAAAGATTTTACTTATTTATTTGAGAGAGAAAGAATGAATTTATTTGAGAGAGAGAGTGAATCTACAAAGATGCTTATACTTTGAACTCAAGCTATGCAGCTGTGTCTCCTGGATAAGGCTGGGTCCTCTCTCAAGATTTACTGTCAGTAAAACAGACAGGGGGTTAGCAGTCTGAAAAAAAAAATAAGGCACCAGGGGGCGCCTGGCCTGATCAGTCGGTAGAGCATGCGACTCTAGATCTTGGGGTCGTGAGTTTGAGCCCTACAATGGGTGCAGAACTTAATAAACAAACAAACAAGTATGTAAGTAAAATAAGGCACCACAGATCTTAAGTCTCTACAAGCAAGTAGAAGCTAGAAAGTATTAGGTATGTGACAGGGTGGGGGTGGGTATAGATTCATCCATTCATTAATTCCTTTCTATATATTCATTCAACAACTTATCAAATTCCTACTATGCATCAGGCAATGGGGATACAAAGTTGGAAAGATACAGTCTTGCCCTCAAGAAGTTCTCACCTGGGCGGGGGCAAGGAAGGGGAGGAAGAAGCAGCAACAGCTCATACTCCACATGGCCATCCACATCTGTGGCCCCAAGAACTTCAAATAAATTTTAGTGTTATTAAATTTTATTTTTTAAAAAAGTTACATTCTTTTTTAAGTTTTTATTCATTTATTCCTTTAAGTAATCTCTATACCTAACATGGGGCTCAAACTCAAGACCCGGAGATCAAGTGTCCCATGCTCTTTTGACTGAGCCAGCCAGGCATCCCTATTAGAAAACTTTTAATCTAGGGGCACTGGGTGGCTCAGTCGTTAAGCATCTGCCTTCGGCTCAGGTCATGGGATTGAGCCCCACATCAGGCTCCCTGCTCCGCGGGAAGCCTGCTTCTCCCTCTCCCACTCCCCCTCCTTGTGTTTCCTCTCTTGCTGTGTGTCTCTCTCTGTCAAATAAATAAAGAAAATCTTAAAAAAAAAAAAAAAGGAGATTTTAATCTAAGATGTGTATGGTACCTTTCAATTTAACTAAGATAAAAATCTTATTTAATCCACAACAAAAGTAGAACAATCACAACAAAATACAAACCACCACCACCAAGGCTCAGATAGGCTGCATGACTTTCCCACCCACTGAACCTCTTAGCTGTGGATTGTGGGCAAATGGGAGTCAGTCAGCTCTGTTCCACTTAACTCACTAAGCTGCCTCTTTTATCAGTCAGCTAGCAAGTGGTAGCACCAGGGTGCCAACTTCTACTTACAAATCCACTGTTTTTTGCTTTTCTCACCACACTGTAGTTCTCAGCACAGGATACTTTGTAGGGGATATACACAGAAGATTCTTAAAATCTCCAATGAGACACAAATGTCTTCCCCATTTGTAGCCATCCCCCAAAAAGATGAATAAAAGGGACCACTTGGCCTTAGTGCCTTTTAATCCCCAGCTCTTCTAAATCAGCACTAAACCAGTAGACATCACCCCATTTATCGCTGAAGCAATTCTGAAGAGACACCACATTGTCATTCACCCTTACCTTTGGAATCTTTCAGCACTTGGGAGTCAGCCTGAAAGCATCTGCTTAAGACACCATATTTATATCCTTAGCCTTAATTTTTGAATTCCCTTGTCTTCCCAGAACAATCCAGAACAAGTAATATAATCACTAGACCTAGTAATTTATTTTTGTCTCATTTTTGTCATTTGTCTCTCAGAAACTGAAACTAGTTGTCCTTTTACATTTTACATATTTTTGAAAGACACAGAAGCCTTTAAAGATAGATTGATTTTTGCAAATCCAAAGGATGACTGAAATACACATATTAAAATCAGCCAAGGAAAAGCATTTTTAGGTGTTTATCCGAGAGAGTATGAACTATAAATAAATGCACTGTAAGAAATAGGGTTCCTCCTTTTCTGATGTGTTTGGGGGTTAGGAGGGAACTGACAGGGTAAGCCAAGATAAGCCTATGACTCAACACTGCCTACAGAATAAAGCCCAAATCCCACAAACTCATACTCAAATGCTCCACAACCTTCCCTAAATGCCTGTCCAGTCTTATCTCCCTGCACTTCCCCCAAAATGAAACAGTGTATTTACCCCTAGCTGCACCTGCACTGCCCGGCCACAACTCCATTCTGAGGTTCAATCGCCCCCATTGTCTGGAACACCTCTCCCTCTTCCTCTCCCAACTGACTGGTGAGCACCTGCCATCCTTCAATGCCTACCTCCTTCAAATGTCCCTCCTCCATTATTTGCTTTATGTAGACAAATGCTCCCTTATTTCAGATGGCTTACAAAGATGCATGAAACATCAGAAGACAGCATTAATCATCATTCCCTCAACTCTGTCCTTGCCTGCCCTAATTGTTACAATGGAAAGTGAGTCTTCCTCCACCTCAGCCCCCTCACCCTTGGTTTCTATCATTCCTACAGCACGTGGCACCAACTGCCCTATACTGGAGCTATGAATTCATGCATCTTAACCCTCCCATAAAACTACACGTTTTCTGAGGGCAGGGAAGGAACTTTCTGCCATTGTGTACATTCTACCTCTTAGCTCAGAGCTTACAAACTATTCCAAAAATACTTGTTGAATAAAGTTTAACATTATACCCAGATTAACAAAAATAAAATCCAAGTATATACCCTGTGAATGTACTAGTCATTCATACTTGGTTTGGGGTCGACTCCTGACATCATCTACCTGATGCTGGCTGTTCAGCTTTCCACGGGTGGAAGGGCCATACTGACTAAACAGCAGTTATTTATTTAAAAGTATGTAATATAAGAAAAGGACTGATTTCTTAGAACAAGGGGGGGTGGGGCACAGAACAGATAAGGAACTTCCAGGGAACAGCGAGGGGCTCAAGGCAGCAACCACTTGGTAAATGAGACTAATTAAAAAACAAAACAATGGGGTGCCTGGCTGGCTTAGTAGAGCAGGTGACTCTTGATCTTGGGGTCATGAGTTCAAGCCCTCTGCTGGGTGTAGAGATTACCTAGAAAATAAGCTTAAAAAACAACAACAACAACAACAAATCTGAAACATCAATTTTGTGAAGGTAGTATAGTTTCAAAAGAAAACCATTTCTTCCTAGCTCATCTGTCATACAACGCCCTTTATTCTAGCCCACTGTTTCTCAAAGTGTGGTTCCCAGATCGGCAGCCTCGGCCTCACCTGGGAACCTGCTAAAATGAAACTCTCCAGCCCCATCCCAGACTTAAAAGAATGAGAAAGTCTGGAGTTGGGACCTAGCAATCCATTTTTCACCAAGCTCTCCAGGTGACTTGTACGCATGCTTATGTTTTAGAACACATTTAAGTACCTGCAGCTTCCTGAACAGGCCAGCTCTTTCTAGTAACCATGCTTTTGCTCCTCCTACTCTCCCTTCTCCAAGGAATGCTTTTTACTCCATCTATTCTCTGTAGGTTGAACTTGTGTTTTCAAGGCTCAGCTCAAAAGTCTTGACACTTTCCTCAACCCGCTGAACAGAATTAACCGCTCTCGACTTGGGCTCCCCCAAAGCTTCATTCTGCCCTCTCTCCTGGTGCTTACTCTTGTCCCGGGCTGTTCATGTGTCTGCCTCCTCCATCTGACTGAAATGCATGAACTTAGGGACATGTCTCACTCACAGCCCTACCCCCAACTCACCTCCCTTTATTCAATTGCAGCCCTTTGAGTTGTGCTGAGGAAAGAAAAGTATTCTTCTGCAACAAGCCTCTGATTGACAATGAGAAGACTGCTGAGAGGCATCCAACCCCTCTCGCCCTAATGGAGATTAATGAATATCAAGTGAGATCTGCAGTTTAGGGGGCAGTTGTTGAAGGCACCTCTGGCAACAGAGAAATCCCTTAAAGAGCTCCATAGTCAAGGCTTAGCTACAAACATACTTAGGATCTTATAAAAGCCAAATATAAATTTGAAATTATTCCCTCTGATCAGTAAAAGAATATGGATTGACTGGATAAGCACTGGATTTGGAGCTATACTGAAGCTCCAAGAGGACAGGGACCCTGTATCTGTCTTGGTTATGACTATGGTCCCAATGCTGAGCCCTGACATTTTGTCAAATGCTGAAATTAGAAGATATAGGTGTGAGTTCCATCCCTGTGCCTTCCAACTAGGTAACCTCAAGCAGGCAAGTTATTCTCAAAGTCTTGGCTACTTATCAGTGAAAGGCAGCAAGGTCAGAAAATTATTGTAACTACCAATAAATAGCTTACTCCTTACCTTATAGTTTACTAATTGTTTTCACATTCACTGTCTTGTTTGATCATTAAACATGCAGCTGAAGAGAAGGCCTCCCTTCTCATGGGGTCAGACTTTGACTTCCCATCCATGCTCCTGATCATAGGCCAACTGATTTCAGGTATCTAAACTTGAAGTTACCCAGCTCATTTTGATTGATCACTACTCAGAGATTCTCAAGTTACCTTTTATCCATTGACGGTGATCTTGAGTTTAACTTGGGCTCTTTAAGGATAAGAAAAGGGATAAAGCAAATTGCTATTATTGTTGTTTTTCCAAAATTAATTCACTCGCATGACAACTTTGCTAAAAAACACCATTGAATTTATGTAGCTGTGTTTCACGGCTGGTACCGTGAACACAGTGTCAGCCATTAACACTGACCTGATAACACTTAAACTCTGCAAGAACCGGGCCACTCCTGAAAACACCATCTGGACCAAAAGAGTGTCCCAGTGAACCTGAAAGCTGAGAAGGAAGGAGGGAAAAGAGAGACTTCATCAGGACAAAATGCTGAGAGAGCCTGTAGAAGAAAGAATTCAGGAGTCTGAGAAATTTGGGTTTGTTCCTAAAGGTTATAAATACTAACTTGATACTGAGCTAAAGGTTCAATTATGTGCTAACTTGGTACTGTATTCCCACCAAATTATTGATAAATTGCATTAAAACCTAAGCAGAGACTCATTTATCAAACCTCAAAATTCTAGTCTGCATTGATTTTTATATATAAACAGTACCCTTTGAATATATTTCATCAAGGACAAAAAAAAAAAGAAACCAATATAGCTACAAAGGATGGCATTTAAGATGACAAAGTGAAATGAAACAAAAACTCTACTTGTGCCTTTGATCGTTCACTGTAAGTGAGTCGGTTCTGAACCTGCTTTTCTTTTATTTCAACAATTTAATCTAGATTCTGAGCACCAGCTATGGGAACGATGTGGGAATGCAGCCGGTACTTTCTATCTAAGGCATTCAAATTGTTTGATCAACATCAGTTTTAGGTCACAGATTGTCATGCATCACTTTGGATTTTACAGTTGTGATCTGTGGGGTAGGTTTACTCTTTTATTCAGGGTGCAGAGGGCCCCCCATGGGAATTCATTGTAGGGAAGAAGGTTTAGACAAGTAGACCTTGGTCCAAGGCTTAATTACCATGACTGATCCTCTTCCAAGCAATTACCAATGTTTCAAATTCAATCCAAATTCTATTTTGACAGCACTGCTAAAATCTTGTTTCTTGGTTCTTCATCATTTCTTACGTTTTGAAGGGGACTTCATCATTTCTTAAGTTTAAAAAATTGAAGGGGACTTCATCATTTAAGTTTAAAAAAAAATGTGTTATTTCCTAGATCTTTAAACAATTTGAGTTTCTTAATAATGTCAATGCCAACCATTCCCCCAAAAACCTTTTGCTTTTTATCATGAAGAAGGTCCCCCACAAACCTTTCACCTTACAAAGACATCCATCCACTTTACTGTCGGAAAAGACAGTTTCTTATGTCTCCTCTGTGGTTGGCTTGGATTTTTTGAAGGAGGCATGTCTATGTGCAGTGAGTCATCATCCAAATATGCTTGTAGCTTTATAGCTCTGAATTGCTTAAAAGTTTCTTATCAAGTCTAAAGTCCCCTCACCACTGGACTTTGTGAGCAAATAACCTGTCACTCTCCTAAAAAATAAAATACTTTCTGATAAGGGGCACCTGGGTGGCCCAGTTAGTTAAGCGTCTCTTGGTTTCAGCTCAGGTCTATGATCTCAGGGTCCTGAGACCAAGCCCCACGTTGGGCTCCATGCTCACACTGAGTCTGCTTGTCCCTCTCCCTCCCCTACCCCCGCCGCCTTTGTGTGCATGTGGTCTCTCCCTCTCTCAAATAAATAAAATCTTAAAAAAAAAAACCTTTCTGATAAAACAAGTGTTTTAAATGAGAAACTCTCCTAATCATCACTTTAACACATACACTTTCTGTGCCCACAGTGTCACTAAAAAGCAACTTGCTTTTACAGAAGCCATGCCACATCTCACCAAAAACAACCAATAAGTACTTTCAGACACAGGAATACGGAAAAGAAGACGATCAAAGGTGACACAGCCTCACCTCTTATGATCTTTTACGTCAGCAAAATTTCCAGCAATCAAACTTGTATAGCGATTTTATAACCTATAAACCTACAGGCAGTATAAAGGCCTCTTTCTCTTGGTCCCTGATTTTCATCATCACCCAGAAGAAAATGTGGATTTGGATATTTGTTCAGGGAAAGAGCTGGATGGTAATGATGAGTTCCTGGATGTTGAGAAGAGTGGAAATGGGTGGAGGCCAGAAGCTAGTGACCTTTCCTTTTATATCCAGTGCACATGCCCTGGGAAAGCACAGAACCAGAAGGCGGCGAAGCAGAAGCAAGAAACGGAAACAGGACTCATCACAGAGAGGAGAATGCTCTCAGCTGGATTCCATTTTGAGACTCCCATGAGGGAGTAATTAGGTTCATCAAGGAGATAGATGGGAGGCACTTTCTCAAGGGCAACTCGCTGGTCAAATCTGGGGACTGCCAGTTCTGACTCTCAATTATTTGTCTCTGACCTGGGGCCCTCCCTGAGGTCTCTACACCCACCTCCAACTGCAACAAGTCCACACTGACTTCAAAACTCACTGATCTTGAGGATCCCAGAAGACTGTGTTCAGGTCTGGATTCTCCCTGGGGGTTTTGATCACAGTTCAAAGACTTGAGATCAGAATAAGGGTCAAGACCCACAGATATTCCAGGAGCTTCCAGCAGTAGATCCTGCCACCTCAGGGGGAAAAAAAATCCTTACAAACATGGTCACCTGAGAGTCCTTACACTCATACACAAAGTGAATTTCACAACCCCCAACTCAGAGGCATCTCCCGGATCACTAAACCAACTCACCTCCATTACCCCTGCTCTACCCCCTAAAAGAGGATAGGAGGAGAACAGAAATAGCTTTATGGTGCATGCAGAGAAAGAGTTGCTGAATGCCTCCAGAGATGCTTTGAGGGTAAAAAAGGATAAAGACTAAGTGGAATAATTTTTAAAATAAAAACAAAAACTGGAAAGATTTACCACTGTTCTTTGTTTCTCAGATTAAAGTCTGGCTCATAGAATGTTGAGAATTTCACCAGCTGAAATCTGTGGCCATTCTAAGCATCTATTAGAGTTACCACAGATAAAGCTTTGCCTTTTGTTAAGATATTTAATTAAGTTATTTGAGCTCTCCATGACTGAAGACAGGCAGGCCTGGGATCAAAACTCAGCTCAACACTTGTCAATTGTATCACGTCAGAAATGTGACTTTGTCTATGTTTTCTCATCCATAAAACAGGAATAATGGCACCAATCTCATAGAATAGTTTGTAAAGACTCTGACATATCACTTATAAAGCGTTTAGAACAGTGTCTGGTCCATGGAAAACATTCTATAATACTAGTTACTAATATTACCGTTATTATTTTGAGAAAGATTCAGAATACAGTCATTTTATAAAATACTGCTATAACATATAACTCTAGAATGTAATATTTGGGCATTTTTTTAAGTGTATGAGACATTAACTTCAACATACTACCTGATTTTGCATTTGGCTATCCAACCAATTCATGACAAAAAAAAAAAAAAAGGTAATCCCTCTATACCTGGCCAACCCTTCCCCACCCCACCCCCAGCAAACCATCTCTCAAGCTCTGTCTCTCCTCTCTACCACTCTCTCTCCTTGACTCCTTTAAAGGAATAAGCACATTACCAGTTGAAGCTGTGAATGTTCAGTGTAAAAGATGCGCTGTCAACAGTTCCCTCAATGCTATGTGCAGCTCAGTGAAAAGGCTGTGTTGATTTGCAAAATGGCTATTTGCAACATCTGTTCCAAGTAAACAAATATTTCAAACCACCTCAAACTTATTTTGGATTCAGAAGCATTGCCTTCTGTCTTATTTTTCCAAGTAGAGAGTCTGATCATAATTCTCTCTCAACCTTACCCCCACAGCCATCGCTCTCCACCTCCCAGTAGTGTAAAATGTATCTCCCAAATACACTCTCAGTCCAAGGACTTTGGGCCCCCGTTTATGTCTTCTGCCCCATAGGCTACCAGGTCCTCTCTAGACTCCTCCTCAACTCCATCACGTGCAGATTCCCAGGACTGCAGCCCACCCCTCCTCATTCTGTGTATTCAACCTGGAAATGGCCAGTCATCCCTTGTATCTCATCTCTTCCAATAACACAGACATCCTCCCATTGGCCACCAAGTTCCTCCTATTAGATTGGTCTCTGAGGCTTTTCAATCCATATAACATCTTGAACTGGAGTGCCCTGTTGCCAACTCAAATTAATCTTGAGGCCAATAACCTTGAAAAGTTAGAGTTAATGAAATGAGCTAGTAGTGAGGAGATGGTGTAGCCAGAGCTTCTGTTCACACTAGCTTAAACGTAACTCAGTTCCTCTTCTTATAATGAGGGGATAGTCTGGATAAAGTACTACCTGATAGCTCTAAGATCCTAAATGCCCACCTTCCCCAGGCCAAAATACACTTATTTATCCATGCAGTAACTATTGAGCGTCTAATACAACAAAGCTACATGCCTCGTATTGTGAGGGGTTAAAGATCATCCCCCCCAAAAGCTTATCATCTAGAATGGGAAATAGACAACCATATCAATTACTGTAAGAAACAGAGAAAGATGTCACAACCAAAGGTACTTATAAGATAAAAACATTACAAGCCCATTACCAACACACCAAGCCTGAAACTGATTTTTAATACATCTTTTCTTCTCTGCATCTAGTCTTTTACCAAAGCTTTTTCCTTTTCCTTTACATCATTTCTTAAATCTGTGCTTTCCACTAAGCACTTAAGAGTCACATGCTTAGGGCGCCTGGGTGGCTCAGTCATTAAGAGTGTGCCTTCAGCTCAGGTCATGATCCCAGGGTCCTGGAATTGAGCCCCGCATCCGGCTCCCTGCTTGGCCGGAAGCCTGCTTCTCCCTCTCCCACTCCCCCTGCTTGTGTTCCCTCTCTTGTTGTGTCTCTGTCAAATAAATAAAATAAAATAAAATAGTCACATGCTTAAATGCAGGCCTGGGCAACTCTCCCCTGTTACGATTTTACCCCTTTCCCAGCACTCCCCAAACAGATCCATGAGCTCTCATCAAAATGTGAGAATCACCCCATTAGGCTGGTCTGACTTGGCCACTATCCTGCTATACTTCTAAGGTGGCCTCCCCCATATTACACAATATTCACATCAAATCCCTTTAGAAAGGGCGCCTGGGTGGCTCAGTCAGTTAAGCGTCCGACTCTTGGTTTTGGTTCAGGTCATGATCTCAGGGTCATGGGATCCAGCCCTGCATCGGACTCTGTGCTCAGTGTGAAGTCGGATCGTCTCCCTCTCCCTCCCCCTCTGCCCCCACCCTAATCTTTATCTCAAAATAAATAAATAAAATCTTTAAAAAAATTCCTTTACAAAATGATCCATACTTCACCTCCCACAAGCAGTGTCTGAGAACATACTTAGTACTGGATGGGATGTCTAAGTCATAGGCTTTAAGTTCTAAGAGCTTACAAACCGGTCAGGAAGTTGAGACATGTGCTAAAATACAATAATCAGGGATACTAAAGATGAGAGGGATGCTAGCGGCACAGACAACAGTAATACATGCTATAGGGTCTAGAAGAGGGAGAGCTACTTTCTGGCCACAGTAATCAAGGAAGGCTTCAAGAAAAGATCAACCTGAGTTAGACCTTGCAGTGTGGGCAGGACTTCAGGGAAGGAGGCAAAAAGGCATTCTGAGCCAAAGGCCCAATGTGCCTGAGGCAAGAAAGGAGGCCGGTTTCAAAATCAGCAAATTGTTAGGTGGGGCTTGAGTGAGAGGGCACTTTTTGAAAGGTGTTTATAGGGTACAATCAAGCTTAGTAACAGGAATGATTAATTTTCTGATTAAACCAGACAGTATAAGAAGGTAGAAAAGTAAAGTTTAATAATCTACCCACACTGTGAAGAGAGTATTATCAGGGGGATGGTAAAAAGAGCCCTAAAATCAGAAACCCTGGGCCCTGGGCCCACCTTGGCCAAGGAGGGGCTCCAGCAGCCACAGCAAGTCATTTAACCTCACTGGTCTCGGTTTTCTCATTTGTAAACTGAAGCAATTGAACTGGCTGACCCTGAAGGTCTCTCTAACAGTCCAAAACTAAACCAACTGTATATTATTTCTGCCATTAAAACATTCATCATGGGAAGGGGAGAGGGTGGAGGGAAAGGCAGGTATCTGTATTCCCTTTCCATATAGGTTTCTCTTCCTGAACTAAAAATTTCTTTTTCCTAAACTCATTAATTCTATGTATACGCTTCCCACATCATAAATGTAACACTTTACCTAAATAATGTTCAGTGTGCTCCCCCGACCTAAAATTTTATGACTCACAGGTTATCCAAGAAATTTGTGCAGCACAGCCTTAGCCTCCTACAAGTGTATCCAATACCTCTGCCCCAGGGTAAAACATCTGTGTATGAGCCCTAAGATGTGACAGGGTAAATAAAGGACAGAAAAGTGAGAATTCTTGTTACTCATCTAAAAGACCGCTCTCTTTTAACAGCACCAGATTAAGCCTGAAATAATACTAATGTAGAAAAAGGGGCGGGGGTGGGGTATCTCACATTTTATAAAGTTTCTACTTTAAAATGTAGCTGAAATGCGTAAGGTATTTGGCACTGAAATTCGCTGAAAGCTGACATTTTTTATGCCGCATCCAGAGGCCCCCTGCTCCAGGAAGGCACCAAAACTAGAAACCACGGATGCGATTTCATTCCAGCCCTATTGACCCTATGCACCAAAAGACCAAAGGCAAATAAAACCACTCACAGAGTTCAAGTGAAACAGGCTGGATCAGAAAGCCTCGTCAGCAGCCACCCAAAGTTTAAAAGCGACAGAGGAATATAAAAAAGTTAACAAAATGCCTAACTTCAAGCAGGGAATCATAATTCAGTTCACAGGCTGTGTAAGCAGCATAAATACACGATTTAACACCTGCCCGCACTCCACGCTGCCGGGCCTGGGCAGGTGCGCACCCGGCGGTCTGAGGGCGCCGCACTGCACAGCCGGGCGCAGGGAGCCGCCTCTCGAGCGAGGGAAATCGGAGAGACCCCCCCCCCGACTCAAGCCGCTGTGCGCCGGCGAAGAAGTGAACCTTTGCTTTCTGCCTACCGTTCCAGCCTTCCTCTCGGACCCCACCGCCGCGCCCCGTACCTGCGGTAGCCGTTGAGCCCACAGCTCTCGCTCGGGATCCAAGCACCCCCAGCTCCCCTCTGCGGAAACCTCTCGGCGGCCGCCTAGCTGCTGCGCTCGCGCCACTACGCATGCCCGACCGGCCCCCAGGCCAGCAAACTCTGAATCCACTTGCCGGGTTTTAGCTGCGGCTCCTAGGGGAGAGGACCCAAGCCCAGGAGCCTGAGTTCCGCCCAGGAGTGGAAGACGAATTGCAGATGCTGGGAGAGGTGGATGGGCACTGCGGCAACGTTATTCCTATTGTCCACAGTTACCCAGGACGTACTCCTCTAAACCTAAAGCTAACCATCTATACAATTGGAATGAGCTTAGTAGAGTGGTCCTCAAACTTGAGCATGGATCAGAATCACCTGGAGGGCTTGTTAAAACACAGATCCCACCTCTATTGTTTCAGATTCAGTTTGTCCACAGTGAGGCCCGAAGATTTACATTTCTAGCACTTTCTCAGGGGAAACTGATGCTACTAGTCCCCAGACCACACACTGCGAACCCCTGATCTAAAGCTATTTGGTATTAAAACAGGAAAGTTTTCTCACCAACTCCCACCCCCAGGATTTCACATAACACTTCCTCTTCATTTAACAGCCACACCTGCTTTAAAAATAAATAAATAAATACAGCTCCCACTCAAACAAAGGTGGGACATTTCCTCTAGCATGTGAGTCAAGTAAATGGAATGCAGCCTCAAGAGTTTAGGCATACGTTGCCTGTAGCATAATCTATAGCTGTGGTCCCTCCAGCTCTGTCCCGGCAACAGGAGGGGGTCCCTATTTTGCTGCCTCATTAACTCAAAGTCCTGTGTGCTCCCTTAGTGTCTAGCGCAGTACTGGGTACAAAATAGGTACCCAAGTACTCAGTACCTACTGAAATGGTACGGGTAGGATGGGAGAGATGAAGAAGAAGGATGTTGAAATCATTTTAGGAAACCAAAGGAAGTGATAAGCAATTAAATATAGAAATAAGTAAGCCAATAAGGATTTCTACCTGCTTTCTACCTAGAGGAATCAGTGGATTTTGTATCCTTATCTGAGCCGAGATATATGTGAGGAGTTGACTACATAAGTTCTCACAAAATACTTCTTAAAAAATTAAACACACCTCTGCCATATAACCCAGCCATTCCATTCATAGGTATTACCCAAGAGAAATTAAAACATACATTTACACAAAGCCTTAAACACCAATGTTCATAGCAGCTTTTTTTTTTCCACAATAAGCCCCAAACCAAAAGGAACCCAAATGTTCATCAACAGGTTAATGGGTAAACAAAATGTGGTACATCTATGCAATGGAATAGTACTCAGCAAAAAAAGGAAAGAATTATTCATACAGGCTTCAACATAGATAAATCTCAAAATCATTATTATGCTGAGTGGAAGATCCCAGAGACAAATGTATGATTCCATTTATATGAAGTCCAAACTAACTTATAGTGACAAAAAAACAAATGAATAATCACCTGGAGCCAGGGGTAGAGGGAGGGATGAGTTATAAAGGGGCAGTAAAAATCTTTTGGAAATGATGGAAATCTTATCTTGATTATAGTAGAGATTTCACAGGAATATACAACTGTCAAAACTAAATTGTACACTTTAAACCTATGAAATTTATTTTACATAAATTATTCCCTAATAAAAATAAGAAAAAATTAATCAAACATTCCTATGAGCTCTTAGTTGGAATATTGATCAAGATAAATTCAGGAGGAAGTATAGACCCTAGATATGGTGTAATCTGATTTGTAAAAAAAAGAAAAAAAGAGAAATCACCCTCTGTAGAGAAGCAAAAAATAATCAATATAAAATGTCTGAAACCACTCATCTCTAAAAGTAAACAACCCCAAGATGTCGTTTGTAAAGGTACTACTGATTAAAGTATTTCCCAAAAGTATCTCCAAATACAAAATAAAACATATTATAAATGCACAACAAGGGGTACCTGGCTGGTGCAGCTGGTTAAGCATCAGACTCTTGGTTTTATCTCAGGTTGTGATCTCAGGGTCATGAGATCAAGTGCCACGACAGCTTCTCCCTCTGCCCCTCCAGCTCATGCTCTCTCTCTCTCTGAAATAAAAATGAAATAAAATAAATCTTAAAAAAAAGAAATATACAACCAGAGCATAATTATAAAGAAAACCATTATCTGATAAATGATTATATCTCTAACAATAAGAAATAAAGTTTTCAAACTATGTTTCCAGGAGCCTGGGATGTCATGGAGATGATAAATAAGCAGGACTCTGGGTCAAGGACCCCAGTCCCAAGAGCACACTATTACTTCCACATTGGAGTATTCTCTGTGATTTTATTATAAAAGAGTTCCACTGGTAATTAAAAGAGCAATAGTTGAAAGCAACAGAAGTAATGGCATCAGGTAGGAAGAATTCACAAAGAGGAAATGCTGTATTGGGTGGGCACAAGTATTCTGGTCAGCAAAAATATACACCCTAGTTATAATACCATATGTTCCAGTTTTTCCATAATACTCCTGATTTTTAATATTTATTTATCATGTGAATTTATGTCCAATTATGTGTTCCAACTAATAAAATCACAAACATAAACTGAAATAGGGAAAATTTTCTGGGTCTTCTATACTTTATATAAAATATTAGAAATAATATTAATAACATAGCTAAGAGTTATTCTGGTCCTAGTATGCACCAGCCACTGTTTTAAGTATTTTACATTGTTTTTTCATTGACTATTCATGACAACCCTAATAAACTATCCTCATTTTATAGGTGAGAAAACTGAGGCACAAAATAGTAATTAGTTTTCTCAAAATAACACAACTAAATAAAAATCAAATAAAACTAAATTGAAAAATGCATTTTATTTAAAGACAATCTTTGCTAATTTCACATTTCCCAAGGAGACTCTGGACTATTAATTTATTTTCCAGGCTTATTGATATTGAGAAGGAGATCATAAAGGGCAGAATTTCTTTTTTTTTTTAAAGATTTTATTTATTTGACAGAGAGAGACACAGCGAGACAGGGAACACAAGCAGGGGGAGTGGGAGAGGGAGAAGCAGGCTTCCCGCTGAGCATGGACCCCGATGCGGGGCTTGATCCCAGGACCTTGGGATCATGACCTGAGCTGAAGGCAGCCGCTTAACTGACTGAGCCACCCAGGCACCCCAAGAGCAGAATTTTAATAAGCCAATTAAAAAAAAAGCATCAATAATAATTCAATAATAGTAGGGGACTTTAACACCCCTCTCACTGCAATGGACAGGTCATCTAAGCAGAAGATCAACAAGGATGTAAGGGCTTTGAATGACACACTGGACCAGATGGACTTCACAGATACATTCAGAACATTCCATCCCAAAGCAACAAAATACACATTCTTCTTCAGTGCACATGGAACATTCTCCAGAATAGATCACATCCTGAGTCACAAATCAGGTCTCAACCGGTACCAAAAGATTGGGATCATTCCCTGCCTATTTTCAGACCACAATGCTTTGAAACTGGAACTCAGTCACAGAGGAAAGTTGAAAAGAAGTCAAATACATGGAGGCTAAAGAGCATCCTACTAAAGAATGAATGGGACAACCAGGAAATTAAAGAAGAATTTTTAAAAAATCATGGAAAAAAAAGAAAATGAAAACACAACTGTTCAAAATCTTTGGGACGCAGCACGTCAGTCCTAAGAGGGAAGTATAGAGCACTACAAGCCTTTCTCAAGAAATTAGAAAGGTCTCAAGTACACAACCTAACCCTACACCTAAAGGAGCTGGAGAAAGAAGAGCGAATAAAGCCTAAACCCAGCAGAAGAGAAATAATAAAGATCAGAGCAAAAATCAATGAAATAGAAACTAAAAGAACAGAACAGATCAATGAAACTAGGAGCTGTTTCTTTGAAAGAATTAATAAGATTGATAAGTCCCTGGCCAGACTTACCAAAAAAAAAAAAAAAAAAAAGACAGAGAGAGAGAGAAAGGACCCAAATAAATAAAATCATGAATGAAAGAGGAGAGATTACAACCAACACTGAAGAAATACAAACAATTGTAAGAACATATTATGAGCAACTATATGCCAGCAAATTAGACAATCTGGAAGAAATGGACACATTGCTAGAGATGTATAAACTACCAAAACTGAAACAGGAGGAAATGGAAAACCTGAACAGACCCATAGCCAGCAAGGAAATTGAAGCAGTAATCAAAAATCTCCCAACAAACGAGAGTCCAGGGCCAGATGGCTTCCCAGGGGAATTCTACCAAACATTTAAAGAAATATTAATACCTAGTCTTCTGAGGCTGTTTCAAAAAATTGAAATGGAAGGAAAACTTCCAAACTCATTTTATGAGGCCAGTATTACCTTGATTCCAAAACCAGAAAAAGACCCCACCAAAAAGGAGAATTATAGACCAATATCCCTGATGAACATGGATGCAAAAATTCTCACCAAAATACTAGCCAATAGGATCCAACAGTACATGAAAAGGATTATTCATCATGACCAAGTGGGATTTATCCCTAGGCTGCAAGGTTAGTTCAACATCTACAAATCAATCAATGTGATACAGTACATAAATAAAAGAAAGGACAAGAACCATATATTCCTCTTAATAGATGCAGAAAAAGCATTTGACAAAGTACAGCATCCTTTCTTGACTAAAATTCTTCACGGTGTAGGGACAGAGGGCACATACCTCAATATCATAAAAGCCATCTATGAAAAACCCACTGCGAATATCATTCTCAATGGGGAAAAACTGAGAGCTTTTCCCCTAAGGTCAGGAATACGGCAGGGATGTCCACTATCACCACTGCTATTCATCATAGTACTAGAAGTCCTAGCCTCAGCAATCAGACAACAAAAAGAAATAGGGGCACCTGGGTGGCTCAGTGGTTAAGCGTCTGCCTTTGGCTCAGGTCATGATCCCAGGGTCCTGGGATCGAGTCCCGCATCAGGCTCCTTGCTCAGCAGGGAATCTGCTTCTCCCTCTCCCCCTGCCTGTTCTCTCTCTGTCTCTCTCGCAAATGAATAAATAAAATCTTTAATAAAATAAAATAAAATACACAACTGAACAGATAACTAAACATTATCACACATTTGGTGGGGGGGAATCACCATAAGAGAGGCAGCATTTCTATTTTTCTACTACTAATAATAAACAGACCTAGAGATCAGAAGACATTTGAAAAGTATAATTAGAACCTTCAGAGAAATATGAGATGTTGCAAGTACAAAAACTGTAACTAGATATTTGGGGATTTAAAATTTTGATGACTGAGATAAAAAATTAAATGGATAGTCAAGATATCAGAATAGACATGATTTAGGAAATGAAAGATCAAGCTGAGTAATTATCCCAGAATGAAATGAGTCTAACAGGCATTGTAAAAAATAGCTTTAGTGCCTAGAAGGATGATCTGGGGCAGCTCACTACCTTCTCCATCCTATCCCACACTTTGCCCATCCTTACTTGAAAAAAATAAAATCGGGGCACCTGGGTGGCTCAGTTGGTTAAGCGACTGCCTTTGGCTCAGGTCATGATCCTGGAGTCCCAGAATCGAGTCCCGCATCGGGCTCCCTGCTCAGCGGGGAGTCTGCTTCTCTCTCTGACCCTCTTCCCTCTCGTGCTCTCTCTCTCTCATTCTCTCTCTCTCAAATAAATAAATAAATAAAATCTTTAAAAAAAGAAAATCATGTGCAACATTAACTGAAACAGATGGAAAATGGGAAAAGAGCTTTGGAATGTGGCAGAGATTGCGACTGTCCCCAAATATATTTTCATCGATGAAAATGAGGGCATATCAAAATAATGAGAAAATGATGGATTAGTTAGTAACCTATTAACAGATTCTGTAGATTGTCCAAACTCTCTTCTTGGATACCTTCCTGGAAAGCCAAACCTGCATTTCCCAGATCCACCTATAGATTGGGTTCCAGATATGATTTAAGTTCCTCCAATTCAAGTTTCTCCAGAAGATTCTGTATATTATCCATATCTCTTAACAAACCTCTTTATTCTTAAACTAGCAAGAGACTTCAGTTCTGACAAATGTACTATCCATCCAGGAAACAAGTTGTCTTATTCAAAAATGATCGGTAAATAAATTTGAGAAAATGAATACTAGGGAATTAAAGTAAAAAGAATCTCAGTTAAAAGTATAGAAAAACACTTTTAACCATGAGGTTAACCTCATGGTTAAAAGCAAGACTCAAAACCCAGAAGATATAAAGGAAGATATATTTGCTATAATAAAAATTAAAATTTCTGTATGACAAGAGCCAAGTGACAGACTAAGAAAATATTCTCAGAATATAAATCAGAAAATGATTAATATCCATAACATATTAAAAATGCCAGTTGCAAGATAATGACATATGCAACAGATAAAAGTATATGGAGAAAAGTAAAAGCAATGATTGCAAATATAAATAATCACTACCATTCAAACAAACTGGATATAATCTTATGGTCATACTTGGGACCTTAGCAATGAAAATGATAATAATTCGTTACTGAGGTATAGATATCCTTAGAACATGAGAAAGTACTCCACATCCTTACTTCAGAATCATCTCCAAAAACAGTGGAGTTCTAGTTCTGTTATATAGCCTTAGTAGATGTGAAACTGCCACATTGATAGAGGGTGCCTGGGTGGCTCAGTTGGTTAAGCGACTGCCTTCGGCTCAGGTCATGATCCTGGAGTTCCGGAATCGAGTCCCGCATCAGGCTCCCTGCTTAGCAGAGAGTCTGCTTCTGCCTCTGACCCTTCCCCCTCTTGTGTTCTCTCTCTCATTCTCTCTCTCTCAGATAAATAAATAAAATCTTAAAAAAACAAAAACAAAAACAAAAAAAGAGACTCACTTTAGCCTTAAAGACACACATAGACTAGGAGTGAAGGTATGGAAAAAAAGCCATTTCAAGCAAATGACAACCAAAAAAAAAGTAGGGGTAGTCATACTTATATCAGAAACAACCCGCTTTACACTACAAATGGTAAAAAGAGACAAAGAAGGTCATTACATAATAATAAGAGTTTAATATATCAAGAAGATAAAACAATTATAAATATTTATATGCCCAACATCAGAGCACCTAAATATATAAAACAAAAACTAACAGAGCTAAAAGGAGAAGTAAACAGTAATACAATAATAGTTGAGGACTTTAATATCCCACTCTCTACAATGGATAGATCATCCAGACAGAGAATCAATAAGGAAACCGTGTATTTGAATAACACTATTGACCAAAGGGACCTAACAAACACATATACAAAACATTCTATTCAACAACAGCAGAATACATATTCTTCCCAAGCACACATGAAACATTTTTCTAGGAATGACCATATCTTAGGCCACAAAATAAATCTTAGCAAATTCAAGAAGACAAATCATACCAACCATCTTCTCTGACCACAATGACATAAAAACAGAAACCAATAAGAAGAAAATTGGAAAATTAACAAACACATGGAAATTAAACAATACTCTCCTGAACAACCAGTGGATGAAAGAAGAAATTAAAGAGAAAATAAAACAGTTTCTTGAGACTAACAAAAATGGAAACACAACATAACAGAACTGCTGGGATGCAGTGAGAACAGTTAACAATATACACCCACATTAAGAAGCAAGAAAGATCCCAAATAAACCTAACTCTATGCCTTAAGGAACTAGAAAAAGAACAAACTGAGCCCAAAGTTGGCAGAAGAGGGGAAATAATAAAGATGAGAGCAGAAATAAATAAAATTAGGAACAGAAAAACAACAGAAAAGATTAACAAAAGTAAGAGTTGATTCTTTGTAAAGATAAAACTGATAAACCCTTAACTAGATTAACCAAGGAAAAAAGAGAAAGGACCCAAATCAACAAAATTATAAATGAAAAATAACATTATAATTGATACCACAGAAATTCAAAGAATCATAAGAGGCTACTAAGCTCCAACAGATTGGACAACCTAGAAGAAATGGAAATATTCTTAGAAACACAACTTACCAAGACTGAATCAGAAAGAAAAAGAAAATCTGAATAGGCCAATTACTAGTCAGGAGATTAAATCAGTGATAAAAAAAATCTCCCAACAAAGAAAAGCCCAGGACCAGATAACTTCAATGGTGAATTTTACCAAACATCTAAAGAAAAATTAACACCAATACTTCTCAAATTCTTCCAAAAAATTGAAGAGGAGGGAACACTGCCAAACTCATTTTATGAAGCTGAAATTATCCTGATACCAAAACCAGGAAAAACACTACTAGAAAAGAAAACTACAAGCCAATACCCCTGATAAATATAGATGCAAAAATTCTCAATAAAATACTACTAAACCAAATTCAGCACCACATTAAATGAATCATTCACCATGATCTTGTGGGATTTATCCTTGGGATGCAAGGATGGTTCAACACACACATATCAATCAATAAGCTACATCATATTAATAGAACAAAAGAAAAGAATCATATGATCACCTTAATAGATGCAGAAAAAGCATTTGACAAAATTCAATATCCATTCATGATAAAAACTCTTAACAAAGTAGGCATAGAAGGAACATATCTCAATGTAATAAGGTTCATATATGATAAGCCCACAGTTAACATCATACTCAACAGTGAGAGGATGAAATCTTTTCCTCTAAGAGTGGGAACAAGAGTGGGTGTCCACTTGCACCACTCCTATTCAGCATAGTACTGGAAGTCCTAGCTAAAGCAATGAGGCAAGAAAAAAGAAAAGGTATCAGAATAGGAAAGGAAGAAGTAAAATTGTCTCTATTTGCAGATGACATGATATATATAGAAAATCCTAAAGATCCAACAAAAAACTGTTTTATCTAATCAACGATTTCAGTAAAGTTGCTGGATACCAAACTAACATAAAAAAGTCAGTAACATTTCTATACACTAACAATAAAATTTCTGAGAAAGAAATAAAGGTATAGATCCCATTTACAATAGCATCAAAAACAGTAAAATACTTAGGAATAAATTTAACTAAGGAGGAAATGATCTCTATACTGAAAATTACAACACTGATGAAAGAAACTGAAGAAGACACAAAGAAATGGAAAGGTATTCTGTGTTCGTTCGTGGATTGGAAGAACTAATATTGTTAAATGTCAATACAACCAAAAGCCATCTATAGATTCAATGCAATCCCTATCAAGATTCCAGTAGCATTTTTTACAGAAGTATACAAACAAACAAATAAGAAAACACTCCTAAAATTTATATGGAACCACCAAAGGTCCTGAATAACCAAAAAAATAATGAGAAAGAAGAACAAATCAGGAGGTATCATTTCCTGATTTCAAGCTATAACTAAAGGTATAGTCATTCAAACTGAATGGTACTGGCCTGAAAACAGACAAATAGACCAACGGAACAGAATCAAGAGTGCAGAAATAAATCTGAGCACATATGGCAAACTAATATTTGACAGGGGAGCCAAGAAGACTCAACGGAGAAAAGATAATCTCTTCAATAAATGATGCTGGGATAACTGGATATTCACATGTAAAAGAATGAAACTGGATGGATCCATATCTTATACCACTTACAAAAATTAACTTGGAGTGGATTAAAGATTTAAATGTAAAACCTGAAACCATAAAACTCCTAGAAGAAAACATAGAAACAAAGCTCCTTAACATGGATCATGGTAATATTTGGATATGACATCTAAAGCATAAGCAGCAAAATAGAAAACAAAGAAGTGGGACTAAATCAAACTAAAAAGCTTTTGCGTAGCAAAAAAACCCATCAACAAAGTGAAAAGATAATCTACAAATTGGGACACATATTTGCAAACCATATATCCAATAAGGGGTTGATATCCAAAGTATAGACAGAGTTCATACAACTCAATAACAAGAAAACAAACAACCCAATTAAAAATTGGGTAAAAGACTTGAATAAATATTTCTCCAAAGAAGATATATGAAAGGCCAACTGGTACCTGAAAAGAAGCTCAGCATCACTAGTCATTAGGGAAATGCAAATTTTTTTTTTTTAATTAGAGAGCGAGCAAGAGAGAAACAGCATGAGAGGGGAGAGAGTCAGAGGGAGAAGCAGGCTCCCCACTGAGCTGGGAGCCAAGATGTGGGACTTGATCCCAGGACTCCAGGATCATGACCCGAGCCGAAGGCAGTCGCTTAACCAACTGAGGCACTCAGGCGCCCTAGGGAAATGCAGATTTAAAGCACAGTGAGACATCACTTCATTCCTGTTAGAATGGCTATTATCAAACAGACGAGAGATAACAAATACTGGCAAGGATATGGAGAAAAGGGAAGCCTTGTGCACTGTTGGTGGGATTGTAAATTGGTACAGATACTGTGGAAAAGACTATGGAGGATCCTCAAAAAATTAAAAATAGAGCTACCATATGATCCAACAATTCCACTTCTGGGAATACATCCTAAGGTAATAAAAACACTAACTTGAAAAGATCTGCACTCCTATGTTCATAGTAGCATTATTTACAATAGACAAGATATGGAAACAGGTAACCTAAGTATCCATCAATGGATGAATGAATAAAAAAATTGTGACATATATATTTATATAATGGAATATTATTTAACCACAAAAAGAGGGGATCCTACCATTTCTGACAACATGGAGAGAACTTGAAAGCATTATGCTAAGTGAAATAAGCAGGACAGAGAAAGATAAATGCCATACGATCTCACTTACATGTGGAATATAAAACAAACCAAAAAATCCCACCAAATTCATAGAAAAAGAGGTCAGATTTGTGGTTATCAGAGGTAGGACATAGTAGGAGGGGAACTGGACCAATGTGGCCAAAAAGTACAAACTTCTAGTTACAAGATAAATAAATACTAGGGATATGATGTACAACAGGGTGACTGTAGCTAATACTGAGGTATGGTGTATAGGAAAGTTAAGAGAGTAAATCCTAAGAGTTCTCATTACAAAAAGAAAATATTTTTTTCTTTTATTCTTCTTTTTATTGTCCCTATATGAGAAGATGGATGTTAGCTGAACTTTTATGGTAATCATTTTATAATATATGCAAATGAAACCATCATGCTGTATGCCTTAACCTTATACAGTAACATGTCATTTATTTCTCAATAAAACTAGGAGAAACAAAAATTAAAAATTATTTAAAATGCAAATTTTCGAGCACCATGTACCAAGGAGGTGTATATTTAAATCCATTCCAGTGTAGAAAGAAAATTGAAATCTATATTTTTATCTCGTTTCCTTAAGATTTTTATTTAGGGACACCCGGGTGGCTCAGTCGGTTAAGCGTCTGCCTTCGGCTCATGTCATGATCCCAGGGCCCTGGGTTGGACCAGCATTAGGTTCCTTGCTCAGTGGGGAGCCTGCTTTTCCCTCTGCCTGCCCCCTACCCCTGCTGCTCCCCTGCTTGTGTGCGCTCTCTCTCTCTCTGACAAATAAATAAATAATCTTAAAAAAAAAAAGATTTCTGTTTTAGTGTATATTTTATGATGTGAATTATACAGTAAAATCCTGACAAAATACCCTAAATGAAATAAAAAAAGTCCAATGCATTATGATGGAACTTGTAGAGAGGGACAGCCAGGAGTTTGGGCATCTGAGAAACAAGTCCATTTTCCTCTTATTTGGGTTGTGGTGCCACCTGGTGGTCATCCCCCCCCTTAATCATCAATGGGGACAATTCTATACACATGCAGGCTAAAACCTCCAAGGCATTGGCTGGTGCCCCCTTATCAACTTTGAATTAGACACTGGGCTTAGGAAATACCAAGGTCTCAAGGACACTAGGACCCACCTACCTAAGCCTCTCTGCTTCCTGCTTCACTCTCTACCCCCCACATTCCACTCCCCCTAATGACAAAAAGGTAGTGAAAGGAATATAGACACCAATCAATGGTTGTATTTTGTCCAAATTTACATTATCATGCATTTTATGTATACTACAACATAGTGCTAAATATATGTGGTTAATAAATATGCACACATTAGGATGCGTATATTTTAAAAAGTCCAGTGATACTGTTGTACAATAAAAAAAAAGTTGGGAGGGTTCAGTGTTCAGTGTAGAGAATAGATTGGAAGGAAAAGCCTAAAGGAAGAGTGGTAAACTAGAACGCTGTGGGAACAATTGTGATGGTCTGAAACTAGCATGGTGGTAATGGGATTTGGAGGGAAGTAGATTGGCTTGATTATTTCGAGGCAGAATTGAATCTTTATCTTTAAGAGATATAAACTGAAGTATTTATAGATAAATTTATTTGATGTTGGAGATTTTCTTTAAAATAATCCAATTAGGGGGCGCCTGTCCAGTTAGTGGCTCAGTTGGTTAGCCACTGCCTTTGGCTCAGGTCATCGGATTGGGTCCCACATCAGGCTCCCTCTGCTCTGCAGGGAGCCTGATTCTCCCTCTCCCTCTGCCTGCCACTCCCCTCTGCTTGTGCTCTCTCTCTCTCTGTCCAATAAATAAATAAAATCTTAAAAAAATAATCCAATTAGGAAGAGGCGAAATGGGAAGGGTAGTTATAGATGAAACAAAGACTGGCCATATGCAACAATTATTGAAGTTTGGTGGTAGGCACGAGGTGTTTCCTTATTCTAGTTCCTCTGTTTTTGTATATATTTGAAACTTCCCATAATAAAAAGTTAAACAAAAATAAAGTACCTCGGAAAAATTCAAGATAAAAAACTCAGTAAAAAGTTAGACATGTGAAACATAAAGCTCAGAGAGAGATCTGGGCAGAACCAAAGAATTTGGGAATAATAAGCAGGTGGAAAGTTTACTGAAGTCTGAAGAGTGAATTAAGTCACTTAGGACTAAAAAGAAATAACAGCAGTTAAGAGAATGGCAAAGGAAGTGTTGCTACAAAGAGAGTAACATAGGCCAAAGGAAGAAAATATCCTTAGAGGCATTAATCTACACTGTTAAATACTGCTGAGTGGTCACAAAAGAAAAGGGCTGATCAACATCTTTTGAATTTAGCCGTTCATACGGTAGTCATTGATGACTTTGGTGAGAAGCACTTGAGAGGGCAGGTAGGGCAGAGAGAATAGCTTATGTAGGTTTAGGACTTGAGTGGGAGGTGAGGAAATAGAATCAGCCTATATGAAAAACTCAAAAAGTTTGGTGGGGGAGAGAAATATATGGGTACCTCGAGGGAGGATGTCTGCTTGGAATGACAATTGCTCATTTATTTTATTTTATTTTTTTAAGATTTTATTTATTTATTCATGAGAGACAGAGAGAGAGAGAAGCAGAGGGAGAAGCAGGCTCCCCGCTGAGCAGGGAGCCCGATGCGGGACTCGATCCCAGGACCCTGGGATCATGACCTGAGCGGAAGGCAGATGCTTAACCATCTGAGCCACCCAGGTGCCCAACAATTGCTCATTTATTGATTTACTGCTAAATAAGTTCGATTTCTTGAAATAATCTGCTACCCTCCTTTTGTTCTGTCCTGCACCCTGCTGCCAGATTTGAGTGTAGCTTTAACTGTCACTTTATATAAAATCTTCCAGTGCCTCTTCAGTACTTACTGAGGTTTGTACAAGTGTCTCAATCAGATTACTCTACATGTTCCCTAACATCAGCTGAACTGGACCACCAGTCTCTCCCTCCATATGGTTTTGTTCATACTGCTGCCTCTAATTAGAAAATATTTCTCTTCTCCAATCTTTGTTTCCTCATATTCTGCTCTTCCTTCACATCCCATCTCAGATGTGGTGCCACATTCTCCTTGAGCCCCTTCCTGCTCCACTTCCTCTCCACAGAGTATACTTTATCTCTTCCTCTTCTATTTTTCCAGGGCAAGTTGTTTATATCTGTCATAGCATTCATCAGATTCTGCTTTGCTTTTCATTTTCTGAATTCTTATGATGCCCTTCTACATCCACAGTTTGCATACTACCCAAGACACTTTATCGTCCTCATTTTTGTGTCATAGAAGTACTTAACAAAATATCTTGCATAAAAATAACTTTTTGAATTAAATTGGATTCCCAAAGCCCTATTGTTTCCAATGTTTCTAATGTATACTCCCTTTCAGAATTCTAATGCTATTCGGTTATTGCCTTCCATGTAACACTGTAATTTTTATTATCTTTCTTCATATCATCTAAAAATAATACTTAACATTTGTTACTTTTTAGTTGATAAATTTTTCATATGTGTAATCTAATACAAGCTTTAAAAAAGTATATTTAGGGTCACCTGGGTGGTGTAGTCGATTGGGCGTGGGACTCTTGGATTTGGCTCAGGTCATGATCTTAGGGTCATGGGATTAAGTCCACGTTGAGTGCGGAGTCCGCTTGGGATTCTCTCTCTCCCTCTCCTTCTGACACCACCCCCTGTACTCTCTCACTCTCTCAAATAAATAAATCTTAAAAAAAATCTATTTATTCTTTAAAACATTTTGGGATATCATATCCACACAGATAAAAATAGTCATATAACATTCACCCAAATATAACAAATGTTACATTTGTCATGATTAATTCAGATCCTATTAAAATAAAACCCTCACAGGTATGTTGAAACTTCATCATTTCATTCTCTTCTCTCTTTCTCCAGGGGGATACAACTCTTCATAGAGTTGATATATATCCTTCCCAACGATGTTTTTATATTTTTATTATATATGTATGTATATGTAACTTGCACAAAGTCTTATTTTGTGGTTTTAAAATATGTGATATAATATTATGCATCCCTTTGCAATTTTCTCTTTTTACTCATCATTTTCAAGATTCATCTTTGTTGGCATGTATTCTTTACTTCACTTATTTTAACTAAGAAATGGGTTCACTATGTGACTCTATTACCCATTATTTAATTTTTATCATAATCTCATGAGGTAGATTATTATTTATCCCATTTGATAGCTGAAAAAACTGAAGTGCAGAGAGGTTAAACAATTTTACTGAGGTCATATAATTTCTAGCAGATGGAATGAGAACTTGTGCAGGACCTCTAATGCCTAATCCCATGTTCTTTTCACTATAGCATTCAACTATTTAACAAATATTTAGTGAACACTATGAGGCATTGTTTCAGGTCCTGGGTATCTAGGCAGTGAATAAATCAGGTAAGATACTACTTCCAGGAGCTTATATTTTAATTGGAGGACACAGTCAATAATAGTACGTAATATACAATTCTGTTCCAAGTGCTATGAAGAAAAATAAAGCAGATGGAGAGGGAAAGAGAGAGTTTAAGTGTGCTATTCTACATGAAGTGCTCTGGTGACATTTCAACAAACATCTGAAAAGGAGTTGGATGAAACAGAGGACTGCTCAAGATTATGGCAGAAGGTAAAGCAAATGTAAAATCCCTAAGGCAGGAGCATATTTGGCTGTCACTCCATCACTGATTTATTTTTATTTTAAAGATTTTTATTTACTCATTTGAGAGAGAGAAAGAGCACAAGCAGGAGGCAGGGGTGGAGCGGCTGAGGGAGAAGCAGACGCCCCTCAGAGCAGGGAGCCCTATGCGGGGCTGGATCCCAGGACCCCAGATCATGACCTGAGCCAAAGGCAGACTAAACCACCCAGGCGCCCCTTGGTATTTTTTAGATATTGTATCAATAATTATCCTCATGTACCCTGGAACAAATGTAAGCACACTGCATGGTTTTGCCTGATTAAATACATAATTTTGACATGTTAACAGTCTCTTGTGATGGCCATTTTTTTTTAAGATTTTTATTTTATTTACTTGTCAGAGAGAGCGAGAGAGCACAAGCAGAGGGAGACGCAGGCTCCCCGTTGAGCAAGGAGCCCGATGTGGGACTCGATCCCAGGATCCAGGGATCATGATCTGAGCCAAAGGCAGATGCTTAACCAACGGAGCCACCCAGGCATCCCGATGGCCATTTTTCAAATAAACAAATTGGGTTGGGCTAGAAAATGTCTACAGCCCAAATCCATTGATTTACTTTAAAAAAATTAAATCGTGGGTAGTTAATGCCCATAATGGTGACATAAACATACACAGTACTGACCCTGAATATGATGAGACACATATAAAAAGTTCAAACCTCTAATATTAAAGGTTGGGAATATCCTCGAGAAAGCCTGACTTCAAGCGGAAAAAAAAAACTTGCTGAAACAGGAAAGACAGGGAGGAGTCCCTATCTCTCAGAAAGGATGCACGGAAAGTGGTAGGAACCTGAGGGCGTTCCTCCATGGGGAGACCTGAGACCTAGTCATGCCCTCTACTCGCCGAATTATCTCAGTTCTCACTTTTTTTTTTTAAAGATTTTATTTATTTATTTGAGAGAGAGAATGAGAGACAGAGAGCATGAGAGGGAGGAGGGTGAGAAGGAGAAGCTGACTCCGCTGAGCAGGGAGCCCGATGTGGGACTCGATCCCGGGACTCCAGGACCATGACCCGAGCCGAAGGCAGTCGCTTAACCAACTGAGCCACCCAGGCGCCCCTCAGTTCTCACTTTTGTGATGCGAGGGAGGCAGGGCTAGTGCCCGTCAAGCCTGTTTCTTCTCCAGAACCGGGGATCTTTGCTACACCCAAGCTGTAGCAAAGGGTGCGGGTAAAAACCAAAACTTGTCGCGAATCACTGCCACCCCGCGTTCCGCCCTAAACCCGAGCCGCAGTGAGAAACTTGACCTGCGCGTGCTCCGTCTGCTTGCTCCACCCCTTTTCGGCCTCCCGGTTTCCCCCGGGTCCTACACGGAAAAAGAGTGGGGCCTAACGGGGCAGGACCAGCAGCGGCTTCCGGGAAGAGTTTTGGGCCTGGCGGGTTACCGTCGGGCGCCGCGCCTTCCCGGCAGAGCTAGCTGGAGAGACGTTGGGAGGCTGCGTCGGCGCCGTTGATGAGTGCGGCGCATCCTCAGCATGGGCGACCACGGCCTGGAGCTGGCGTCTATGATCCCCGCTCTGCGGGAGTTGGGCAGGTAGGGCCAGGCCTGGCCGCTCCCGCTCCCAGTCCCGCGTCTTCTTCCGCCCGGCCAGGCTGGCGTCTCACGTGCTCTCCCTCCCCAGCCGCGCGCGTGCCGGCTCGGAAACCCTCAACCCGGGCCCTTGTGGATGTTTCGAGACTCATTTCAGCACTTCTTCAGAGAGGTGGTTAAAAATAGGCGAGGCGTCGCCGCAGACCTTTGGGAAGCCGGTTCAGGGAACGAGAGGCGTTCGCCGACCCCATACCTCAGCGGCGCCCGGGAGCTCGTCCCTAACCCGGGGCTTGTCCCCTGCAGCTGGAGGGAACGGCCCCTTCTGATCACTTTCTACACTCATTTGCTTCCTGGAAACCTCTTTCCTGAGATGAGGGGCTTGACCCATGAACTTTCCCCAGTTTCTATTTGTGATCGCTCCGGAAGGAATTGGGTTTTTAGCTTTACCTTTGGACCCGAACTGCCTCTTTTAGAAGAAAAATCACTGGTTCTCATTTTGTGCAAGGAAGGCCAATCCCAGAAAAGGTAGTTGGTTTCTTCCTTCAGAATGAAACCATAGGCCGTTCTGAAGATAGGACCCATTTCCTGTTGGCCATCCAGTCCTCAATCCGTTATTTTAGTCAAAAACTCCAGGGACCTGCCACAACGTCCACAAGATATAAATGTGCACAGAATGATGCCAAAATGTGAAAATAATATTGTTTCATTTGCAAAAGCTTGTTTTCTGTAAACCGAACAGTAAAATCAGGTAAACCAGTATCCCACCTGAAGGGAGGGGAGGGATGTGGATGGTTGCCAACCCCCTTCAGCACACTCGCAACTTTCAGCCAGGCCTAAGGAAGGCAGGGTTTTTGTTTTGCTTGCTTTTTTTTTTTTTTTTTTAAGTTGTAACCCACTGCGAACAAGAAAAAAGTGGGCTTGTACCACAACTGCAGTTGAACCATCAGTCGGAAAAATTGCTTCCCAATTTTTTAAGCTGTTTGAAAACTTAGCACACAAAGTCAGAACTGACATTATATATATATGTGTGTGTGTATGTATATGTATGTGTATAGATATATATAATATCCATGGGATATTTAATTCCTTTCTTTTTGCGGTGCAGTTGTGTTCATCTCCACTTTTTGGCCATACAAGGGTATTTAGTCTTACTCAATCACATAAATAAGAGGATAAATGAAGGAACCACACTTGTCTTAACGGAATCATTCTGTTTTTGTGTTTTTTCACTTTTCATGAATGTTGCAAGCATACTTTGTGTTAACATTTTATTTTGTTTTTTTTTTTAAGATTTTATTTATTTGACAGAGAGATAGCACAAGTTGGCAGAGAGGGAGAGAGAGAAGCAGGTTCCCCGCCGGGCAGGGGGCCAGATGCGGGACTCCATCCCAGGACCCTGGGACCATGACCCGAGCCAAAGGCAGCCGCTTAACCGACTGAGCCACCCAGGTGCCCCTGTGTTAACATTTTATAAAGTAACGTGAATACACATGCTCATTTTAGAAAACTGATGTACAGGTTTCATCTTTCAGGCTCAATGTGAAGCTAATATTTTTTTTCCCATCTTGTTTTAATGTAGAATCAACTAATTAATACTTTTCTTCCCTCTTTTTTCTTCCTTTATGAGACTTGTTAGTAAAAATAATAGTATCTTGGATTTATTTATAGTCTCTTACATCACCAGAGCTTATGTTACCTTTCATTTCATTTAATTGTGGCTATTCTGAGGGAAAGAATCGAAAAAAATGACCCATAGAGAATTCTATAATAATAGTTTTTAACTGTCATGAGTTTCTCATTTCAACTGCTTCATTCAGGCCTACTCAGTCTCACAGTATCTCCATGATGTAGAATGGAGTACATTTTATCACCATTCAGTAAGAAACTGAGTCACAGAAATTAAAGAACCAAAGTCAAAGAGATAGCAGTTATCAGAGCTGGGTGTCAGATTCAAGGCATCAAGTCCTTTTCGTCCCCCCCCCCCCTTTTTTTCATTAATTGACTGGCAGTTCGATTCTGAAAAGAGTGAGATGTTAACTGTTCTAATGTGTGGGCTCTTCTGTCTCAGTAATAAATTTTGCTTCTGTTTTTTGCTATTAGCACTCTTTTCTCTGCATAGTCTTTCAGGGTGATCCCATCCACTCCTGCCTTCATGTGCCATCTATTTGATGATTGCAAATATGTTTCTCCAAACCACATCCATTTCCTATAGAATATTTATGCAACTGTATACTGGCAGTTTTAGCTGGGTTTCCCACATGCCATTAAGACTCAACATAGCTGGGCACCTGGGTAGCTCAGTTGGTTAAGTGTCTGGCTCTTGACTTCGGCTCAGGTCATGATCTGAGGGTCATGAGATTGAGCCCTATGTCAGGCTCCCCACTCAGTGGGGGGGGGGGTCTGCTTGAGATTCTTTCTCCATCTCCCCCCCCAAAACTCCAGTGCTCTCAAAAAAAAAAAAAGGCTCAACATAGCCAATACAACATATTGTCCACATATCCCCCCTCCCCAATTTTTTCCCCTCCCATTCACTGAGGTAGGGATATCTCAGTAAATGATACCATGTTCAGTCATTTTTCAAAACCAGAAATGTAGGAATCATTCTTGCCTCCCCATGTGCTTTGGCTACATCCTTTGTCCTCTTTTCATCTCTACTCTCTTCCTAAATAACTTCATCCAGTCCCATGTCTTTAAATATCATCTATATGCTGACAACTCCCAAATTTATATCTCTACCCAGAGATATTATTAGGTTGCTTACTGTTGAACATCTATACCTGAAATGAAAATTAACATCCAAAGCAGAACTCTTGATTTACTGTCTTTACTGTCCTTCCCCAGGTTGTTGTAAATGTACCAACCAAAAGCCTAGGGGTTCTTCTTGATTCTTTCCCTTATCCCTTAATAATCTATCAGCAAGTCCTGACAACCCTACCTTCAATACTTCTCACCGTCTCCACTGCTATTCTTATAATTTCTTATCTAGACTATTACTGTAACCTCTCAGCTAATCCCTCCATTTCCATTTTACCCACTTAAAATGGATTTCTCATTCAGCAACCAAGATGATTTTAACAGCTATAAATTATATTGTAGATTATATAGCATTAGTCCTCTGTTTAAAACCTTCTGTTAGTTTTCCAGCACATTTAGGATAAAATCCAAACTTCTCCCAAGGCCTCTAAGGTCCTGCATAATCTCACCTCTGCCTGCTTCTGACCTCAAGGCCACATATCCTTCCCTTACTCTGCTCCAGTGACATTGGCCTTATTTTTTGTATGCATCAAGGTCATTCCTGCCTTCAGTCCTTTGCACCTTGTTTCTTCTCTCTAAACAGACTGGTTCCATTCAGATGTCATTTCGGAAAGGCCTTGTCTGACCTTCCTGTTTAATATTACTTTGTAATTACAAGATATTTTCAGATAATGATAGTTGCTATTAAAATATTAAATGGGGCAATGGGAGGGAGATGAAAGCCTGGGAAGCATCAACATTAACCACTAGAGGAAATTTGAATGGTGAGAAGAAGCCAGTCATGTGAAACTGGGAGAAGTGTCTTGAGATTGAATGGGAGGTTTAAGGGTCTCTAGGTGGGAATGAGCCTACTATTTTAAAAAATAGGAAGAAGGGTGAAGCCATAGGAAGCAAGGAAGGGACTGGTGTGAGTTAAGGGTGGAGGAGTAGCCATGGGCCAGGTCCTTTAGTACCTTATAGACCAGAATAAGGAATTAGATTTAAGTGCAGTGGGAAACCATTGGAATGTTTTAAACAGGGAAATAACATAATTGAATTCAAGAACATTTACCCTTCACTCTCCTACTTAGCACCTTTCAATGTCTCATTGCCTTCAGTACAAAATCCAGACTCTTTAGTTGGTTCTTTGAGCTTTGGACCTTATAGTTTTTCTTCAGCTTCATGTCCAATTACTGCCTCCCTCTTCTTTAGCCATATAGAACTCCTTAACAGTTTCTAGAGCAGCCTGTGTTCTTGTTCCTGAGCCTTTGCACATGCTGTTTCCTCTGCTTGGAATACTTCCTCCTTTCCCTTATTTTACCTGCCTAGCCCTTTAGGGACTTAGCTTTGTATCACTTCCTTCAGGGAGCCTGGACTGATAAGCTCTACTCAGGGCTCTGTCCCTCTTGTGCTCTGTTTTGGCTCTATTAATACTTAACCCTGCTGTGTTAAAATTACCTGTTTACTTTTTTAACTTTTAATCTACAAATATTTTTAGGGTTGATGCATGATACCTTCGTTAACCTGGTATTTCATCCTTGTCCCAGAGGAGGTAATCAAGTATTTGCTAATGTATCCAACCTTCAGGTGAATTAAATTTCCTCCTAAGTATACCCTCTTAGGTCAGTTCCAAGATAGAGCTTGTATAAAAAGAAATGCCCACTCTCCCATGAGTGAGTATTCTAATAGTACATCTAATGAATGATAATCAATTCACCTTTTTGAAAAACTGAATAGAAATGGGGCGCCTGACTGGCTGAGTTGATAGAGTATGTGACTTGATTTTGGGATTGTGAGTTCAAGCCCCACGTTGGATAGGGAGCCTACTTAAAAAATTTTTTTGATAAAAATAACACATTGATTTTGTGTCAAAAATTTTGATAAAAATTATATAAATTGTCTTTATAGAAAATTATACTTTGTAGAAAACTCACCACCACCCATAGTCCTGATTCCTCTCCCAGTACACCTCATTTCACATTTCTAAATGATACTTACCAAATTACACTTGGTTTAGAAAGACAAACTCTCTTGACTTTGTCTAAAACAATTGATGTTACCTTGTAAGTTTAGACTTTTAAAATTTTTTGTTATATTTAAATCTGTGTCATATAATATGGTAGCCACTAGCCAGATGTAGCCACTATGGCTTATCTAAATTGAGATGTTCTGTAAATGTGAGATACACACTGGGTTTCAAAGAGTCAGCGTCAAAAAAAAAAAAAAAAAATGGAGGTAAAACAGTTTCTAATAATTTTAATATTGATTACATGTTCAAAAATATTTTGTATATACTGTTATGATGAAAATTGTTTCTTTCTATTCTTAATGTGGCTACTTAGAAAAATTTGAATCGCACATGTGACTTGCATTATTTCTATGGGCCAATGCTGGTTTAAATAATAAGATAAATAGCACCAAGTTTTTTTCACTTTCTTGTACAAATACAACTACTTGGTCTTTGATTCTATATACCTAGGGTTTATATTACTTGTCAGTATTTGTTAATTTCAATAACTTAGTAGTTCCAGCCTGAGAAGATAAAAATGTTCTGGAGATGGTGGTGACGGTATAGAATAATGTGAATATACTAAATGCCACGGAACTGTACACTTAAAATGGTTAAAATAAATTTTATGTTAAGTATATTTGACCATAATAAAAAATATATTCAAAGGACATTTTAACAAACAAATTTAATTTGATCATGTCTAGAGCTCGCTCCTCGAAATTCTAACCTTGGTTTCTAGAACACGCTTCTTAAGGTTTTTCTTTTTGTTTTTCTGGCTCTTTCCCTTTCTCCTTCATAGCCCCTTTAACTTTAACTTGGGGTTCTCTCTTTGACTTCCTTATTACTTCTTATATTGCACTAATTTTCAAGGCTTCCACTACCACTAGCTATAATAGTAGTAGATTATATAATTTCCATGAATGTCAGCCTCATATGCAAATTAGGGTTTAATATCCGTATTATACTGCTTTGAAAGTATGCAATAATGCAGTGTGTTTAGTCTTGTTTGATAGGTATTGTTATATAATGATAATTTAATCTATGTTTCTAGGCTAGATATTTCTTGAGGACTAGAGCTTTAAAAAAAAATTTTTTTTTCTGTAAACTCTACGCCCAACGTGGGGCTTGAATTTACCACCTGGAGATCAAGCCTCACATGCTCTACTGACTAAGCCAGCCAGGCACCCCTCAAGGACTATAACTTTAATTCCAACAGTCTTTTTGTGCATCCCATTTAGTTGCTCCTTTGAGACCTTAAACTCAGTATTTCTAAAACTGGTTTTGTTTTTCTCCCCGGACCTGTGCTTCCTCCTATCTTAACTCTTTTGGTGAATGGCCTCACAGTCCACCCTGGATAGAGGCCTAGGTTGACTTAACCAGTCTCCTCCACTAACTTGTCTTTCACTTACCCCAGCAGTAGTTTCTGGTATTTAGTATGGCGCATTATAGGTGCTCAATAAATGGTGGTTGTTTATATGAATGACTGTATAATTTCTCATCCTGTGTGGTAGAATACAGACTTTCTACTATATTCATACATTCAGTTCTTTGCTGGTTTATACCAAATCATGGAGCTTAAGTTCAGTTCATTCAGGATTCTAAGATACAATTGCTCTGCTTAATTATTATATATTCTCTTAATATTTACTTTTCTTGATTGGTCCCAATACTCAATACATGTAATTTTCCCTAATATTTTATTGAATTTTCATTGTGGAAAGTTTCAGACATCCAAAAGAAGGGAAAATGGTATATCAGTTGCCCATTTAACCCAATAATTATCTATTCATGGCCTTCCTGTCAACTCAGATTACTTAGAAGCAAATTCGAGACATCATTTCATCTATAAATCTATAAATATCAATATTACCTGTAAAGACTTTTTTTTTTTTTAAGATTTTATTTATTTATTTGAGAGAGAGAGAGAGAGAGAGAAACAGCATGAGAGGGGAGAAGGTCAGAGGGAGAAGCAGGCTCCCCGCTGAGCCGGGAGCCTGATGTGGGACTCGATCCCAGGACTCCAGGATCATGACCTGAGCCGAAGGCAGTTGCTTAACCACCTGAGCCACCCAGGCGCCCTACCTGTAAAGACTTTTTAAACATACCATAATACCATTATCACACCTAAGAATGATTTCTTAATAACATCAAATATCTAGCTTGTGTTTAAATTTTCCCAGTTGTCATATACAGTTTGCTAATAGTTTATTTTTGTTTGTTTTGTTTTGCTTTTTTTAGTTTTTTTTTTAAATCAGAATCCATTGTAGGATCATAGATTGTAATTGATTGATATGGCTCTTAAGTCTTTGTTATAGGTTTCTCCTCTTTTTTTCCCCCTTAATTCATTTGTTGAAGAAACTGTGTTCTGTAGATTTTCTAAAAGTCTAGATCAACACAGCTCAATATGAATAAAATGCAAGCCACATGTGTAATTAAAAATTTTCTCGGGGCTCCTGGGTGGCTCAGTCGTTAAACATCTGCCTTTGGCTCAGGTCATTATCCCAGGGTCCTGGGATTGAGCCCCGCATCAGGCTCCCTGCTCAGCAGGAAGCCTGCTTCTCCTTCTCCCACTCCCCCTGCTTGTGTTCCTGCTCTCACTGTCTCTCTGTCTCTCTTTTTGTCAAATAATAAATAAAATCTTAAAAAAATTTTTTTTTCTAGTAGCCACATGACAAAAAGTAAAAAGAAAATAGGTGAAAGTAATTTTCAATAATATATTTTATATAACTCTCTAGATATCATTTCTACATGTAATTAATATAAAATTATTAATGAGATATACATTTTCTGGTACCAAATATTTAAAATCCAATGTGTATTTTATACTTAAAATACATTTCAATTTGGACTAACCACATTTCAAGTGCTCGATAGCTATAGAAATAATGGCTACTATATTGGGCAGGGCAGGTCTAGATTTTGCCTATTGGGTGCCTCTGGTGTCATTTAGCATGTTTTTTTCCTTCTAACTCAGTAATGCGTATTTAAATTTTCCTTTCATTTTTCTTTTAAATTTTTAAAAAAATTTTTTAAAGATTTTATTTATTTATTTGACAGAGAGAGAGACAGCGAGAGCAAGAACACAAGCAGGGGGAGTGGGAGAGGGAGAAACAGGCTTTCTGCTGAGCAGGGAGCCCGATATGGGACTCAATCCCAGGACCCTGGGATCATGACCCAAGCCGAAGGCAGACGCCCAACGACTGAGCCACCCAGGCGCCCTAAATTTTTCTTTCATTTTTAAACAGAAGGATACAATGAAAAACTCAAAATTCGAGAATCTTTTACAAATGAAATTGTGAGTCTTTTTAAGGCTTAAAAACTTTTTATTTGTATTTTAGTGCCAGTCCAGAGGACTATAATACAGTTGTACAGAAGCCAAGACAAATTTTATGTCAGTTCATTGACCGAATACTTACAGATGTAAATGTTGGTAAGAAACAGTTATTTCTTATATAAATTTTATGAATTAAATTGTTTTCTTTTTTATTTATACAACGTTATGGTAGCATTTTTGTCCATGTAGTTTTAAATGTAAAGTTAGTATTTATGATAGTTACTATTTTCAAGCAACTTGTTTACGGTATTAACTTATTACATAATGTGAGTTAGGCATTTAAAGTAATTCTGTTTTCCTGCTTGTTATCTAGATTTTCTGCTGCTTGCTATGGCGTTCTTCTTTGATATAAGATATTAGAATAGATGAAAAATAGTTGGCCATTTCCAATGATGTGGACCCCGTTTTAGCTAGGTCTTATACTAGTGGTTGAGAAACAAATGCCGTTTAAAAACTCTAAGAGTTGGTGACTTTGTGGGAGGTAATAAGATCTTGTGAGTTGAATCATGGAACACTACATCAAAAACTGATGTAATGTATGGTAATTAACATAACAATAAAATTAAAAAAAGATCTTGTGAGTTGTTGAAGCAACTGTTTCCTGTTTGTGGCAATTTAAAAGACAAATATTACCAACTTGGCAAGATGGTGTCACATTTGTCATATCTGTTAAAATTACATGGAAGGGGTAATATAGTGTAGCATTTGGCTCATAGTATATAAACTTACTTCCAAATTTGGCACAGATATTATGACTTAAAATAGTCAGCCTTTTTTCAATCTATGAAATTAAGAGTTGCTGAAAAATAACAAAGGACTACTGAATACTTGCAAGATGTGTTTTCATATGGTATTGTCCCTGTTTAGACCATTTGCCCTTCCCCCCTCTGACCAAATTCTCATCATCTAGGAATCAGTTCCTTTACAGCTTCTTCGCAGACACTTGCTTCCTCTATTGTGGATTGGTGCAGTTAACATACCATATTATAATTATTAGTTTGTCTGATTCTCTCACCTAATCAGGTGAGGTTTTTTTCCCCCACTCAGATTTTAGTACAGTGTCAAGCATATTGTAGGCCTTTAATCTATATTTGGTGAATGGGTGTATAATAGATGAATGTACATGTTTATTAAACATTTAAAATTAGATAGGATTGTAGAATTTAGTCCCATCCATTTATCATGAATATTATACTGGACACAGTTCTGGTCACCAAAGTCTACTTTTTAACAAAAGGACTGCCATCTAATTTGTCATGACTCTTTAAAATGAATCTTTTATCATTTTAGTTGCTCTAGAACTTGTAAAGAAAACTGACTCTCAGCCAACCTCTGTGATGTTGCTTGATTTCATCCAGCATATAATGAAGTCCTCCCCACTTATGTTTGTAAATGTGAATGGAAGCCAAGGGCAAAATGAGGCCAAAGGCAGTTGTATTGGTAAGTCCTGCTATTTGTGCATTCATTTGCAATTGGTTTTATGAAATCTACCCTCTTCTGCTCTTCTGAAATACAACATACATTTTATACATATTTTTGTCAGATTTGCTCTAAATTTAAGGGAGCAAAATGGTAATGGTTAGTTTTGTTTTATGCATCTTTATTGTTTTCTTTTGTTATGAAGTAGGTACCCAGGATGGAACAGAAATAATCAAATTTATTTGCCATTGAACACTTGAGCAGTTTTCTTTTTTCTGTTTTTGATAATCTCTTTTAGATCAGGCATTAGCAATCTGTGGCCCAGGGGCTGGCTGCCTATTTTTATAAACAAAGTTTTATTGGAAAATCCATGCTTTTACTCATTGTATTTCCTTATTGTCTATAATTTCTTTTTTTTTTTTAAAAGATTATTTATTTATTTATTTTTGAGAGAGAGAGAGAGAGAATGAGAGAGAGAGAAAGCACATGGGGGGGAGGGTCAGAGGGAGAAGCAGACTCCCTGCTGAGCAGGGAGCCTGATGCGGGACTCAATCCAGGGACTCCAGGATCATGACCTGAGCCGAAGGTAGTCGCTTAAGCAACTGAGCCACCCAGGCGCCCTTGTCTATAATTTCTGACCAGAACTCCTGACTGCCTGCCCTAGCACTGGCTTAGTTGTTCCTTCTTTATGCTCTGTTTGTACTGTGTTCTGCATTTCTTCTTTCATAGTGGTTATTAAGCTGGATTATAAATACCTGTTTGTCTATATTCTTTGCCACACTTTTTTATTTTATTTTTTTAAAGATTTTTTTATTCATTTGAGAGAGAGCACTAGAGGGGGGCGGGGGCGGAGAGTCAGAAGGGGAGGAAGAAGCAGACTCCTCGCTGAGCAAGGAACCCCATGCAGGGTTTGATCCCAGGGACCCAGGATCATGACCTGAGCCGAAGGCAGACACTTTACTGACTGAGCCACCCAGGTGCCCCTTTGCCACACTTTTTTAAACAACAGGTCACAACTGGTTAGTAGGTTATGAATATAAAATATAATAGACTAGAAAATACCATAATACATTGCATGTAATAAATACTTTTTCATGAAACTTTTGTTTCATATATTTAAAATAAATATGCGTATGTAGACTGGGTCATGATATAAAATGTATCTCTTAAGTTTGAGAAACTATATAATATTCATGAGGACTATGACTGATTTGTTTTTGTGCACTTGGGGCAGAGTTGGCACTCAATAAATATTTGTTGAAGGAATGATAATAGTAACCATTTGTTGAACCTCAAGCACTATGCTGAGAATTTCACATATATTATCATACTTGATCCTCATGGTAACCCTTATTTCCTTCTTATAGACAAAGTTACCAAGGTTTAGAGATGAAAAATTCACACAACTCGTAAGTGGAAAGTTAGGACTTTGACTCCAAAATTGGTACTAAATTACCATATTTCCATTGTGTAGAGAATGTTTTAGACTATTTTGTTAGTGTTTTACTTTAAAAAATGAATTGGGACACTTGGGTGGCTCATTTGGCTAAGCATCTACATTCGGCTCAGGTCATGATCCCAGGGTCCTGGCATCGAGTCCCGCATCAGGCTCCTTGTTTAGCGAGGAGCCTGCTTCTCCCTCTTGCCTCTGCCTCTGCCCCTCTCCCTGCTTGTGTGCTCTTTCTCTCGGTCTCTGTCAAAATAAATAAATAAAATCTTTAAAAAAAAAATGAATCATCAAGGACTTAGCAAATTAGCATTTCTGATGTACTTATTTAATATCTTTTTTGTTTATTTCAAAGAATTCAGTAATTGGATCATAACAAGACTTCTGCGGATTGCAGCAACTCCATCCTGTCATATGTTACACAAGAAAATCAGTGAAGTTATCTGCTCATTATTATTTCTTTTTAAAAGCAAGAGCCCTGCAATTTTTGGAGTACTGACAAAGGAATTACTACATCTTTTTGAGGATGTGATTTACCTCCACAGAAAAAATGCAATGGGACACTTTGTGGAATGGCCAGTGGTAGTTAGCCGATTTTTAAGTCAACTAGATGAACATGTGGGATATTTACAACCAGCTCCTTTGCAATTGGTGAACATGCAAAATTTAGAATTTATTGAAGTCACTTTATTAACAGTTCTTATTCGTATTGTTGCAATTGTGTTTTTTAGAAGGCAAGAACTCTTTCTTTGGCGGATAGGTTGTATTCTGCTAGAGTATGGTAGTCCAAAAATTAAATCCTTAGCAATTAGCCTTTTAACTGAACTCTTTGAGCTTGGTGGATTACCAGCACAACCAGCAAGCACTTTCTTCAGCTCATTTTTGGGATTATTAAAACATCTTGTAGAAATGGATGCTGACCAGTTGAAACTCTATGAAGAACCATTATCAAAGCTGATAAAAACACTGTTCCCCTTTGAAGCAGAAGCTTATAGAAATATTGAACCTGTCTATTTAAATATGCTGCTGGAAAAACTCTGTGTCATGTTTGAAGATGGTGTGCTTATGCAGCTTAAGTCTGATTTGCTAAAAGCAGCTTTGTGCCACTTACTGCAGTATTTCCTTAAATATGTGCCAGCTGGGTATGAATCTGCTTTACAAGTCAGGAAGGTTTATGTGAGAAACATTTGTAGAGTTCTTGTGGATGTGCTTGGATTTCAGGTAGATGCAGAGGTAAGTCATTTTTAAGGTTACTTGATAAGTATTATGTATTTTGTTTATAATGTAAGGGTATGCATATATGTAAGATGTAACAATGAGAAAATAGAATATCTTTAATAACGTATATTCAGAATGGAATGAGTTTTTTCACAATCCACTTTGGCTCCTTATTATGAACTTTTACTTTGATTTGAGAAGGATTTCACTAATTTGGTAATGAACTGCCAATGGAGTAGGATATTTTAAAGTAGAATTTGTGAAGTGTAAGCATGTTTAGTGCCTTACTAATTAAAAGGGGACCAGTTATCAACTTAATTGCAAAACCTTCAAGCACTCACCTAGATTTTATCTTTGACAGGTTATATTCAATCACGTTTAGAAAACCTGTGGGTACATAGTACTAGTCATGCCAAATTATGCAGGCTGTGAGAGATGGGCAGTACAATAAAATATACAGTAACTTGAGTAAATATTTTACCTTGCTGGATTTGTAGTATGAAAGTGGTTAGTAATTCCCTTAGAGAGTTTTTCTTTGTAGCATTTTTTAAACTAAGATTTTATTTACTTAGAGCAAGTAGGAGCAGGGGGAGGAGCAGAGGGAACCCAGTGCTTGGTCCCAGGACTCTAGGATCATGACCTGAGCTGTAGGCAGATGTTCAACCAACTGAGCCACCCAGGCGCCCCTCTTTGTAGCATTTTGACAGAGGGAAAAACTGGTTAGAGAGAGAATTTGTCTTAAGACTTTTAGGACTATAGAACCATAGTTCTAGATACAGAGTCATATATATGTCTGTTTATAGATTGTGAAATTATACAGATTAACTTAGGTCTTTGTTTTACCTGATGAGACTCTGAAAATAGTTTACCCTAATAGAAAACTTATAACCTAATGAATTTTTGCAGCCTTTGAATAATGTATTTCCTAAGGCATAGTTTTTGAATTTTTTCTTTCTCAGTATTTGTTGGGCCCACTTTATGCAGCCTTAAAAATGGAAAGTATGGAAATCATTGAGAAGGTTCAATGCCAAATTCAACAGGAAAGCCTCAGCAGTGATAGTGATGGAATATCAGCCAAAAGGCGTCGACTCAGCTCATCTCTAAACTCTTCCAGAAGACCGCCAAAACAGACTGAGGAGTATGACCTTCATTCAGTTTGTATTTAGTCATTTAATAAAACTTTATTCACTTTTAAAAATCACCTTTAGTTAAGTGCTTTGACTTAAATACACAGCAGTTGTTCTTTTTAAAGGTAGTCAGAGGAATGCTTTAAAATACTTAATACTTGTAGTCCATTCTAATGTGAAAGATAACATGACTACATATGGTTACTTAAAAGATTTAAGTTTTTATTTGCCTGTCTAATTTAACTTCTTAGTATCTAAAAAAATCTCAGATTACATATTCATCAGCAATTTAAAATATGTTAATAAACTTAAATATATTAACAAATGTGATCAAAGAATTCCCATATTTCAGTTAGCCCTGAAAGTTGTTTTAATTGTACCAATTTTATATTAACCAAATTTATACTAAATATGAATGTCTTTATATTATGGTTATAATTAATTACAGAATTAAACATGTGGATATGAACAAAAAGAGCATATTATGGAGTGCCCTGAAACAGAAAGCTGAGTCCCTTCAGATTTTCCTTGAATATGGTAGTCTAAAGAATCCTGTTATTGCAACTGTAGAAGGAATCACTGTTGTCCTACAGCTGACTGCTCTGTGTACTGTTCATTGTTGTCATCAAAACATGGACTGGTAAAATAACTTGTATTTTTTGTGTGGGTTGTCTGTAATAAATTTGGCTTTATTGCTTTAGGAGACTTCATTATTTGCTCAATTTGTGTGACCTTAGAACACAGACTTTTCAGTGAAATGGAAAAGATATTTGTTTTTTATTGAGCACCTGCTAAATGCTAGGTACTGTATTAAGTACTATACATATATTATTTAATCTTCATAACAGTTCTGTAAGTTAAATGCTGTTATACCTACTTTACAAAGTAGAGATTGAGGCTTAGAGAAATTGAGGCTTATTGGTTCCTAAATTGGTCCTATATGCACAGGGCAAGGAGAGACTGAAGAAAGAGGCAGACCACTCCAGATTGTAGGTGGCAGGTTTTATAAGGGAACTTACTTACAAGGCTTGTCTCAGGCAGCTGTGAAAGACAAATTGATCTCTCAACTCACTTTCCAGACTCTTAGAAGTTTATTTGGAGGACTTAATGAGGTTAAGTCATGTATTCAGTCCAGATGGTCTCAACAACACCTTACTCTCAAGGCTGTGTCCTTGGAACAGCTCCCACTGTGGGACCATTAGGCAGAGTGTACATTCCAAGGACAGGGGAAGGGGTGAGGAGCCTCTGATGGCCTGGGTCCAGCTTGAGGGTCAACTGGTGGTCATCCTCTTGATTACTTCTTTAACAAGATTGTTTTTATCTGAAGCCTAAACTAACTTTCCTGGGCATACATGATTAGAAAGTAGCAGAGCACATTTTTATATAACTCAAAAGCCAATGTTTTAGTCAAACATTTAGTCAAAAGAACATTTCCCTTTGATAATAAGAGTAGGGATTTAGAACTCATTAGAATTATCTTTTCAGTTTGGTATTCTTAATTTATGTTAATTATTCTATCAGAAGAAACAAGTGTGAATCTTCTCTGAAGATGTAGTCTTATTTTTACTGTCAAGTTATAGACCAAAGCTGAGTTAGTTTTTTACATGATCATTTATCCTGTTATTTTCTGACTCTTAACTAGCCAATAAAAAGTTATGAAGGAGATTTTAAAGAAACTATATTAATTCAGATTGCATTAAATTTGGAATTTGAGACAACTTAAGGAAATAGCTGATTAGGCTGCAGTCTACTCTATTACTAAGAAAGGGTTTTACTGAGGCAGTTAATAATTATGCAGGGATATCTTCTGTCATTTTTAAGCCTGGTGATACCACATTTAAATATCCTAGATTAATTTTAATTACCAAATCCTAAGAGTGATTTAGACTGACATAAATAGTTTGAACTTAAAATAATAATGTCATATTAATTGATGTGCATATTTACTTTGAATTGGTTTAAATTTATGTTAGTTTTATATTCACAGTTTTTTTTGACTTACTTCAATATTAGGTTGGAATAACAAAATTCATTGTAATTCTGTGTCTTAAAAATGTTTTAGCTGCAGCCATAATTTCAAGGATTGTCAACAGAAATGTAAAAAGAAACCTTCAGTAGAGATAACTTGGATGTCTTTGGATTTTTACACAAAAGTGCTTAAGAGCTGTAGGAGTTTGTTAGAATCTGTTCAGAAGCCTGACCTGGAGGCAATTATTGATAAAGTGGTGAAAATATATGATGCTCTGATTTATATTCACGGTGCGTATAAATAAACAGTAGAACAAAATAACTTTTAAAGATCATCAGTATAGAAATAGGCTCTTTTGAGTGAGGCTTAAATGCACAAATGTTTGGAATACCCAACAGTTTTTTCTTGATTTTAGTTCTTGTTCTTTTTCAGTTCTATTTCAATAATTCAGTAGTTAATTCAGTAATTTCCAAGTTCCAAATTTGTCTGTAATATTTTGATTTATTATTCTTTTTCAGCCAATAGAAATGATTTAGAACTATTAAATTTTTTTGAGAATTTCTGAAGAATGCTTTTGATCCTTCTAAAAAATACATGGATGCATATTTTTATAAAGTAACATTTAATTTCTTTGGGTTCACAGACCTCAGAACATCATCTCTATATTAAGAACCTTTGTTTATTAAATGCTATAATTCTACCTGATGTTTAGGACATTTATTTTTATTGAAAAAAGATATAGGTAAATATGGTTAAGGAAAAAGATATAATCTATCACCTGTTGTGTGTTTCTGTAGTGAAAACTTCTTTTGAAGATCATATTCTGGAAGATTTGTGTGGAATGCTCTCACTTCCATGGATTCATTCCCATTCTGATGATGGCTCTTTAAAGTTGACCACATTTGCCACTAATCTTTTAGCATTAAGCCAGAGGATTTCAGATAGCTACTGTAAGTGGTCACAAAATTCTATGTGTGTGGTTTAACTCATCTCTATGTGGGACTTCTAACATGTTGCTGTTTTTTTTCAATAATTAAAAGAGGAAGTACATTTTTTTAAATTTTATTTTATTATGTTAATCACCATACATTACATCATTAGTTTTTGATGTAGTGTTTCATGATTCATTGTTTGCATATAAGGAAGTACATTTTTAACAATTCAAAAAGGAGTTAGATTTCTAAGAAGTAACAAATTGAACAGATTGTAGGATTTGCACATCCCCTGCTCTATTCTGCAGCATTGTTCTCCAAAGAGGCCATTCCGGCTTACATTCCTTTTAGCAGAATATGAGAGTTCCTATTGTCTCACATCCTCACTTTGTCAGACTTTAAAATGTTTGCTATCAAAAAAAAAAAGTGTTGAGGTAACTAAAAGAAACTTTTTTGCTCTCTGATGGGTGTGCTTTTTAGTTGCATTTCTCTGGTTATCCAGTAAGATTGTACATAGGGCTTTTTCAGTGCACATGCTTTATTTTTGAAAAAGGAGCTTTTAATTAAATATTATATGTATTTTAAATGTTACTTTACAACAAAGAATGAGTACATATATAAAATGAATATGTGTTTGTATACATACGTATATAAATAAAATTAACACTTAGAAATCTTATTTAATAGACTTAATTTTTTCAGCACCACAGGCACAGTCACGGTGTGTGTTTCTTCTAACTTTGTTTCCAAGAAGAATATTCCTTGAATGGAGAACAGCAATATATAGCTGGGCCCTACAGAGCTCCCATGAAGTAATCCGGGCTAGTTGTGTTAATGGATTTTTTATCTTATTGCAGCAGCAGAATTCATGTAACAGAGTGCCCAAGATTCTTATGTATGTATCAATATTTTAATTTGAATATATAACTTGATTGGAAAAATCATACTATATGTAAATATATGTATATTGCTCGTTATATAGAGCAAATGTTGATTTTAGTTTTAGAATTTAAATTTTCTTCCTTCTATGCTTTGTCTTACTATTACTTTTGCCCCAAATTAAGCAAAACTATTTAGACCACAAAATAAAGTGAGGTTTAGTTAGTACTTTTTCTTTTTTCTCCCCAGAGATAAAGTCAAAGATGATTCTGACATTGTCAAGAAAGAATTTGCCTCTATTCTTGGTCAACTTGTGTGTACGCTTCATGGCATGTTTTATTTGACAAGTTCTTCAACAGAACCTTTTTCTGAACATGGACATATTGACCTCTTCTGTAAAAGCCTAAAAGTCACTTCTCAACACGAATGTTCATCTTCTCAACTAAAAGCTTCTGTTTGCAAGCCTTTCCTTTTCCTACTGAAAAAAAAAATATCTAGTCCAGTGAAACTTGGTGAGTGATTTGTTATGATCTGTCTAATACTTTAAAACCTTTTTTTTTTTAAAGATTTTATTTATTTATTTGGGAGAGAGAGCACGTGCACCAGTTACGGGGAGGGGCAAAGGGAGAGGGAGAAGCAGATTCCCTAATGAGCAGGGAGCCTGACCTGGGGCTTGATCCCAGGACCCTAGGATCATGACCTGAGCCGAAGGCAGACATTTAACCAACTGAGCCACCCAGGCACCCTACTTTAAAACCTTTTTAACTTCTTTTTTTTAAAATCAGTGATAGAATAGGCCCGAAGCCTTAAAAAATTAGACATGCTTGATTCAATGGTCATGTAATGATTACTTATAAATGGGATATCTGGTATTAGACTGTATCACAGAACTAACAAGGGAAGTAATTTTTGGATTTTTAAATGCTCATTTGATATGATAGCTTACTTGGGGATACCTGGTGTTTAGTTCAGTATCATGAGGTTCAATATTCTATATCCTCTTTAATGATACCAGGGACCTTCTTAATGTGTCCCGGGCCACTACCTTGGACCTTCAGAACTTCAAATAATTAGATACTTTGCCCAATTGAGGACAATATATAGGCTATCTTCTTAGTCACTTTTCCAGTGGTAATATATGAGTATGTTGAGAGCATGAGATTTACATAAATACTTGTAAGATCCATTTGTTTGGGTAGTAAATTGCAACTTGTTCTCAGGTTTTCAAGATAATATGTAATAGGTAGTTTCTAGGACTCCCTGAATATTGTAATGTAAGATTAACAGTAAGGCTAAGATTGCCCTTACAACTGTTCACAGTTCTTTGGATTAGTGAAATGTGCTGCTTTTTTTTTTTTTTTTAAGAGGGTGGAGAGGGGCAGAGGGAGGGAGAATCTCAATCAGGCTCCACACCCAGCATGGAGCCCAAGGAGGGGCTCGATCTCACAACCCTGAGGTCATGATCTTATTACCCTGAGGTCGTGAGTCAAAATCAAGAGTCAGATGCTTAACTGACTGAGCCACCTAGGCACCCCGGATTAGTGAAATGTGCTTTTAAGTCTATCTTGGTAAAATATGATCTACAAAATCTAAGTGACTAGTCATTTTATAACTTAAAAAAATCTAGAATTTATTTTAGATGCAGATTATTTATAACTTTTATTAAGTATAAAGTAAATTTAAATTTGTAAGTATTCAATTTAATCTTCCACAAATCTGTGTGCTCTAATTTAAATATTGACATTATAAAGCCAGTTAGAAATCTTTGTAAATTGTTTATTGTTTTTTACTGGAAAACTTTGATACTTGATATGTTAAATTAGGTATTATATGCTCTCACCCTTTAGCTTTCATAGATAATCTATATCATCTTTGTAAGCACCTTGATTTTAGAGAAGATGAAACAGATGTGAAAACAGTTCTTGGAACTTTATTGAATTTAATGGAAGATCCAGACAAGGATGTTAGAGTGGCTTTTAGTGGAAATATCAAGCATATATTGGAATCCTTGGACTCTGAAGATGGATTTATAAAAGAGGTTGATAGTTTTTATTTTTAAACATTTATATCTTCATTAACCTGGCTCTAAAAAATTCTTTAACTAGTTAATTTTATCATTCTAGCTTTTTGTCTTAAGAATGAAGGAAGCATATACACATGCTCAAATCTCAAGAAATAATGAGTTGAAGGATACCTTGATTCTTACAACAGGGGATATTGGAAGGTATATTTGGCAGCATTTGTATACTTCCTTCTTTGTTTGCTTTGTGTTAGAAATGGTGGTGTGATAGATATGATACAGAAAGAAATGTGTTATCAACATGTATTTTTTTATGAATTTCCATTTATATTTGAGACATTGATGATAACTTTTTTTAATTTTAGGGCAGCAAAAGGAGATTTGGTACCTTTTGCACTTTTGCATTTATTGCATTGTTTATTATCGAAGTCAGCATCTGTCTCTGGAGCAGCATATACAGAAATCAGAGCTCTGGTTGCAGCTAAGAGTGTTAAACTGCAGAACTTTTTCAGCCAGTATAAGAAACCCATCTGTCAGGTGAGAGTCAGGACTGGCCTTGACTATAGGAAATAGCAGTACTTTGCAAGAGTTTAAAAAAAAAAAGCTATATATATATACATATATATATATATATTTTATTTGTCTTGCTTTAAAGGATATATATATATTTTTTTAATTTTATTTATTTATTTGGGAGAAAGAGCATGCACACACATGAGCGGGGGAGGGACACAGGGAGAAGCAGATTCCCCTCTGAGCAAGACCGATGTGGTGCTCGATCCTAGGACCCTGAGAATCATGACCTGAGCTGAGGGCAGACACTTAACCCACTGAGCCACCCAGGCGCCCCTAAAGGATATATTTTTAAAATGATCTATTCAGTTTATTTAATAAGAGAACCTAAATCTTACCAGTTTTATATTTTATGATCTTGGTCTGGAGATATATATATTATAAATGGGAGGGGAAAATCATCTTATAATATATTGACTTATGCTCTATTGTTGATCTATTAAGAAATGCTTTTTTAGCCTTTTAGTGGCAATAAACTTTTTTAATATTGTGGAAAGGCACTTTGTTTTTAAAAAGGTTGATACAATTCATGGTAGAAAAGTTAGGATATGTTAAAATACTGGCTTTGCCTTGTTAGTGGTGTAGATTTAAATTTCTGAACTAAACATGGCTTCTCCATTTGTAAAAGGGAGATTATGACATAATCTACCTTATTAAGGTTGTTAAACAAAAATTGAATGAGGTAATTCAGGTAATGTGTTTAGAGCACTGATAATGTTCTTTATGTTAGCTTAGAGAGTATTTGTTAAATTTCCTTCCTTGTATGAAAATTAACAAATTGTTTTGCTCTAGTTTTTAGTAGAATCCCTCCATTCCAGTCAGATGACAGCACTTCCTAGTACTCCATGCCAGAATGCTGAGATGAGGAAACAAGATGTGGCTCACCAGAGAGAAATGGCTTTAAATACCTTGTCTGAAATTGCCAATGTTTTTGACTTTCCTGATCTTAATCGTTTCCTTACTGTAAGTTGCAAGGTGTAGTTGACTTAATTGAGGTTTTCAATTTTGTGTTTATTCCATTCTAGTCTTGTTTAAAGAAAATCTGGCAAGTACAGTGAGGAGCATATAGATCCTGGATTTTCAAATTTACATGTTTTGACTTTGATATGTTATAAAATTTAAGTTCATATTAATTTGAGTTATTGCTTTATATGGTTAGTTATCCTGAAAAGTTAATACTAATTGATTAATGCTAATTCAGTTGACTGAGCCCTTATGTCTCGAGTGCTATGATTGGTTCCATTGGTAATGCACAGTCTTATATCATTTTTATTCCTAAGGAGTTAAAGTAATATAGTACAGAACTGTTGATATATATGATCTCCTGTGAATTCAGATTACAGAGTTTGTAGTATGGAGTGGTTTGGGAAGCCTTTGAAATGTCATTAGGGTTGAGATTTGAAAGATGGATGGAGTAGATTATCTTACTACCTTTTTGCAAGGGCAAAGTTATCATTATCCTTAATAAATTATAATAGTGATTCACACTGTCAGAACTGAGTATTTCTCCCTACAATATTACTGTGTTTTAAACAAACTTAAAATTGCTTGTAAATTGGCCAAATCCTGGAAGGAAATATGATTGTATACAGTAAGGATCATAAAGATACTCTTACCTTTTCATTCAGTAATTTCACTCTGGGAACCAAAAGTGCAGGTGTTTATTGCAGCATTTTCCAAGTAGCAAAACTAAACAAAACCCTAAAACTAAATGTCTAATATTTAGGTTATAGAACGAACCATTAATATAATAATTTTTAATATTTTGTAGACTTATGTTAAATCAGTCTTAAAATAGCTTCATTTCAATATTAAATTGAAAGGTATTAAACAAGTAAGGTATAAGCATCTCTGAGGGCAGGGCCTGAGGCTTATTACTATTACGTCTCCAGTGCCTAGTGTAGTGACTGACATGTAGTAGGTGTTTTTTAGATACACCTTGAATGAATAAATGAAAGGTCAACCATTTTATGTTTGGAATTTTATATATATTTAATGAATAAGATCTTAAAGGAAGTAGACCAAAATCAAAACAGATTTTTTTTGCCATGTTGGGATGGTGAGTGTGTTAAAATGGTTTTATTAATATTGAAGCATCAACTTTTTAATTTTTTTCAACTTTTTAATTAAAAAAAACTTAAAATACTGTATTTATGGTTACTCTTGCTTGTTGTCTAAATCCAAGTTAGCCCAAATAATAAATCAAACTTGGAACTTCTGCCTAAGAGCATGAGTATATTTTAATACATACTCATGAAAAGTTATCTTCTTTACTTATGTATTAGCTTATGTGTTAGCTACAGTGTGACCTCTGTGCTATCAGGGACCTTGGCCATTTTTTTGTTTCTATAACTGTAGTGCCTGAATCATAGTAGATGCTCAGTAAGTATCTGTTGAATGAATAAATGGTAAATCTGAATTTAAGTCATATATGGACTCTAGATTTATTTGGCATTTTAAAATATTTTTGCATATAACTTATGTGAATATGTAATTACCTGGACAAATGTACTTTTTAGTAATTGTAGTGTTTCTTTTTCAGAGGACATTACAAGTTCTGCTACCTGACCTTGCTGCCAAAGCAAGCCCTGCAGCTTCTGCTCTCATTCGAACTTTAGGAAAACAATTAAATGTCAATCGTAGAGAGATTTTAATAAATAACTTCAAATATATTTTTTCTCATTTGGTCTGTTCCTGTTCCAAGGATGAGTTAGAACGTGCCCTTCATTATCTGAAGGTAATTGTATGTTTGTGTATATTTTACTCTTTTGTTTAAATTAGCATTATAGGAAAGCTGTTATAATGTTGTAGGAAGGAGAGTAGGTAATTTATAGCTTATTCTAAAGTAATATGAGTGCAAATAGTATCATGTAAATAAGCTTTATTTTGGGCCTAGAGGAGCATATTAAATAGAATTATTCATTTGTTATTTTCTTTGATCATTTCACCATAATGGCATATGATAATCATCCATTCGTGGATCAGGTTCTCAACTCATTTCATTTTAGAATTTTTTTTTTAGCTTATTTTATTTTTTTTTGTAGTCTCTACACCCATTGTGGGGCTCAACTCACACCCCCAGGATCAAGAGTCACATGTTCTTCCAAGTGAGCCAACCAGACACCCCTCATTTTAGAATTTTTTTTTTTTTTTAATTTTATTTATTTGACAGAGAGACACAGCGAGAGAGGGAACACAAGCAGGGGGAGTGGGAGAGGGAGAAGCAGGCTTCCCACCAAGCAGGGAGCCCGATGCAGGGCTCGATCCCAGGTCCCTGGGATCATGACCTGAGCCAAAGGCAGATGCTTAACGACTGAGTCACCCAGGCACCCCTCATTTTAGAATTTTTTGATTGGAGGGGCACTTGGTGGCTCAGTCGATTAAGTATCTGCTCAGGTCATGGTCCTGGGCTCCTGGGATTGAGCCCTGCATTGGGCTCCCTGCTCAGTGGGAAGCCTGCTTCTCCTTCTCCTCCCCACTCATGCTCACTCTCTTTCTCTCTCTCTCAAATAAATAAATAAAATCTTTTTTAAAAAATGAATTTTTTGATTGGAGCTGTAAGTTGACCGATATGCAAGTAATTATATTTACAGGAAGAGGCAATCTCAACTATAGCATAATGTTAGTGTTTGTTTAGTTACTTAGTGCTCTGATTGCAATTTGGCCCAGTATTTTGCTTGTTTTTTAAAATTTAAAATTATAGCTTATACTTCTTTTTTGGTGTCATACTGGCAATGATATTTTTTTTTAATTAATCTTTTTTTAGAGGAGCGAACGCACATGGGGAGGGACAGAGGAAGAGAGTTTTTTTTTTTTTTAAGATTTTATTTATTTATTTGAGAGGGAGAGAGTTTGTGCAAGCATGTGCAGTGGGGTGGAGCAGAGGGACAAGCAGACTCCCCGCTGCTGAGTGTGGAGTCCAACGTGGGGCACGGGGCTCGATTCCAAGACCCTGAGATCATGACCTGAGCCGAAATCAAGAGCTGGATACTTAAACGACTGGGACAGCCAGGCACCCCTGTAACAATATCTTTGAAAAAATACAAGACTATGCAGGAACAGGAGAAACTCTCAGATACATATATGTGACTACTGTTTTCTCTGATGTTAATTTATTTCATGTGTTTCAAATATGGTAGCAACAGATTTCTTTCCACATGAGAATTATTGAATATTGAGTATGTTTACTCATTTTGAGAAAGAAAATCTGTATTGTAGAGGTAGAATGATAATAATATTTTCCTACATGTCAGAACTTTACTAAACAATTTATATGGATCATTTCACTTAGTCCTCATTAGTTATCCAATGAGATAAAGATGCTGTTATTTTTCCATTTTATAATTGAGAAAGCTAAGGCAGAGAGAGGTCAGATTAGGTAACTTGTCCAGGTCACAGCAGAAGTAGTAAGTGACAAAGCTGGAATTTAAATTCAAACAGTTTGACCAGAAAGACTGCTCTAAGCCACTATACTATATTTTCTCCTAGGGATTATGTATCTAAGAATAATGAGTTGATGATATTTTAAGAAAACTGGGACTTCCTTTTTAAAATTTTATTTGAAAATAGTCTAATCACTTTTCTTCATTACCTGTAGCCCATGGAGACCTGCTGGGAGAAATTCAGATTAAAATCCTTTTCTAATACCTTTTAAAAATACCGTTAGTAAATCTTGTCAGATGATCTAAAACTCTTGATTTACTAATAGTATGTTAAAATCAAGATACTTACTTCCAAAAGCCTGTTATTACTATTTTTTTTAATGTATCTTTGCATTAGAATGAAACAGAAATTGAACTGGGGAGTCTGTTGAGGCAAGATTTCCAAGGATTGCATAATGAATTATTGCTACGTATTGGAGAACACTATCAACAGGTTTTCAATGGTTTGTCAATACTTGCCTCATTTGCATCTAGTGATGATCCATATCAGGGCCCCAGAGAGATCACATCACCTGAATTAATGGTAAGGAATGTTTTATGGGCTTTTTGTTTGTTTTTGCCTTTTTGTAGCTTAATTGTGAGACTGGAGAAACAGGTATTGTATGCATCTTCCAAATGCTAGAGATTTATTTAAATTTCAAATTAGGATTTTTATTTTGAAAAGGTTGATGATTTAAATTATATGGTCACAGCAAGGTATATATTGAAAAATATGTGTTTTGAAATTATTATAGATTTTATTTTTTCACTGGGTAAAAATGTTCAAATTACTTTTTCTTCACTACTTTTTAACTGGAGTTAAAAAACTTCCACTCCCAACTACCTGTTTGGCACAACATACTAACTACTTCTCTTTTCCTATCTTATTTAGCCTTTCAGGGGTATTCAGTACAACTGACCATCCCTTCCCTGTGGCTTCTGTCATACCACACTTTTTTGATTTTTTTTTTTTTTTTTTTACTGTCTACTCAGTCTTTATTGGCTCTTTTTCTCTACTTTGTCTACTTTATCCTTTATTTTTTTTTAATATTTATTTGAGAGAAAGAGTGAGTGAGAGAGAGAGGGAGAGAGGGAGAAGCAGGCTCCCCACAGAGCAAGGAGTCCAATGCGGGCCTTGATCCCAGGACCCAAAGATCATGACCCGATCCAAAGGCAGACACTTAACTGACTGAGCCACCCAGGTGCCCCAGTATCCTTGCCCCTTCCTTGTCCATACATAAATATTTTGAATATTCTTCTTGGCAGAGTACTCACATTCCCATTTTGTAATAATATTAACAACTTAAATGGAACACTTTACTGTATTTTTTTCCCCAAGTTCCAGAAAAGGCTTTATTACATAAAGAGGAGAGGGGTTCAGTCCTTCTTGGCTGCTGCTTTCCTCATGGCTGCCAGGACATTGCTCAGCTCCTTTCTCTTCGTCTTGGCACGGATGTGTGTCCCCATCCTTTCTTTTCTTTTTTTAAATTTTTTTATTGTTATGTTAATCACCATACATTATATCATTAGTTTTTGATGTAGTGTTCCATGATTCATTGTTTGTGCATAACACCCAGTGCTCTACGCAGAATGTGCCCTCTTTAATACCCATCACCAGGCTAACCCATCCCCCCATCCCCCTCCCCTCCCCATCCTTTTCTTGATGAACTTGAGGGTGTGCTTGTACTTGGAAAACTTGAGCAGCTCCTTTGCATGCTGCCATATGGGGTGAAGCCACACACCTCTCATACCATGTCTGCACAAACTTGATGTGCTTGATGAGGTGCCTGCAGCACTTTCTTTACCTTAGTTTGTTCATGTTCTTAGTCACCTTTTGGCCCTCGTTGAGGCCCATGGCCATAGAGTCATGCAGAGCCATGGCTGCTGCTTCTCAATGGCCCCTGTAGCAAAAGGAGTACTTTACTATTTTCTTAGTGCTTAATGAATGTTATCTTATTTAATCTCTACAACATCTCTGTGCAATAAGTCTTTTCATTTTACAGACTCAGAGGAGTTAAGTAACTTACCCAGCATCACACACTGGGTAGGTCAAAATCGGCTCTTTCCACAGTTTGGCTATTGTGGACATTGCTGCTATAAACATCGGGGTGCACGTACCCCTTCGGATCCCTACATTTGTATCTTTAGGGTAAATACCCAGTAGTGCAATTGCTGGATCGTATGGTAGCTCTATTTTCAACTGTTTGAGGAACCTCCGTACTGTTTTCCAGAGTGGTTGCACCAGCTTGCATTCCCACCAACAGTGTAGGAGGGTTCCCCTTTCTCCGCATCCCCGTCAACATCTGTCGTTTCCTGACTTGTTAATTTTAGCCATTCTGACTGGTGTGAGGTGGTATCTCATTGAGGTTTTGATTTGGATTTCCCTGATGCCAAGAGATGTTGAGCACTTTTTCATGTGTCTCTTGGCCATTTGGATGTCTTCTTTGGAAAAATATCTGTTCATGTCTTTTGCCCATTTCTTGATTGGATCATTTGTTCTTTGGGTGTTGAGTTTAAGAAGTTCTTTATAGATTTTGGATACTAGCCCTTTATCTGATATGTCATTTGCAAATATCTTCTCCCATTCTAGTTTCACTAATTTTTAAAATACTAGATGTGAGAATATATACTTTTAGAGAAAATCCACCAAGTGCTTATTCTAATATCCTAACATAGGTAATATAGAAATGATGTTAGTTAAATAAATTGTTGATTTATGAAATTCAATCTGTAAAACTTACATAATATCTGTTTTATGTGGTTTTTTTTTTATTAGGCTGATTATTTGCAACCTAAGTTGTTGGGCATTTTGGCCTTTTTTAACATGCAGTTACTGAGCTCCAGTGTTGGCATTGAAGATAAGAAAATGGTAGGTAGTGATATTAAGTTGCAAAATTCTAGAATTCATATAGAATTTATAGGAGACGTGACTTCTGCTTGTAGCTACAAACATTCAAAGGTAAGAAATAAATATATATAGTTAGCAGACTCCTTATCAAGAACCCTGGCTCTTTTCATACTTTGGTGTTCTGCTTGGCCCTTTCAGGACTAGTCTTTATTGGAGTTTTCCACTATAGTAATCCCTGGGCTCATCTGCATGCAGTTTGGGATGCAAATGTAGCCTCTTCCCTGGAGTACCTTGGTAATTTTGTTTATTTTTGTCATTAATTGTGCATTTTTTCAAAATAAAATATTTATTTTAAAAAAATATTTAAACCATAAGAAATAATCAAACATGATATTCTGAATCCCTCTATCCCTTTATAAGCTTTTGGGAAATCTAAAAAGAGGAATTATATCACTTACAGTTTTTGTTTGTTTGTTCATAAAGCCAGTTTTAACCCAAACTGGCTTAGAAGACTTTATTGGCTTTGTGACTAAAAGTGTAAGAATAATATAGCTTTGGGCATAACTTTATTTTGGACATAGTGTTCACAGAATTCATCTCTTAGCTCAAATGCCCCTGGATTGGCCCTATACATAAGTGCCAGGTGCTGACCCCAAGGGCTTCAGGCTCATGTCCTCATACCATCTAGCTCAGTGGGAAAAAAAGAGACTAGCATCTCTGATGGCTCAACAAAAGTTGCATAATTGAGTTCATTGGTCCACATTGGTATGTTGTGAGTCATGGCCCATGGTGTTTTTGAAAACCAAAAATGTTAGGTTATATAAAGTCAAGTAACTTCAGTATTTGTCAGTTTATATTTAAATGTGTTTGGTACAGTGAAGTTTCATTATGACTGCTGTAACAGTTGGTCACCACTAGAAGTTTCTGTCCATAGATTAGGAGAGAATTTTAGATACTGATTAAATTTCCCTTTTTATTGCTTTCCATATCTGCAGGCAGTAAAATTACAGAAAAAAATCTGAGTAGAAGCTTTTATTTCAGTCTGTACTTGTCTTCTTTTAATAACCTTAAGGAGCCAAGACATGGTACAATATTAAACTCTACTTCCACAGTCAATACTTATTCTGTTGGTGTCCCCTAGTAAATTTAATCCTCCAGACAACTTCTGTTTCATCTCCACGGAATCTTTCTTATCGTTATCCAGAGTGAGAGAATGACCTTCAATCTAAGAAAACTATAGTTTGCATTTTAAACTGTAAAAAGCTTGTATGTTTTGGAACATAGTTAAGGTTGTCTAGAGAGTTTCTTTATCCTTTCATTAGAACCTGGAGCTGTTGATAAAAGTCCGATTCTGTGTTCCACAATAAAATGTATATGTAATTTTCTGGGTATGTCATCAGTTTTGTTTTTCTAAATTTGTTTGTTTTACTAAATTCAGAGCATCTTGAAATTAGTACCATTAGGACAAAAATACATGTGCTACATAAGAGTTTGGGATGAATATGAAGAAAAACAGTAGTATTATATTCTTAATAAATTTGAAAATTACTATTCTAGAGCACTGCCAGGACAAAAATAAAAAATTACCTTCACAAGAAAAACACAGACGAGAACTCAGCTTATATTTTTCAAATTCGTAATTCTTACATAAGAATTTAGACAAAACAAACTGACCAACATTTAGTCATTGTGTTGCCAGAGAATAGGTACTACTCTGAGATGTGGGTGGGATCTTGTCCTTAGGGCTCATGTACTCCTGCTGACTTGTTTATAGGCTTTATTTTAAAGCCCTACTTACTTTATAGGCTTTGAACAGTTTGATGTCTTTGATGAAGTTGATGGGACCAAAACATGTCAGTTCTGTGAGGGTGAAGATGATGACCACGCTAAGAACTGGCCTGAGATTCAAGGATGATTTTCCTGAATTGTGTTGCAGGTAATTGACTGCCTAAGTTCATTAGAATTTTTGTGTTTCCCAGTAACATTAACTTGAATTCTTATCTCTTTGAGGGATTCAGGCTGTAAATAATTAAGATGGAAAGGATATTTGTATTGAAAGGGAATATGCTTACTTCTTCAGAGACATACTAGTATGAAATCTTTTAACATACTGGGAAACAAAATAGTATAATGAACCCCTCCATACCTATTTTCCAACCTCAACAGTTACCAGCATTGCTAATCTTACTTAATCTGACCACCTCCACCTATTTTATTGTTAGTTGGAATGTTTTAGAGAAAACCCCAGTATCAAATCATTGCACTTGTAAACCTCAGATTTATCTAATGGATAAGGCATTTAAAAAAATACAACCATCATGAATTATTATATTTAGCAGAATTAATAGGAATTCTTAATATCATCTAAAACTCAGTCCATATTCAGATTTCCCCAATTGTCTCAAAGATTTTTTTCCCCCAAAATGTTGGTTTGTTTGAATCAGAATAAAATAACATGCACATGTCACACATTTGGTTTTTGGCCCCTTAAATATAATCTCTTACAAACAGATTCCGTCCTTAAGACTCTTTCCCACACTTCTTTCAGTCCATTGAGATTTTGGCATGTAGGATTCCTAATTTAACATAATTTTAGTATTACTTCTAACAGACTACTGAATGCAGTTTAAGCTTCTTGAAGGTCCTTTTTTGTTTTATTTGTTTATTATGTATTTTTGTTTTTTTCAGAGGTCTTTTTTATCCTTAGATTGTACTTATTAGAGATGGAGTGTCAGAATATGTTTTAAAGTCATGTGAAGTAATTCTTTTCTGTGTACATGTGCCACCTACTTGATACTCATTTAGGTTCAGTTGTTTCGGTTTGTTTAAATTTTTTTTTAAAGGACTTATTTATTTATTTGAGAGAGAGAGACAGAGAGAGTATGAGCAACAGGGAGGGCCTAAGAGTGACAAGCATTCCCGCTGAACACAGAGCAGGGCTCCATCCCAGGACCTTGAGATCATGACCTGAGCCGAATTCAGACACTTAACCGACTGAGCCACCCAGGTGCCACTAGTTTGTTTTAAAATTTTTAGAGGTTGCTTTTTCCCTCTTTAATTTTAAATTCATATAAAACATAAACATTGTCTGAAATTCAAATTTGTGAATCTAGATTTCATTTCTAACTATAAGTATCTATTTTTCTTAATTTTTGTATAATTCTCCCCTTTCTAAAAGTATAAACAAATTGGGGCGCGTGGGTGGCTCAGTCGTTAAGTGTCTGCCTTTGGCTCAGGTCATGATCCCAGGATCTTGGGATCGAGCCCCGCATCGGGCTCCCTGATCAGCGGGAAGCCTGCTTCTCCCTCTCCCACTCCCCCTGCTTGTGTTCCCTCTCTCACTGTGTCTCTCTCTCTCTCTCAAATAAATAGATAAAATCTTAAAAAATAAAAATAAAAAAGTATAAACAAATACACACACACACTTATTTTTGTATTAACCTTGCCCCAAAAGGTAGCATATTATAACCTCTGTTTTTTACCTTCCTTTTTTTGACTTAATACATTAGAGAGATCACTCTGTTTGCATATAGAGTACTGATCTTTATTCTGTTTTTACAGCTGCCTTGTAACCTTATTATTGTATTGTTTTTTGCCCTTATTATTTGTATGTATGTGTTATTTATATGTATTGTTGTAGCTAATAACTAACTGTTGGGGCTTTACAAATAATAAAAACAATGTGACTTTTAACTTGTTTTTTCACATAGAGCTTGGGATTGTTTTGTTCGTTGCCTGGATCATGCTTATCTTGGTTCCCTTCTCAGTCATGTGATAGTAGCTTTGTTACCTCTCATACACATCCAGCCTGAAGAAACTGCAGCTATATTTCACTACCTCATAATTGAAAACAGGTATTTATTGTAACTGAAATTAATAGTAAAGATAGCAACTTCTTATTACTGTATATTTATGTCTCAAGGTATTGGGATTACTGCTGGCAAGGTGGGATTGTTCACATTCTTTTTAATTTAGGGTGCATCAAACAAAAATAATTGACATGCTTTAAGTCAATATAGATCGAACTGATGTTATTTCAGTTGTGACATTGATCCATTATAATTATATTTAAAACATTCTTAGATCAGCAACTCAAAATTATTTTTCATCAGTTTTGGAAAAAGTGAAGCTAAATTTACCTTTCCTTTTCTCTTTTTTTTTATTTTTATTTATTTATTTGAGAGAGAGCATGAGCAGGGTAAGGGGCAGAGGGAGAAACAGACTCCCTGCTGAGCAGGGAACCCAACGCAGGGCTCAATCCCGGGACTCCAGGATCATGACCAGAGCCAAAGGCAGACGCCCAACGAACTGAGCCACCCAGGCGCCCATTAACCTTTCCTTTCACACTTAAAAGGCAGACAGTTGAATAACATGAGAAAGGTTAGGAGGAATGTTCACCTACTTTCTACAGCTTACCTTAGTTGACACTTTCATTACTTCATTGTATTAGCTTTTTTTAACCAGCCTCCCTTCCTTTAGGATTTTATCACATTTCTTCATATTGTTCATATTTAAAGCATCTCTTTTATCAGTATTATTATAACATACGGAGATTTTCTGTGATTCTCCCAATTCTGACAGATGAATTTCAAATTGCTTATCTTGACATTCAAGTCTTTCCAAAATTTGGTCACATCTTATTTCTTTAAATCTTTTCTCAAGATTTTCCAAAACAGACTATGCTCTAGCTTACTTGGACGGCTATTGGAAGAACATATGTTAGTCCCTTCCATTTTTGTATTTCACACTGGTTGCTTTTTAGCCTGGAATGTGTTTCTATACATTTTAAAATTGTTTCTATGTTTATGCTTATTGTTATATGGTAAATATATTGCCTTTGCTGCAGAAAAGTTAGGTTTGAAGTACTACCTATTTATCTACTTACCTACCTATACATATACTCGCTATTCCCATTAATCATTTTCAGTAACTGTCTAAGCAGGGAGAAAGTACAGAAAAAAAGGTTAAAGTAATTTTTTTTCAGTTAAAATACTTTTATTTTTGATAATTTGAATATGATAGAACAACATAATCACTGATCTAGATCACTTTTTCAAATATTTTTTGTATTATTACGTAAATAGTGTTACCTGTGCTTTTTGTTATATAGCAATTCTCTACCTTTTCATATAAAAAAATTCTTTCATTTAGTGCTAGTTAAAAGATCTTAAACTCCCTGAAGAAATCAGCTTCCTTTATTGTTACATCACCAGTGTCTAGCACATAGTGGCACATGGTAGTTGCTTAATAAATATTTATTGCATGAGTGAATGAAGACTAGAATTTAGAAATTCATTATTGGGACTCAAAGATTAGAGTATTATATTTGAAGCAAATTAAAAATTGTAGCCTCAGTAAGAATTATTGATACCTTTTCTCTAAAATTTTTAATGAGAATTTGTGTTTTAAGGTTGAGTTTGGCTATCTCTTGCTGCACTGTGAACTACTCCAAAATCTAGTGTCTTAAAATGACAGCATTTTTATTTACTCATAATTTTGCAATCTGGACTGGGTTCAGTTGGTGGGTTCTTTGGTCACTGGTATGGCTGCAGTCAGCCAGCAGGTAGACTTAGCTGGGTTTCTGTCTCTTTCCATGTAATCTTGGAGCCTCACTCTTTTCACATAGCCAGTCCCTGTTGGTGGCCTTACATGGTGACTTAGGACTCTGATGAGCACAAAACCAGAAGCTACCAGATCTTTTTAACACTTAGACTCTAAATTGGCACAGCATTTCCTCTACCACATTCTGTGTGTTAAAGCAAGTCACACATCTCGCCCAAAATGAAGAGGGAGTGACTATACATGCATGCATATACAAAGAAGTATAGTTTTATTTGGGGCCACCAATGTAAATATTGCAACAGCTGATTTCCTTAGATTTGATTATTTGCTATTATTAACCACTAGACATGGTTAGGAAGAATCATTAATCCACTAGCACTTTTTAAAAGAATTTATTTATTTGAGAGATAAAGAGTGGAGGGAGGGGCAGAGAGATGGAGGAGAGAGAAATGCAAGCCGACTTGACACTGAGCACAGAGCCCCATTAAGCTCCATCTTACAACCCTGATGAGATCAGGACCTGAGCTGAAATCAGGAGTTGGACACAACCAACTGAGCCACCTAGCCATCTCTAGCACTTTTTTTTTTTTTTAAGATAATTAGTTTTAAAATCTCTACACCCAATGTGGGGCTCAAACTCATCACCCGGAGATGCTTTACCAACTGAGCCCACCAGTCGTCCCTACTAGCACTTTTAAGTGTGAACTAAATTGGTCTTAGTTTCAACGTCTGCCTTATATTTTTTTAGTCCTTATACTCTTTGTAAATAATTCTTTTTCTTCCAATTAACTATTAGGGATGCTGTACAAGATTTTCTTCATGAAATATATTTTTTACCCGATCATCCAGAATTTAAAAAGATAAAAGCGGTTCTACAGGAATATAGAAAGGTATTTAATTTTTTATTTATGTCTTAGAAGATCACTGGTACAAAATTGTTCCCAGATTCCAATCTTTGAACAGAGGTTCTTTAGAATCATATCTAGAGGTAATATAGTCCTTTTCTGATAGCTAATTTTGGCAATTAGATAATCCTATCACAAATTAGGATTTTTTAGAAGGAAGTTTTAGCATTTAGATAAAGATGTTATTGCATTACAGAAAACAGAGAGCAAAAAATACAGTACTTGTGACTTTACTTCCCAGGTCAATGTGTCCCTACTTATAGTCCCCCAAAGAAGAAACTACCATAGCTTCATGCCCTGAAAAGCTGTGGGACAATTCTAGTTATTTTGTGTGAAATTGTCAAATCTTACTGATTCCTGAGCTTTAGAAGGGGAATAACCTGTAGTTCCATCATCTTGAAGTCCAGTGAATTCTCCGAAATTATGAAAGTATTAATGGTGATTCCATAGAATTTTAGGGCAGAAAGTGGGATACCTGATCTTGGGTCAGAATAGCAGAAGTATTTACTATAGACCCCAAGATTGATTCTGATGTCTTTATTTTCTCTTTTACTGGGTAACTCATAGTCATAAGAAAGTAAGTAATCAAAGTAAAGAATGAATTATTCATTTGTGTAATCTAGGTTTGGTTCAAGGCTATTCAGTCCTTTGTGAGTTAAGGGAAACTTGTATTTCTTACCAGGAAGGATTTCTTTTATATCAGTAGATTCTTTATTTGATCTGAATAAAATTTTTCTCCAGGTCTAAAGATTTTAGAATGAAATCCCTTTCCCAAGAAATACTAAAAATAACATATGCTATATGAATGAAGAGATGGAAATTATTTTCTTAAGATTTTATTTATTTAGTTTTGAGAGAGAGGGGGGAGCATACTCAGGAACGAGCAGGGGGGAGGGGCAGAGGGAGAAGCAGACTCCCCGCTGAGCAGGGAGCCTGATTCAAGACTCGATCCCAGGACCCTAGGATCATGACTTGAGCCGAAGGCAGATGCTTAACCGACTGAGCCAACCAGGTGCCTGGAAATTATTTTTTTAAAGCTGCTTTTAATTGGGATATAGTTTACACTTTAATGGTAGCTCTATAGGGAATCCAGACCTTCTGAAATGGTTTCTGAAATCATTAACTGATAAGGTGTATCTCTCTGTGTTCTTTATATAGGAGACCTCGGAGAGTACAGATCTTCAGACAACTCTTCAATTATCCATGAAAGCAATTCAACATGAAAATGTAGATGTTCGTATTCATGCTCTTACGAGTTTGAAGGAAACTTTGTATAAAAATCAGGTATACTAAGATCCTAAGATATAATTAAAAGGTATAGAAAAGAAAGATGTTTAAAGAGTTTAAAGTTTAGTTTAAAGAAAAGATGATAGGTTAGCATATTTGCTTGAGATTCAGTAGGTTCAATGAAAGAAGTAATTTTTATTTTACTGAGATTATCAGACCTGACTTAGAATCACTAATCCATGAGATACTCTTTGAGGCTGAATACCAGAATGTGCAGAGTTTTTTGTTATTTTGAAGGGCATGATTTGACAGTTATGTTTTAGGTTATTGCATCTTCCTCAGTACGGGTGTATGTGTACAACAGCAGCGGTTCATGTGTCTTTTCATATAATTTCCTATAGATATCTATCATATAAAATCTCAGTAATTTTGCCATTTTACAATTTGACTGAATTAACTTTTAGTTTTTTTTATATAAGAATTTTTTTTTTAAGATTTTATTTATTTGACAGAGACAGAGCGAGAACACAAGCAGCGGGAGTGGGAGAGGGAGAAGCAGGCTTCCCGCCGAGCAGGGAGCCCGATGCGGGGCTCGATCCCAGGACCCTGGGACCATGACCTGAGCCGAAGGCAGACGCTTAACCGACTGAGCCACCCAGGCGCCCTGAATTAACTTTTAGTTTTAATGAAACTAAATTTTTAATTTTACTTTTTCATGATGCCAGTGAACTTCCTTCTTTTCTTTGGCAACATACTGTAGATTAGCTCTAACCTTGATGACAGTGAGAACTGGTATTTAAAATACTTGATCACTGTAAAGCTATAAAATAGAAAAAAATTATCTGAGGTATTTGTTTTTGCATGTCAAGAACTTATATGATAAGCTGTGAAAGCGTAAAAACCCTCATGAGTTAGGGGTCCTACCACAGGTGAGGAGCCTTGACTCTCCTTAAGTATAAGTTTTATGCTCTCCTAACTCTGAATCTACATTATTAATCTTACAGCCTCATTCCCTGCCCTCCACTGACTTCAGTGAAACTACTGTGTGCTTACCCTTGCCCCGAACAAACCTCTACCTGGATTTTAGGTAACTTAGAGGGCTTCTAGCATTTTATAGTAATATAGGGATTTATGAATAGCGAAGGATCTTTCCTCTTGGCCTAGAGGTTTCCTAGGTTAGGTTATTTCTAAGCAGATGACATGATTCTGGCTTAATTTAAGGAGACTTTATATTGATCATTACCTCTTAGATATAAATGGCTAAATCTGAGAATTTAAGGAGATTGCTTATATTCTTAGGGAAAAGCCACAGTTGCCCAACTTTGTCACAAAAGAAAAATCACATCTGGTAATACCCTGAGAAGCCTTCCTTCAATGTGAAGTCCCAGTGCTAATAGATTAGCTAGACAGAGTAAGAAGGTAAGTGTACTTGCAGGAGTCTTGAAGGTCAGGTAGAGTCTGAATAAGATCTAATGGCCACAGATTGTTATAGGATATTTTAAAGTAAGGTTTATTCTAGTTTAGAATCAATATATAACTGGATAAATTTACTTTAGGTTAGTAAGAAGAAACTAAAGACAATGGCTTGGAGGTGCCAGGGGAAATAAGAAAAGAAGGGAAGACATCCAGAGACACATGTCTTCCCAGCTGTATCCCCACAGATACTGGCCTAAAACACCTCACAAAAAGAGAGAAGGAAATGTTTTGTTTTTTTTCCAAGTATGACAAGGTAACATCAGTGTTGAAAGCAATCAGTTAAGTTCTAGAATAGCATTGTCCAAAAGAATTTTCGGTGAAGATGGAAATGTTCTGTACATGCACTGTCCAATCATAACTGCTAGCCACATGTGGCTCTCTTGAGCACTTAAAATGTGTGATTAAAGAACTGGATATTTAATTTTATCTAATTTTGTTTAATTTAAATTAAATAGCTTCGTGTGGATAGTGGCTATGATAATGGACATTGCAGCTCTAGAATATGGCTGAACCTATAGCAATATGAGACCAAGAAACTGATGTAAGAAGGGTTAGAAGTCAAAGAGTCTTTGTAGTGAATGCTGGGAGAGTCTATGAAAGAACAAATGCAAAAGATACTCTTTTAAAAAGTTCAGATCTTAACCAGAGGGAGAGGAAAAGATACTTCATGAGTACGTTGAAAGGAGGTGTTTTAAATAATTAGACCTAAAGTTGTGGTATAACTGGCTAAAGAAATAATTGGGTATAATGTAGTGACAAAGTAAACTCTAAAAGACAGTTAATAAGATGATGCTGCTGTAGCCTTAGACACTTGACTGTTTTGATGGACTGACCCTGCAAAAGCCCTTTCTAATGGGGAGCCCCCAGAGGGTTGTTGACGTTAAAGAAATGACAGTTTATACTCCTTACTTTTAAGGAGGAATCTGCATTTTTGAAGGGTAAAAATGACACCTAAAGTCAGTGGATAGCAGGAAGTTTTTATTTCTGTGTCAGAAAAATGAGGCTATAGATCAAACTGAGCAACCATATAATCTCTTTCTGAAAATTGATACTACTCATGTCAAGGTGAATGTCTATGGTAAAATCCCAATAGGACATGGTGTTTGTATTGAGGCCAAAATAAACTTTGCTGCTAATGCAGAATTCCAGTAAAAAGACATTTGCTAATGATTACAAATCCAAGAATGAGCCCATTGAAAATAAAGCTGCTAGAGACCTCCACGTTATACTAGGATAATGTTGGAAGCCTAAATCTGAATCTCTACATACCCTCCAAAGCATAAAGAGCAACAAGGAGAGCAAGTAAATTCACATATAACTCATACCTTCAGCATAACTGTGAGACTACGAATACTATGAACTTCAGATTACCTATAAGCAGTGGAGCTATCTGGAGCTCATGTCACAGGTTTATGTTAAGAGCAGTTAGATTCTGAGAAGACTATATGAAAAAGAAGAGAGTGGAGTGGAGGAACCAAGGATAATGAAGCAAAGATAAAATCACCAACAAACATGGTCCCACTCAAAAAGTAGGTCCAGGATGTGGCACATCAGAGCTCTGGCTACAAGGAAGGTACTTTAAAGTGTGCAGATCCTAAGGTTGTAGTCTCTGAAAATCATTATGTCTGGGGAGAACTGAAAGAACAGGATGATGGGGACATTCTTTGGAGACTTAATTGTAAACAGAAAGAAGAAAGTAAGAGAGTTAAGGTTCCTGTAGAAATAAAAAGAAATCTACAAGATCACAGATGTGCCAGATTCCCCCCCTACTCTCCTTCCCCAAAAGCTACTTATGAAAAAAAACTATATTTCACTAGGCTGACAGAAGAGAGTATTCATGAAATAGGAATCTTGTAAGCCACTATAAAACCCTTACTGTTACTGCATACGGCTATTATAGAGGGTCTACGGTATAAATAAAAAAAGATATTCTATATATAGAAGGTTTTTGTAAGACAAAAAAAAATGAAATCTTTTGGTTGATATCAGTTCCTCCCTCAATGCTAAACATTAAGCAGAAGAAAACCAGACTTAGCACTACAGCCTGAATTAAGTATTTCAAGCAATCATTTGCAGATATGAAAAAATTAAATGAAAAATTTAAAAAGCAAGAGAAATGGACAAAAACCAAAAAGATGTGAAATAGGTGAATTCAGAAAAGAAAAACTTAAGAAATGAAGATTAAATTATAAGGACCACAGGAGAGGTTATATTTGACTATTAGTAAGGAGCACTAAGGAAAGGCAAAAAAATAACCAAGAGAATGAAAATAAAGTTTAAAAAAGGAGTGAATAGGGTCAAAAAAGTGGTTGAAATGGAAGGTTGTCAGATTTCACATACACTAAATTAGAGTCTCTGAAGAAGAGAAATAAAACAATAGAACAATTAATATTTAGAACTATAATCTAAGAAAACTTTCTGAAAAAAAAGGCCTAAATCTACATGTTGAAATGACCCAATTGTGTACCTGAGAAAATTGACCTCAGAATAGTCAAGTCTGATAAATATTAGACTTTAATAATAAATTTTCAGGACCTACAGGCAAAAATGTTTTTTGAAAAATCCTTAGAAGAATAAGATAAGTAGGTTAGATTCAGACTTCTCAACACAGTAGCTGAGAGGGTAGCAGCATTTTTTAAAATGTCAAGGGCATAAATTATGAGTAAAGAATGAGTCAAGCTATCCTTAGACTAACACAGGTAAGACACACAGTTGTGAACATGCAGGTATTGAAGGAATACTGTTTGTATAAGCAAATCCTTCCTAAGAGATATGTTAGAGAACGGCTTCAGGTAATCAAGAGAAGACTGGGGAGACTTTGGCAAAAGGACTGATGTTTACTGTTCATACATAATTATAGAATTAAGACTAAAGCAACAATGAGAACAAAGATGGGAGAATTACATATGAATGTTATGTATTCTAATAAAGTAGACATAATGTAATTTTTTTAAATGGGAGAAGAGAAACAGTGAGATATAAATAAAATAAGCCCAGTAATTGTTGCATAGGCAAAAACTGGGAGTCAAGATACACCATTTCAAGCTGGTAAAAGTTACATAAGGTTAAATAAGAAAAAAGGACTGGAAACATTAAAAAAGGTATTAGTATAGAGGATGCCTTTAGAACAAAAGTTATCAACTTTCTGCCATACTAAAATAATTTTTAAAGCAAATAAAACAGACCAGAGGAAAAATACAGTTATTATAATACATACAGTATTGTAAAAAATATGACAGAATTGAGGCCAAAGATACCAATCATATTAATAAATGTGAAAGACCTTAAAAGAAAAGAGTTTATAATTTGACTTACAATGCAAAAACAAACTATGCTATATGGAGTACATACATCTAAAAAAAATAATTTACGAAAGCTAAAAATAAAGAGATGAACAAATTTATAACCAGTAAGTGGAAATAATAAGAGAGCAGGAGTTTGCATTCTGCCACTAGATGGTAAAGAATTGAAACCAAAAAAGCATTAAATATGACAGAAAAAGGGCACTTCATAATGCTAAAAGCCATAATTCATGAAGAAGATACAAAATTCACAAAGAAGATACATTATAAATACATATGTATACATTCTCCTGAATGAGCAAGTCCATGGAGATAGAAGGTAGATTAATGGTTTCTTGTGGCTGGGAGGATGGGGGAAATGGGGAGTGACCACTAAGAGGTACAGTTACCTTTTTGGGTGATAAAAATGTTCTGGAATGGGGCGCATGGGTGGCTCATTTGGGTTGAGCGGCTGACTCTTTTTTTTTTTTTTAAGATTTTATTTATTTGAGAGAGAGAGAATGAGAGAGAGAGAGCACATGAGGGGGGAGGGTCAGAGGGAGAAGCAGACTCCCCGCTGAGCGGGGAGCCCGATGTGGGACTCGATCCCAGGACTCCAGGATCATGACCTGAGCCGAAGGCAGTCGCTTAACCAACTGAGCCACCCAGGCGCCCGAGCGGCTGACTCTTGATTTCAGCTCAAGTCATGATCTCAAAGTCCTGGGATTGAGCCCTCCCCCCCCATTCACTGGGGAGTCAGCTTCAGATTCTCTCTCCTGCCCCTCCTCCCCCTCCCCCCACACGTTTGCTCGCTTTCTCTAAAATAAATAAATCTTCAAAAAAATGTTCTGGAATTAGAAGTAATGGTTGTGCTTGTACTACACCTTGTAAATATACTAAATATTGATTTGTATACTTCAAAAGTGAATTTATAGTATGTGAACTAAATTTCAGCAAAGCACAGGAAGAAAATAATAAAAAATAAAAGTAGATATAAATGATATAGAGAACAAAAAAACTAATAAAAATTATAGTTCTTTGGAAAACATTAGCAAAATAGATAAATATCTAACCTAATAAAGAACAAAAAGCAGAGAACACAAATTTGTAAATAGGAAATGACAAGACAGAAATAACCATTGAAACAAAGGAAATATTTTTTAAAATGACAAACTACTTTGTACCCTTCTGTGCAAATACATTTGCAAACTTGGATATTTTCCCTGGAAAATACGGTTTGTCAAAATTGACTCCAGAAGAAAGACTAATTTCTTTAGAAGAATTAGAGAATATTATAAAAGAATTACCTCTAGAGGAAAGCACCGGGCCAATGATTTCACAGGGGGATTTTTACCAAATCTTCAAAAACCAGATAGTCCAAATGCTGTTTTAAATTGTTTTGGAGCATAGAAAATGAAGGAAACCATCCAGTTTTTTTGAGGAATATTATGTAACAGTGTTCACTAAACTCCATGAGTTTAGTGCTATCACAAAACAAATTAAATTTCATTATCCGCTTACAAATACTGATACGAAAAATTCTAAGTGAAATATTATCAATTCAGTTTCACATTAAGAAATAATACCGTGACCAACTGGAATTTATTCCAGGATTGCAAGGATGGTTCTTATTTAGCAATTCATTAATAAAGTTCACTATATTCATATATCTAAGGAGGAAAATCATACCATTATTTCCATAGATGCCGAAAAAGCCTTTGACAAACTGTAACATCCGCTTGAGATAAAAACAACGAAGAAAATAAGAATTGATGGATACTACCTTAATACACATATGTATATGTGTATGTATGTATTTGTATACATGCATGCATACGTACATACACATAATGGGAAAATAAGATGCATTCCCACTAAAGCAAGCTTACTCATTATCTCCACTACAATTTAACATTCAGCGGAAAGTATCACCCAGTGACTTTAGATAAACATAAGCAGTCAGAACCATAAGAATTGGGAAAAATGTAAAATTTTTTTAAAAGATTTTTAAATTTATTTTTGAAAGTGGGGGGAGATCGAACAAGGGAGGGCAGAGGGAGAGGCAGACTACCCGCTGAGTAGGGAGCTGGATGTGGGGCTTGATCCCAGGACCCTGAACCTGAGGCAAAGGCAGATGCTTAACCGGCTGAGCCACCCAGGTGCCCCTGTAAAAGAGTTTCTATTGGTAGATGATAGGCTAATATACTTGAAAAACCATAGAGAGTTATCAATAAAACTAACTCAGATAACAAGCTAATTCGGTAAGACAGGAGGATATAAAGTCAACATATAAAAAATAATTTTCATATGATAAGCAATAACCAGGTAGAAGATTTGTTGGAAAACCCAACTTACAATAGTAACAGAAGATGATATATTTAGGAATAAGCATAACAGAAATGTATAAATCAATAAAGAAAAATCTTGAGACACTCCAGAAAGACACAAAAATGTAGTAGATTTAAACAAATGGAAAGCATCCTGTATTTATCTGGTAGGTTGCCTTAGTATTACAAAGATTTCAGTTCTCTCTAGATTATTTTATAAATTTAATGCTATCCCAAAGGAATGCCAAGAACTTGCTTGTTTTTTTTTAACTACAAAAGTTCATACGGGAAAATAAACATATAAAAACAGCTAAGAAGGGGCGCTTGGGTGGCTCAGTTGTTAAGCATCTGCCTTGGGCTCAGATCATGATCCCAGGGTCCTGGGATTGAGCCCCGCATAGAGCTCCCTGCTCAGCGGGAAGCCTGCTTCTCCCTCTCCCACTCCCCCTGTTTGTGTTCCTGCTCTCACTGTCTCTGTCAAATAAATAAATAAAATCTTAAAAAAAAAAAAAAACAGCTAAGAAAAGTCTGGGGAGAAAAAAGCAAGTATGAGGGTTTAGTATCCCTACTAGATAGTAACATACCCTATAGCCTCTGTAATTACAACAGTGTGATTCTGGTGCATGAATAAACAGACCAGTGAGAAAGAATAGAAAGTTCAAGCATAGACCTTTATGTACATAGACTTTTAGGATATGATAAAAATTATATTTCAAATAATTAGAGCAAACAAATTTGACAACTGATCAGGTATTTGGAAAATGATAAAATTGGGTCCATATGTTAAAAAGCCTTTTTAAATAGAGGCATTGAACACACACTCATTTTTGGAACTCAGTATTTTTGCTGAAAAATGAAACTTTAATTTGTCTAACCTAGAAGTCAAAACAGTTTTAAATACATAGGAGGGGCGCCTGGGTGGCTCAGTTGTTAGGCGTCTGCCTTCAGCTCAGGTCATCCCTGGGATCAAGCCCCACATTGGGCTCCTTGCTCAGCGGGAAGCCTGCCTCTCCCTCTCCCACTCCCTCTGCTTGTGTTCCCTCTCTTGCTGTGTCTCTCTCTCTCAAATAAATACAATCTTTAAATAAATACATAAATACATAGGAGGTAAGTATATTTTTAAATTACCTTTCATTTAGTGTTTCATAACGAGTATTGCCTTGAACTAAATTTATCTTAAAGACTCTTAATGAGATAAAATGTCGTTAATTTTCTTTTGAAATGATTACTCTAACTTGAATCATATTTTTAACATGGAGTTTGAGATCCTCATGTGTGCTTTACTTTTGCTTCTTACTTAACAGCATCTTCATTACAGCATCCTCAGGAGATTGATGAAAAAAGATTACTTAAACCAATGTATTGTTTCCTCATCACCATGGAACCCTTTCCCCTTTATTTTTTTCTCCTACTCTGCTGGTTTCATATACACTTTTCAGTCTTCTTGTTTTAAGTAATAGCTATTCCTTGTTGACTTATTTAATTATCTGTCCTCTATCCTTGAAATGTTACCCTGAGTTCTTTTTCATCTTCTTGATTGCTTCCAAGTTACCTTGTAAATATATTTGTTATTGTACATACCATATGATATTTTAATTACTTATTATCTATTTTACCGTTAGACAGGGAACTTGCTGGGACAAGTCTGTGTCTTATTTTCGTATACTAATGTAATAATTCTCAGTAACTGCTTAATGGATTAAAGATTAAAACTTTCTAAAATAATGATTATAATCTCACAGAATGTATTATGAACTATATTCTGTGAATTCATCAAACAAGAACTGAAAAGACTGCAGATATCAGAATTTAATTTTATCAATGTTTATATCATATATTCCTTAATATTTTAAGTTAGTTTCTAGTTTGGAAAATATACTAGTTTGCTGAAGTTATATAAAAATTTTCTTTCTACTTTTAGGAAAAACTGATAAAATATGCAACAGATAGTGAAACAGTGGAACCTGTTATTTCACAGTTGGTGACAGTGCTTTTGAAAGGGTGTCAAGATGCAAACTCTCAAGCTCGGTTGCTCTGTGGGGAATGTTTAGGGGAATTGGGGGCAATAGATCCAGGTCGACTAGATTTCTCAACAACTGAAAGCCAAGGAAAAGATTTTACATTTGTGGTAAGTAATGGTAATTTGGAATGACAAGAAGAGTTCTCTGTCCTATTTGAATTTCTATATTTCATTTACAAAGAACTATTCAGGTTATCCTTAGTAGAACATGATCTAAACTAGAAAATTTAGGTAACTTCAGAGTTTATTCCTTAATACTATTTGCAGATATCTAGTGCCAAAAACAGTAAAGTTGGAGTCCAGACTAGTGTGCTGTGTTATTTTTAAAAAGCTTCCCAACCTAATGATGACAAATAGTTAAAACCTAATTAATTATTTAAATATTACTATTTCAACACTATTGCTAAGTGTTTTCATGGGAAACTAATTTCCCAGGGTGTCATAATAGTGAGTGTATAGAAAAGTTTCCATGGTCAAATGTGTTTGAGAACTCCTGTAAAACAAAATCAAACAGAACATCTAATGTATCATTTAATGTATGTACTATGCACATCCAAGAGGAGGGTATGTTAAAATTATTTCTTGGAGTGTCTCAAATGACCAGGCTTCTACAGCATGCAATTTAGAAAATGCTATATATACAATTTTCGTTTTAAAGGTTAAAAAAAACAGAAATGAGGGGCACCTGGCTGGCTTAGTCAGAAGATCATGTGACTCTTGATCTCAGGGTCACATTGAGTGTAGAGATTACTTAAAAATAAAATCTTTAGCAACAACAAATCAAAACCAAAAAAAAAAAAAAATGAAAACTGTTGGAGCTATGCAGGAGTGGAACGATTCTAATACTCCTTATAAATAGTCTAAAAAGCCTTAGGTTTGGTTTCTTGGCTACAGATTATGTTTTAGCCTTGGTACCAAACGTAGTTTAAACCTTAATGTCCTTTCCTTTTCTAAGTTAAATTCACTTAGGTAACTAAGTTAAATTAACCATGTAAGGCACAGTACAGTTTAAAAAAATTTATATACCTTAGATGGTGATTTTTTTCTTTTTCTTTCTTTTTTTTTTTATTGAGACTGGAGTAGAAGATTCAAGCTTTGCCTTTGGATTATTGATGGAACTAACAAGAGCTTACCTTGCATATGCAGATAATAGCCGGGCTCAAGATTCAGCTGCTTACGCCATTCAGGTAAGAGTATGTATAGTCAGTACTGGCTTTGTGTTACTGAATTCTAGTAAGAAAGTTGTAAATCTGTATGTTGAAACTTATTTTTGCAAACTATCGTTACCAAAGTTCATAATGATCATAATATAAGTTCATGATAAAATTTCAGAGTATAGAAATGTACTCTCTTAACAGATTATTATAGATACTTTGGAAAATTTTCTGTGTATTTAACAAATATATATGTCTTTTCCACCACACAAGGAGGTCATATTACTTATGATGTTCTGTAACTTGATTTTCTTTTGTATTCAATAGTCTATCTTGGGTAATTTTCCGTTTCAGTACATAGGTCTCTAATTCATTCTTTTCAATTACTTAATATTCAATATGGGTGTACCATAATTTGTTTAAGAAATTTATTTAACACATTTAGGATGTGTTCAATGTTTTGCTTTTATAAGAAGTGCTTCAGAGAACATACATATATTTCTGAGCACTTGAGTGAATATAGCAATAACATAAACATCTAGAAGTTAAAATATGTCACAGAACAGTACAGAATTTACATTTGATAAATTTTATCAAAAATGTTTCACCAGTTTATACTTCTTTGACATACCGGCCTTTTAGCAGAATTTTAAATCTTTGTCAATGGGACAGAGTAAAAAATAGTACCATTTTACTTTAATAGCATTTAATTATGAGAGAGGTATATCATCATCCTTTAATATTTATTGCTTTTTTTGGCAAATTAGATGATCTTTGCCCATTTTTCTCTTGGTATAGATCTATTTATTACTATTTAAGGCTTATTTGTATATAATAGAAATTAACCCTTTGTCAATCATACATGTAATAAATATTTTCCAGTTTGGCTTTCTTTGCCCTTTTTTTATGATTTTTTTTTCAAAAAATTCTTTTAAAAATTTGTTTTGTTAGATAGGTCTGGAATTCATGGTGAGTGGTCTCAGTTTCAGATATAAATATGGAGATATTCATTATAGTGATGGTATTTAAAATTATGATCCTGGATAAGATGATTAAGAGTGGGAGTACAGGTAAAAAGATTGTAGTAATTGAGCCCTGGGCACTGAGAGATCAGTGAGAAAAGCAGGGAACAAGTAAGAAAACGGAGAAGCGGCTGCCAGTAAGGTAGGAGAATGTGGTGTTCCAGAAGACAAGAAGGTGTCTTAAAGGGAGAGTGGAAGAATGAAATAGTAGCTGGGAAGGAAGGGGGAGTGAAGATAGGAGAAATAACAGTATGCTTATATGTTGCTTGGGAACAATTCAGCAGAGAGGAGAATAGATGATGTAGGAAAGAATTGATGTAATACTACTTTTAATAGGCAGAAAGATGTGGAATATAATGTGCAAGTGGAGGGGTAGCCTTAATTAAAAACAAAAGCAATTCATCTGTAGTAAGAGGAGAGAAAGCATATGGGTACTGATACTGATAATGCCAGGCTGGGTAGGTATGTGGGTAGAAGTTATGGAAGTCTCTTTGGATTGCTTCTGTTCTTTTCAGTGAAATATGAAGCAAGGTCTACAATTGTAGGTATATTAGTCTTTTTTAAGAGTATAAATGATCCCCCCCTAAAAAGAGAGAATTGCTGATCTACTTAAGAGGGTTTTTGTAGCTAGAGTAACTTTGCCAAACATCAAAAAAGCTGGCTTCAAATGAAAATGGGTTCTGAATATTTCTGTATTTGAACTTTTCATATACTTCCTTTTACTAAAAAATACTAAAGTATGTATTTTGCTAGACAGTGCTTATATTTATAAATATTAGGAATACATCTATTGCAAATGGTTATGTTCAGTGGAATTGGAAAGAAAGAGTAATTAGGTGATAGAAGATAGAATATCCTAACATATTTGTCTTGTTTTGAATATTAATATTAGAGGCAAAGATTTTTTTCATTTATAAAATCTCAGTTTTATTTTCAGGAAAGTAAAATAAAAACATTTAATTTGGAGACTTGAATAGTAAAATGGTCTTTAACATTTGCATGTTCTTTTCATAATTTCTTTTTTAAGTAAAACTCTTATCACCAGCGTGGGGCTTGAACTCACAGCCCTGAGATCAAGAGTCGTATGTTCTACCTGCTGAGCTAGCCAGGTGCCCCTTCTTTTCACAATTTTAAGCTCAGTATTTTATACCTAGAATTTGAGATATCTTGAGTTTTTAAAACTATTTTGGATTTGTAGTTGATTTTGTTAATCAAAGAATTATACTGCTGCAAATATAGACATATCTACTTTTTCCTCCAAATAGCTCTTAATCTTAGATTCCAGTACATATGTATAGAACACAAACTGCCTTCATGTTCAAGTAGTACGTAGTCACAGCTTTATGACCTTAAATAAGTCACCTAAATGGTTTTAAGCATTGAAATAGATGTCCTAAGGAAGTTCACAACCCCAAAATTTTATAATTCTTCATATTTAAAAATTATTTTTATCACTATTATGTATAGAATGTTGATGAGCATAAAGATTTATCTGCTTCACTATAGATTTACAAATGTAAAATAATGTATTTGTAGGAGTTACTTTCTATTTATGACTGTAGAGAGATGCAGACTGATGGCCCAGGTCACCAGCTGTGGAGGAGATTTCCTGAGCATGTTCGGGAAATCCTGGAACCTCATCTAAATACTAGGTGTGTAAACTAATTAAAACCATTTTTATAAAATTGTTTTTAACTTTATAAAACTAATGTCATTTTTTAAAAAGATTTATTTATTTATTTTAGAGAGCGCAAGAGATCGTGCATGTGCGGGAGTCAGGGAGGAGGGGCAGAGGGAGAGGGAGAGAGAATCTTCAAGCAGACTCCCCATTCAGTGCAGAGCCCAATGTGGGGCCCGATCCCACCACCCATGAGACCATGACTTGAGCTGAAACCAAGAGTCAGACGCTTAACCAACTGAGCCACCTAGGCGCCTCATAAAATTAATGTTACTTTTGATAACATTTTTTAGCATTAAAAGTATTTTCAGTAGTCTAATAAGTATTTTCCACTGTGATGATGCCTATAATCTTGTCAAAATGAAAAGTACAGTCTGCTCATTGGTTAAATTCTATAATTTTAAATATTTAGATGAATTTATTGAAGCTAAAATGATAGATTTTTTTTAATTCAGTCAGTAATACTTTGAAAGAATCCACTTTAAATTGATTATGAGTTTAATAAGCTTTTGATAGGCATAATTAATATAGAAATTTAAGAGTTTAAAGCTAGTTCCAAAGCCATTAGTAACCCCAACTAGAGATTAGAGATTTCAACCCTCCAACTTCTCTTCATGAAGATATTTTCTCCCTCTTCTTTAAAAAAAAAAAAAAAAAGTATATTCTAACCTCTTTTTCAATTTTAATAATTTTGTTAGGACTGATTGAAATCTGGACGTCTGGGTGTCTCAGTCGATTAAGCATCTGCCTTCGGCTCAGGTCATGATCCCAGAGTCCTGGGGTTGAGTCCAGGGAGCCCGCTTCTCCCTCTGCCTGCCGCTCCTCCTGCTTGTGCCTTCTCTTTCTCTCGCTCTGTCTGACAAATAAATAAATAAAATCTTTAAAAGACTGATTGAAATCTATAAAATTATAAACTATTTATAAAGTATACTCGGTCACATACTTATTAGATATGTGACCATGGGTAAATTACTTTACTTCTTTGAGCCCTGATATAGGGCCTAGCATTGTAGTAAGTTCTTTATAAAAGCCCTTAAGTATGCATACTTATTTGCTAGATATCTCTTTATATTTAGAAACCTTTTAAATTTAGAACCTTTTTATGTGTAGAAACAGATGGGCACAGCTGGTAAAAACAATGGGGCAATGGAATGGGTAGAGAATATTAATGAGAGTTCTTAAGTGAAGGACCATGAAGACCACGCTGGTTAAGGAAAGAAGTAGTGAAAGGAACGTATTACAGATCAGGAGAGCATAACAGAGTCAAGGGACAGAAGAGTGATAGAGAGCCAATGTGTTAGCATAACTGGGTGAAAAAACTAGAAATTTAGGAAGGTAGGGCTATAGAGTAAGATATCTAAGTAGTTCTTTTTGGAAGTGAAGAAGTTTTTTGTATTGACAAGGGAGTCCTGATAAAGAAGTAGAGGAAAAAGTCATTGGGAAGTTTTGAGTTTGATTAGTTGGTCCAGCCAGCCATTGAAGTCACTCAGGATGGTAAGACATAGGGAAGAAAGAAAACACAGAGATGTACTAAAGTTATCAGTGAGTTTGATAATCAGCGAGTTTAATAGATACGCATAATGAGTAGAGAATGGTATGCCTGGGTGGCTTGAACCTCAAAGGAACAAGTCTTTCTTATACAAAATGGAGTAGAAAGGATCAGAAAGGAGCACTGAGGAAGAGGAGGAGGCAGACTCAAACCCTTTAAAGTACTTGGGGCATGCAGGAATGACTTTCCACCCCACTATTAACAAGGATATAGGAAGAGTAGTGTCTTTAGCCATACTTTATTTTATTTATTTATTTATTTAAAGATTTTATTTGAGACGGAATGAGAGAGAGAGAGAGAGAACACATGAGAGGGGGAAGGGTCAGAAGGAGAAGCAGACTCCCTGCCGAGCAGGGAGCTCGATGTGGGACTCGATCCAGGGACTCCAGGATCATGACCTGAGCCAAAGGCAGCCGCTTAACCAACTGAGCCACCCAGGTGCCCTTTAGCCATATTTTAGTAAAGGAAGGCAGTAGTGGGATAGTGGTGAAGGAGTTGATATAGTTTTTTATATGTTTTACACTGAAGTTCTCAACAGATGAATATATTTTAATAAACAAATTTTCAAAATTACAGATATAAGAGTTCTCAGAAATCAACAGATTGGTCTGGAGTAAAGAAGCCAATTTACTTAAGTAAATTAGGTAATAACTTTGCAGAATGGTCAGCATCTTGGGCAGGTTATCTTATAACAAAGGTAAGAGAACTCTTCAGAATTAGTTAAATGAACAGAAATTTTAAAGGAAACCAGAACATCTATCTGAATATATAGCACAAGAGCAAGCACTGAAATATGTGTGCTGGTAGTGATAGAAATTTTTGTAGAAAATGTTTACTAATAGTAACAGTTTCTCTATTGTTACTAGTTTCTGGGTAAGAGGGTAATTATTTTATCAAGCAAATTACTGTGGTCTTTGCAAAATATCTGACATACATTATGTCTGTTCATTTTCCATTGTGAGATGATACTATTTAAAAAATGACCAACTGAGCCACATAGGCACTCCAAATTTCTTGTATTTTTATGAACATACTGAAAATATATTACGTGAAATGTAGAATACCATTAATTACTTCCAGATCTGAAATCTTTGATTTAGTTTAGTTTGTTGTTGTTGTTGTTTAAGTGTTTATATTTGAGAAGGAAAAAATCTTGAAATTTTAATAAGAAAACAGTAATGTTGGTAAATCTAATGTTAGGTCATAACAAAATTTGACTCTAATCCCAAGTAATTTAGATTTCTATTTCTTTCATTCTTTTCCCTGTAGTAATTACTGCTTGTTATTATTAAAAATGTGAGTCTTATACTTAATGTACTGGCCCAGAGTACACATTTTGGTTACTTTACTCATCTATGTGTTCAGGGAGTTAGTACACTGAATTTAATGTTATCTAACTAAAATATACTGTAATTCGGGAAGTTAATCTGTAACAAAACATGATGCCTCCAAAATAACTAAGGGGAAAAGGCCATTTATGTTGAGGTGATTGACATTGCCTTTATAGGTCACAGCAGTTCAGGCATTTTGAGATATTTAGAGTGACCAGAGAGGTGGTGATCTGAAATCCTTTTTGCATGAGTATGCATGCCCCTCTCCATCCAGGAATACCCACTCTGCAATGATAAATTATCTCATGCGTGGTTTTTTGACATTAATCAATAGAGTAAAATGTATAAAATTACTTACTGTCCCTAAACCATTTGGGTTTACAGGTTCGGCATGATCTTGCCAGTAAAATCTTCACCTGCTGTAGCATTATGATGAAACATGATTTCAAGGTGACCATCTATCTTCTTCCACATATTCTAGTGTATGTCTTGTTGGGTTGTAATCAAGAAGATCAGCAGGAGGTGAGAGATATCATTTTATTTGGTTTTTGTTTGTCCAAACATTTGTCCTCTAGTAATTAGTATTAGACAAGCTACATGTTAGGAAATGTAGATCAGTGTATGGCTGGCTGTGTATATACATGTCTAATTCTTAAAAATCTTTTTAACCTTTTATTTATTGAACAGTTATCCAATGCTTAGTGTATAAAATTAGAAAGTATATATTATATATGCCCCAATATACATAGAACATTTTGAAATAAAGAATACATAAGAAATTACTGATAGTGATTTTTCCTGGTGAATAGTACTGTGGATTAGGATAGGGGAAGGGGAATATTTTACTTTTTGTTTTACAGTATTTTGTAAAGTTTCTTTTTTTAACCACATACATATAACACTTCCTTTAAAAATGATTATTTTTTTTTAAAGATTTATTTACTTATTTGAGAGAGAGAGAAAACAGGATTGGGGGGAGGGGCAGAGAGAGAGGGCACCCAACACAGGTCTGAGCACAGAGCCCAATGCAGGGCTCGATCCCACATCCTTGAGATTATGACCTGAGCCAAAATCAAGAGTTGGATGCTTAACTGACTGAGCCACGTGGTGCCCCCCAAAATGATTATTTTTTTATAGTAGTGAGAAACCCACTGAGAGTTTTAGAGGGGAGGGGAGTGGGGGGATGGGTTAGCCCAGTGATGGGTATTAAGGAGGGCACTGCATGGAGCACTGGGGGTTGTACGAAAACAATAAATCGTGGATCACTGCATCGAAAACTGGTGATGTATTGTATGGTGACTAACATAACATAATTTAAAAAAAAAGTAGTGTATTACTATGTTCTTAATGGAAATATTTGAATTCTACAAATAAAAGTGTACCCTTTGACTACCATTCCTGATCCCACATCCCCAGAAGTCATCACTGATAATAATTTGATATGTATATTTTCAAGGGCGCCTGGATGACTCAGTTGGTTAAGCATCTGCCTTCAGCTCAGGGCATGATCCCAGACTGCTGGGATCAGGCCCTGCATCAGGCTCCCTCCTCAGCAAGGAGCCTGCTTCTCCCTCTCCCTCTGTTGCTCCCTCTGGTTGTGCTTCCTCTCTCTCTCTCTCTCTCTCTCTGTCAAATAAATAAAATCTTAAAAAAAAAATTTGATGTGTAGATTTTTAAACTTTTTTGTTTTTTAATGCAGTTGTTTAGGTTTTTTTGATAGTATCCTAGTAGGTATTCTGCAACTTGCCTTTTTTTAAATTTACCAGTATATATTTATTGAGCCACCTTTCTTTTATTAATGCTGTATTATATAATCCTTCCATTTTGTAGTTGTACCATAGTTTAACTGTTGCCATAATAATGATTATTTCCAATTATTTTGTTCTTACAATGCTATGGTACGCATTATGATGATTCTTACTTGTGAAAGCGTTTGTGTATGTGTGTCTAGGGTGTATTCCAAAAAATAGAACCATTGGTTTATATGGTATTGTACATTTAAAATTTTATTAGAGACTGTAGATTCATCTATTCTGACTTACATTTGCCTTAGAATGCTTGGTGTAAGATAATAGCAAAATGATATTACATGGCACATTATTAACCATAAAATGAGTTCTTCTTAGGTTTATGCAGAAATTATGGCAGTTCTAAAGCATGATGATCAACATACCATAAGTACCCAAGACAGTGCGTCTGATCTATGTCAACTCAGTACACAGACTGTGTTCTCCATGCTTGACCATCTCACACAATGGGCAAGGCACAAATTTCAGGCACTGAATGCAGAGAAATTTCCACAAAGCAAATCAAACAGAGATAAAGTGGATTCAGTTGGTGAGTCCTAACTTGTGTTTGTTTTCTTCTCTTAATTATTAACCAGTTAGCTACTTCCTGTATCAATTCTGTAATTTAAGCATTAGCTTTTTAAAGACCTATGTTTTCCTAAGTACCTTTTTTTTCCCCCGAGATAGCCTTTTCACTGAGAAAAAGCAGAGGATTTATAGTCAGAAAACCTCTCTTTAAATTCTATTCTCACTACCTTAGGCAAGACAGATGCCTAATTTTTCTTTGTAAAACATAGGATTAATATTATTTTCCTTAGAGGACTGAGGATTAAATGAGATGATGAATATATAAATTGTAAAATGTGAAATAAATGACATGTTAATATTGTTAATAACTGACCCCTCAATGTTAAACCTTTTACTCCATGTCTCCTCAGTGTATTGTGTGTATATACACATACATATACGTACACATGTATACATACATACATATATATATATGTAGTGAAGTGTTCTTTATCCTTTTTCACTTATGACATACTCTGTGATCTTTTTCACATGTAAGATTTAAATTTCAACTGTTAATTTCATTTTATGGCCTATTCTTTTTTTCTACTCTATTCATTTCATTCATTTTATTTTTTTGTTTTTCCTGTCTCTGGTAGTGTTTGGTATCCAGTGGTCTCTCCAAATATGCTTAATACATGTTACTACATTACACCCTGCTATACCAAATATGTGCAGTTTTTTTCCTGTGATATTACAACTTCCACTAAGGTGATTAAAAGTGGAATCTCATTAGAGTTAAAAATGCCCCCTAGGATAGAAGCATTTGGTGAACAGAATTATATTCATTCTGCTTCTGTATATCTCAGCTGTTTTAATGGAAATCTCATGTTTTGCCCCCTAGACTTTGAGGCTAATTGAAAAGATTGACTGTTTAAACAATCTTTAAAGAGACCTTCACTTATGCAGTTCTCAATTTCTGAGTGTCTCCCTCTTGTTCATATATGTGAGGAAAGCACATAATTCCTATTGTTAAGCACAATAGTTTATTTTTCTAAAAGTTTTTGGCCTTGCAAACAAGTATCTGGGGGGATTGTTTTTCTGAGGACTATGGCTAATTATTGATATATTTTCCATTGATTTAAAAATTTGATGTTTGTTTTTATTTCTGCATGTGTAAATGGCTCTATAAAACCAAATACAACCTCTATCTCCATTTCTACTAACATTAACATTACAAGGGAAATACTAGCTTTTAAGAATAACATTTGTTATGGTTCAAAAATACAATATTTTTAACATTTCTCATAATTTAAATGATCTACAAATTTTGATGGAATCGGGACTTAATTTTAAATATAATTGCTTTTAAATTTGCCACCTTGATTATTTAAATTTTGAAGAAACTTATTTCTATTTCCTATTCTCTACATACTGTTATGAATTGCTACTAAAATTTATAAGTTTTAAATAAGAATTCATAAACTGGACTGCCCTCATTTTGAAGTTTCCAATTTAAGTCTTTTCTTAGATTCTTGAAAAAAATTACCCTAAAGTATTTGTGATTTTACTTCAAAGGCACTTCTACTTTGAATTTTCATGAAAACAGTTGATATTGTTTTTGTGGCAACAGAGGAAAAAAATAGATTGTTAACGATTCTAGGCTTTAAAAAGAAGCTATTTCAGTAATTCTGCTTTTTCCCTACTGTTATACTCTCAGTGTTTTTATAATTATCATTAATCTATAACTCATCTTTGTATCTTTTGTATCATCTTTGTATCTTTTCAGCATTTAATACAGATTTACTCTTAGGGTTTTTTTTAAGTTTTTAATTTAGATTTCAGTTACTTAGCACACAGTGTAATATTAGTTTCAGATGTACAATATAGTGATTCAGTGCTTCCATATATCACCTGGTGCTCATCACAAGTGCACTCCTTAATCCCCATCATCTATTTCACCCATCCCTCCAGCCACCTCTCCTCTGGTCGCCATCGGTTTGTTCTCTAAAGAGTCTGTTTCTTGGTTTGTCTCTCTCGCTCTCTTTTTCTCCTTTGTTCATTTGTTTTGTTTCTTAGATTCCACATATGAGTGAAATGATATGGTATAATACAGATTTACATTTAATCCTCACAACAACATTGTAAGGAAGGCAGGACAATACTAATACTTCCCTTTTATATATGAGGAAGCAGAAGCCCAAATAAAGTTAAGTATTTCCAAGTAAGATAAGTGATAATTGTGGAGTTGGAGCAAGACTGCTCTGAGTAATCCTCTGGTAGTTACATTCTAAGTATGATTCTCTAATACATTTAGATTAATTTATTTAGTGAACTAAATTGAATTTAAATAAATTACACTTTAAATTGACACTTTTAAAATTTCATCTTATAAGTCTTTAATCACTCAATTGTCTTTTTATTATCTAGTATCTACTGCGGATTATGAAGACTATCAGAGTGTAACTCGTTTTCTAGACCTCATACCTCAGGACACCCTGGCAGTAGCTTCCTTTCGCTCCAAAGCATACACACGAGCTGTAATGCACTTTGAATCATTTATTACAGAAAAGAAACAAAATATTCAAGAGCATCTTGGATTTTTACAGGTTTGAAATTAATACAGTAAATTTAATGATGTTTATTGAGTGTTTTAGATACTCTGCTAGCTACTAGATATTTAGGAGCACTTTAGAAGCTTACAGATTAGTGGGGAGAGATAAACATCCATTTGGTGTAAAGTGATATATATGTGCCCTGAAGAAAGGCACTTAAGTTATCCTCTGTGTGGGGTAGGGTAGGAGATGGGAGTGAGCAAGGGGTCAGTACGGGCTTCTTGGAGACGATGTCCAAGCTGGGTCTTAAAGAATGGATGGTACATAGGTAAAAGGAGGAGGAAAGATACTTCAAACAGAGGCGTCAGTGTGCAGTGGGAAATGGTGGTGTGCCATGGTCAGAGTGGTATTTCAGTTAAATGACTATGACGGTCATGGAGGGAGGGTTTGAAATAGCTATGATGCAAGGGAAGCAGGCCATTGCTGGTTTTTTTTTTTTTAAGATTTTATTTATTTATTTGGCACAGAGAGAGAGAGCGAGAGCAGGAACACAAGCAGGGGGAGTGGGAGAGGGAGAAGCAGGCTTCCTGACGAGCAGGGAGCCCGATGTGGGAGTCGATCCCAGGACCCTGGGATCATGATCTGAGCCGAAGGCAGACGCTTAACGACTGAGCCACCCAGGCGCCCAGACCATTGCTATTCTTATGAGAAATGTGGGCCTGAATTTGGGGTGGGTGGGAAGGGGGATGTGCTGGTTGTAACAGGAATCAGGCATGACAGTGCTCGTGAAATAATGGCTTAGGTGATAATATTTTGATTGTGTGGGGAAGGAAAAAAAAAGGGAAGGTGGGGCTAATACAGGGTGATTAAATAAATTGGTAGACTTTTTTTTCAAGTCAAAAGCAAAAAGTAGTGAGAAACTGAAAAATTAGTAGGTTATAGTCTGTTTTTTTTAAGTTTTTATTATTCATTTAAGTAATCTCTACACCCTACATGGGGCTCGAACACACAATCCTAAGATCAAGAGTCTCATGCTCCTTCTGCTCTGCCAGCCAGGCACCCTGGTAGCTTATAGTCTTTGGATGAATTTAGCCTTCATCCAAAATGTAGCCTTCTCCTGTCTGTTTTTCTCCTTGTCTAGCTTTGAGTCTGTTGTTCATTATTAAAATCATTCCCTTACAGAGATGTTCACCCTTGTCTTTCTCCCTCTATGTGATAACTCACTTTGTAAAATACCGTCCTTGGATAAACGCACCCATCTGCCTTGCCAGTGTCTTGCATTTAAGCAGTTGAACATTTGCTGGAGAAACATCACAGTGGATTTTTAGCTGCTCTCACTTAAAGTTTATAATCTGAGACCTCAGCAGTACTCTTTAATACTGCCATCTGTGTTTCTCTAGTAAGCCTACCTTCCTGCTCTTCATGATGACTATTTTTTCTCATTTCTCAGCTTCTACCTTACTTACTCTCAAGTAGTAATCTTGTTTTATCATCATTGAGAAAATGGAACTTAGACATCCACCAAATTTGAAAATACACTGACTTGTGCACCATATCCTTTTTTCTTCTCTTATATTATCCCTAGGGAAGGATCCCTTCCTGTCCAAATTCAATCCTCCTGTTTGTGTTCTTGATTTCAATCCTTCAAATATTCCTGCTTTCTCTAGTATCAATAATTTATCTTCCTCAGCTGGAGTATATAGACACGCTCTGGTATCTTCCATCTTAATTTTTAATAATTCTCTTGGTCTTACATTCTCCATCAGATACTGCCCATCTCTCTGTCTCCCTTTATAGCCAGTTTTAAAAGAACTCTTATCTTCTCTATATTCACTTTACTTCCCATTCATTTTTTGACCATTCCCCAACAAGACTTCTTTCTCTATTCCACTGATACTACTCTTGCTAAGAAAATCAGTTGCCTCCGTGTTACCAAATCCAATGAATGTTTCCCACTTCTCATTTTCTTAATCTCACAGAATCATTTGACCACTCCTTTTTCATTAAGACATTTGCTTTTATTCATGGCTTCTGGGATATCACATTGTCCAGATTCCTGTAAACTACTCTGGTTTCTTTTCTCAGTTTCATTTGTTAGTTCTTTCTCTATTAATATAGAAGTACTCCAGTCTCCTTCCCTGCCCCTGTGTTCTCCTCTCTCTTCCTGTTCATTTACTAAATCATGTCCTTTCCCCCTGCCTTTAAAGAACATTTTTGTGCCAATTGCTGCCAAATTTTTATCTACAACCTGAATATCTCCTTCAAACTCAGATTTGAGGCATCTCAATATCAACATATTAAAATACTTATTTAAAAATTTTGTAACACTTTTGGGCGCCTGGGTGGCTCAGATGGTTAAGCGTCTGCCTTCGGCTCAGGTCATGATCCTGGAGTCCTGGGATCGAGTCCCGCGTCAGGCTCCCTGCTCCTTGGGAGCCTGCTTCTCCCTCTGCCTCTCTCTCTCTCTGTCTCTCATGAATAAATAAATAAAATCTTTAAAAAATAAATAAATAAAAAAAATAAAAATTTTGTAACACTTTTAAACTGTATTCACCAGAATTTATCCTAAGTTGGATTTAAAGAGAGTTCAGGACCTTGCTGTTCTTTGTAACTCTCAGTATCAATAACAATTGCTAATGTAGATTTGTATTTAAGTGGAACAAAGGTGTTAAAATAATAAGATGCCTGGAAATAAGTTTATAAGTTTACTGTGAAGTCTGCCTTGAAGCAAATACTTACTGTTGCTTTGAGAAAAATTCTCGTATGCTCTTTTCACATAAACTGGTGGTTTTATAGTTTTATTTCTAGTTGTGTTTTTTTCTATTATTTTATTATTTTGTTATGGTTGAACAAAGAAATTGTACGCTGCTATGCATGAACCAGATGGAGTAGCTGGAGTAAGCGCAATTCGAAAGGCCGAACCATCTCTGAAAGAACAGATCCTTGAGCATGAAAGCATTGGCCTACTGAGGGATGCCACTGCTTGTTATGACAGGGCTATTCAGCTAGAACCAGACCAGGTAAGATAATAAATGAAAGGCAACATAATGAAAAGGCCCTGAACTACGAACTCTGGAGATCTTAGTTTCAATACTATCTCTACTAGTGTCACAGTGTATCTAGAAAATAGTTAATCATCTCTGAGCTTGAGTTTCCTGGTTGATAAAATTAGAAATGTGAGATGATCTCAAAAATCCTTCAATGCCATTTCTGTGACCTTAGAAATCCCCCAAATGAATGAGGCTTGTTGAGGATAATATTTATATTAAGCTGTGTGTCCAGTTACTCAAATGTATACAATTTTAGTTTGCAATAAAAAGTATAACATATATGTCAATTTTTAAATAATAATTGTGATTTTCTACAGCCTAGGAAACATTCACATTTCACATACCCTCTACCATTATCTGTGAATTTCCAAAATGATCCCTTAGAATCACTAAGCTACAATTATAATGGGGGCAGGTTAACATATCTCATGTTTACAAGGACAGGAAGGGAGTTTAGAATTACTGATTTATAATTTTGGCTTAGATTCTCTCTAATCTTGGGATATTGCTTTTTGTTGTATTTGACATGTTTATTTTCTCAGAAACTCAGTGTACAACGTCTTTATTTTTCACAATCTTGTTTTCAATTTTAAAGAATACTGCATAATCCTATATAACTTTTTAGTTACTAAAGCCCTAAATCTATATTAATGTTATTGTGAACTTTGAGTTTTAATTTTTGTGTGAGAAAAAGTATTGCCAATAATCTTTAAACAAAACATTAAAGAATACTCCTTACTTTTATATTTGATTTGAACTAAAAATTAGACCAAATCTGGAAAAAATAATAAATTCAGTCTGAGAATTTTTTAGGTTGTGTATTTTTTTAATATTCACACAAACAAGTCAGTTGCTGAACTAAGAAGGATAGGCTCAGTGAGGCAAATAGTACTTTTTAATGAGTATCAGTTAAACTGTCTTTGTTTCCCAGCGTATATTTGAAATGATAATTGCTATTTAAATATTTTTAAATTTCTAGATCATTCATTATCATGGTGTAGTGAAATCCATGTTAGGTCTTGGTCAGCTGTCTACTGTAATCACTCAGGTGAATGGAGTACATGCTAACAGGTAATATTTTTTTAAAGAATGATTTTCTTTTTTATTATATCTGAATGGGAAAAGTTTAGTGAATTAGGTTGACGTAACACTTATTGAAGAAACGAAATCTTTTTTATGTTTTCATGGTGTTGGAGATACGCAACAAAAAATATTTTTTTCTACTTTTCCACAAGTTGATTTAGCACTTAATAGCTCATCTTCTGTCCCATGAGTCATCCTTGAATTATATTTGCTTTAAGACAAACTTTCCAGAGCTCACCTGCTATGGGTAAGGCTCATAGGAACATATCCAAAAAGTATTTAAGCTCTGTCTGCATTATCAACACCAGTTGTTTTCTGTGTTGGGGAGGGGAAAACCTTGTGACTGCTTTCTAGAACACCACTCAGACTGTGTGGGTTAATTTTTCCCTAAAGGATTGATAAAAATGAAAGCTGCCTTCCTTTCTTTAAGAAGATGTGTTTGTTATAGCAAACCAAATGATGCAAAAAAATAGTACTTACATTGTGACAAGGATTAAAGCTGCACAGTTCTTCTGGTCTGGGGAGTAACTGTGGAGGTTGGTTCTGCCCTTGAAGCTGCCTTGCTCTGAGAGCTAAAAGACTTACTTCTTGATAAATTTACCAGATGCCAACTGACTATTGTGGGCAGTGAGATCTGATCAAAAGGGATGGGATCTTGGTTAACCAAAGAGCACACTGGCCACCATTTTTCAATTAGGACTCTCAAAACGGTTCTTCTAAGTATAGTTTCTATAAATCCCAAACTAATTTGTAAAGACCACAATTCTGTAATGTTTGAGAGCAGAGAAGCTCACTGTTAATCAGATGATTTCACATAATGGAATTTATGAAATGAGGGAGGAAGATTTGCCGAGGCAGAGAAAGATGTTTTAGATGTTTCTCTAGGTTAGTTGAGGGATCTTACAAATAACGTAATTTGGGAAGGTTTTCATTACTCAAGCCTAGGTGTCAAGTTTCCTAATTATACACGCTGAACAGTTAGACTCCTCTTATCTTCTTTTTGGATCTGGGATACATAGAGCCTCTGGATTTTTTTTTAAGATTTTATTTATTTATTTGACAGACACAGCGAGAGAGGGAACACAAGCAGGGGGAGTGGGAGAGGGAGAAGCAGGCTCCCCACGGAGCAGGGAGCCCGACGCCGGGGCTTGATCCCAGGACCCTGGGATCACGACCTGAGCTGAAGGCAGACACTTAATGAGTGAGCCACCCAGGCGCCCCAAGCCTCTTCTTGATCTTTGAGCTGTGAAAAGTCAAGTGTCAATATTCAGTCAAGATTGTTCTGTCCTATTGGATCAGATGGTCATTGAGGACGTGTGTGTTCTTTGGAGAGAATATTTGCATTTAAACAAATACTTCTCCAAAATTACTGACTGTATTACTATTTTTAATGTACCTATTTTTGTGGATAAGGTCTCACAGCCTGATCTTCATTGCCTTTTAGTACTTCTTGGTGTAATGCTTAGTATGGGACATCCTCTCTAGATAGCAAATTATGCTAATTCTACTCAGATTTTTATCTTAAAATTTTGATATTTTGGCATCTGGTGATGAGCTTGTAAAGTTATTCACAACTGGACTTCAGAAACTACATTTCTAGTGTATTTCTTTTAGCCTTGTTTTAAATTCTACCAAGAATTCGTATTTAGAAATTAGAGGGTATCCAGTATTTATGCTGCTATTTAGGGTTTTTTTTTAAGTAAAAAATTCACTCATTTATTACATTTTTTAAATGTGTTTTTACTACAGAAAGAGCAAGGAGGACTTTTAAGGACATTGATCCCAGCCTCTCTGATTCTTTTACCTCGTTTATAATATGAGGATATGTCAGCCTTTCAGTGTTATTAGATAATTAAATGGAAAATGTGCCTAGCCCAGCATGTAGCATATAGCAGATACTCAAATGGTGTGATTAATAAAAAGGAAATAATGGGGAAAGCCTAGCTTCTTCTATGTAGTCATGATACAAAATATCACTACCTCATCTTAATGTCACATAAGAAGAATGCTTAAAAAAAATAATTACCAATATCATACTGGTTTTACAAATCCAAATTTTAAAGTAACTGAAAATAGTTTAATATATATTGTAGGTAGCTAATTTTATATCCTTTGTTATGCCATTGACACATCATTTGTAACTGTTTTTTTAAGATTTTATTTATTTATTTTAGAGAGAGAGTGCATGCACGGGGGGGGGGGGGCGGCGGCAAACAGACTCCTCATTGAGCAGGTCGCCCATTGAGCCCTTGGCTCAATCCCAGGACTCCAAGATCATGACCTGCACTGAAACCAAGAGTCAGGCGCCCAACCAACTGAGCCACCTAGGTGCCCCCATTTGTAACTTTCTTAAGGCCTTATTACTGAGTGTCCTATGCACCCCCAACTGCTCCAGACCTACCCACCAGCTCCTATATTTTTGCCTTAAATTTAATTCAAAAGTCCCAAGTTCTTAGAATTGCTTACCTCTCAATGTGTATATGTTCAGTTGGCTCTTTTTCCTTCCTGCCCTTTGTTTAAGTTAAGCACACAGCTAATCTTACAATTGTACTTTGTAATTATTCAGGCATTGATTCTGTTCTAATATATGGCACAATTTAATTTGTTATGGAATGGCATTTTTAAATGGCCCTTTTAGAAGTAATTATTGAAAAAAATGTTTTGGGGGAATAGAAAGATTAAAAATTGGACGGTTATTTTGGATGGAGATAATTATTTTGTATCTAAGTACAAAATACAATATGATACAACAAATAGAGCAATAAATAAATACAATAAATAGAGTTCTAAAACAATGAAAAAAATCTCTAAATGCCACTTTAAATAAATAAAGTTTAGTTGATATTGGCTTCTCTTAATAGGTCTGAATGGACAGATGAATTAAACACATACAGAGTGGAAGCAGCTTGGAAATTGTCACAGTGGGATTTGGTAGAAAACTATTTGGCAGCAGGTAAAATTACTTCTTATAATATAAGCAGTTTTAATATGCTATAAATATTCAGACTTAAGTAGCTAAGTAACATCTATAATTAATCTTTCAGCTTGTTTTATAATTGCCTTGTTTAATTGTTCAAAGTAGAATGAAACATCTGTTCCAGTATTTCTGCTGACCATTTTACCAAATGAAATAAAGCTTGTTTTGGGGCCTTACGGCATTCCTTGACTCTACGTTTATTTTTCAGATGGGAAATCTACAACATGGAGTGTCAGACTGGGACAGCTATTATTATCAGCCAAAAAAAGAGATACCACAGCTTTTTATGACACACTGAAACTAGTGAGAGCAGAACAAATTGTACCTCTTTCAGCTGCAAGCTTTGAAAGAGGCTCTTATCAACGAGGATATGAATATATTGTGAGGTATATGGGGGGTGTCCATCTTTATATTCCTGGTGTATAACTGTCTTCTGACAGACTTGGAATGTTTTGGTTAGTAAATAAGTGATAGTATATTTGGTATCATGTGTATCAGTAATTAGCTAATTAGTCCAGTTTTATTGTCAAGATACATACAATGGCTCTTTTATTCCTTTATCTCACAATCACCTTATTTTTTTTTTTTTGGTTTTATTTTGTTTTGTTTTTTAAGTAATCTCTATGCCCAGCACGGAGCTTGAACTCACAACCCTGAGATCAGGAGTCACATGCTCTGCCAACTGAGCCAGCCAGGTGCCCTCACCCTTTAGTTTTAAAAAAATGTTCTAATATATATATATCCCTTTCATTGGAAAGGCAATTATGAGACTTCTAAAGAATAAGAAAAATATCTTACATTCATCTTTTTGTAATGTCATATTGTACTTGCTCTATAACTAATCTAAGTAGTATAGACATCTGTGCCTGGCACTTTGGTGCTCAGTGCTTTTTAGTTTCTTCTCCTTCTCATTTAGAAATGGCATTTGACACTTTCCTCCCCAAAAATATAGGCATTACACTAGTAGAAAGGAAAATTAACTTTTAGAGGTAAGGAAGAAAATGACGAAAAACATTTCAGGTCTGTTAGTTCACCTAAGGAAGATAATAGATGTTATAATTTAAAAAATAAGTAAGAACATTTTTTTTAATTTAGAAGAATTTACTATAATTTGTATCGCCTCTTTGGTAATAGCCTAATGAAACCATAGGTTGGACCACTGAGATTAATTCTCTTCTGTAGCTACTCACCTGCGTCCTTGAACACTGAGTCATAGACACTGGGTATTATAAATGGAAAAAAAGCTAGTGTGAATGTGTCATGAGTGTTTCCATCATTCTTAGAAAAAATAAAATTGCAACATTTCACAATTTTTTGCTGGCATCTACTATGTCAGGCCCTCTTACAGAAGCACCAGCAATATATGCAGATATTTCTGTTCATTTATAATGGATCCGTATTTTCTTTTGTTGTTATATAGGTAATAAAATTCATACACTTAAATTTAGTTTTATATACCCCTCTCCAATTTAATTAATAGGGGTTTGGGGACCATAGCAAAGCACTAAACATTTAAATCAACATAAGTTGTGTTTTATATCCAATTTAAAAAGATAAAAATGTTACTGCTTAAACCAAGAATATATATTTATTGGTTAAAGTTCTTCCAAAGGAAACTTCACATTTCAGATTCTTGATGGCTAATGTGAGTATGTGCTTTGTATATGAGATTAATAGGCTGAACATGATAACATTTTAACATAGGCTTTATCTGTCTTCAGATTGCACATGTTGTGTGAGTTGGAGCATAGCATCAAATCACTTTTTCACCAGTCGCCAGGTGACACTTCTCAAGAAGATTCTCTAAACTGGGTAGCTCGACTAGAAATGACCCAGAATTCCTACAGAGCCAAGGAACCCATCCTGGCTCTCCGGAGAGCTTTATTAAGCCTCAACAAAAGGTTTTTCATACTTCTTTTTTTTCATGTCAGTAATCATGAATTTACTATTATATTTGCTTATTACTTGGGAATATTTATCTTTCTTAATTTTCTCTCTGAATCTATATTTTTCTATTATCAGTTGTCAAAGCAATACTATATAAGTTGAAATGAACCTAGAACTTGAGAATTACTTTTATATGCAATAGATCTTTTTTTATTGTTAATGTATCTGGGAGAGGTACAGATATAAGTCAGTATTAGAGTTTTCATAGACTTGTAATTGATAAAAATTGAGCATGCTAAGAAAATGAAAATGAGTTTTTTAACAAATTAATCTTCTTTGATTTCTTTGAAATAGTATATTGAGAAGGTTCCATGTTAGGAAGAGATATTTTTAGTTAAATTGTTGAGTATACTTAAAAATGCTCTTTGCCCCTGTTTTTGTCACATTCATTTAGACCAGATTACAATGAAATGGTTGGAGAATGCTGGCTGCAGAGTGCCAGAGTAGCTAGAAAAGCTGGTCACCACCAGACAGCCTACAATGCTCTCCTTAATGCTGGAGAATCACGACTTGCTGAATTGTATGTGGAAAGGGCAAAGTGGCTATGGTCCAAGGTAATGGCCAAGAGAACGTCATCATGTATATATATGTATATATTCTGTTGTAGATGATCCCCAGTCCACATTCAGAATCGTTTTCTGTCATCTTTATCATTCTACCATAATTTAGAAGAAACCATTCCTTCTTTCCTGAAGTCCCTAAATGTCTTTACATTTCAAGATGAAAGTGCAGTTCTTTCGGTTTTCATCTGTTTTCCTTTTTTTTCTTGAGGGAAGCAGCCAATTTTTACTTTGTTTTTACCTCCTATATATATACAGGGTGCCATGTAATAGGCACTCAAAAGATATTTGTTAAATGAAAATAACACTGTTCCCTAGTTATCCTTGATAGCTAATTAGTCCAGTTTTATTGTCAAGATTAATTTCTAATCTAGCCTATCAGGAAGGGCTTAGCATAAGAACAAAAGTCCCCAGCAATCCCCAGACTGAAGCAATAGTAATGAGAAAGAGGCTTTTTGAGTATCTGAACTACTTGCAAAGATGATGCCCCAGATTTAAATGGTTATTACTTACATATCTTCTTATGCTTGCCACCAGTCTAGAATTAGTTGTAAGCATTGCATGTTCTGAAATTGACATTTAGCAACTATAGCTGGTACCATCTGTGATTGTGGAGGCGAAAGTAATGATTCACCTTATACTTGTCAGTACCTGGTCATTTTCTGAGCTAGCATTAGTCTATGTATTGTAATACCATAAATTCAGTATGTTCAAAATGCAGTATCATTTACTGTTCAATAACTGCTTCTCTATTCTCAGTTTTTCTAAATAGGACTCTATTGTATCCTTTCATCTGAGACAGAAATCTGGGCATCATTTTGAACTCCTTCCTTTCCTTCATTTTCCACATCCAAGTGGAGACTAAATTTTCCTTAGAAATATCTTTTGATTTTTTTTTCCCTTAAATAAACTCTACCTCCAACCTGAGTCTCGAACTCATCACTCTGAGAGCAAGTGTTGCAAGCTTGGGGCACCTGGGTGTCTCAGTCGGTTAATCTTTTGACTCTTGATTTCAGCTCAGGTCATGATCTCAGGGTCCTGAGATACAGCCTCCCACACACTTGCTCTCTCTTAAAAAAAAAAAAAAAAAAAAGTTGTGTGCTTTACCAACTGAACCTGAACCATGTAGGTGCCCCATCTTTTGATACTTTGATACAAACTTCCAGTTATAAAATAAGTAAGTCATGGTGTAATGTACAGCATGGTAACTGTAGTTAATAATACCTTACTGCATATTTGAAAGTTATAGAAAGACATCTTTTGAATCCTCTCTCTTATTTATCTCTGCTGCTTTCATTCATGCCCTTAGCATTTATAGCCTCTAATAATATTAATAGCCTTTTTTTTTCTGAGTCTATTTCTCTGTGCACATGACTGCAGTTTGTGATCTTTCTAAAATGCACATTGAATCATGTAACTCCTCTTATTAAAATCTTTTGAAGTATTCTTCATGCCTTTATGATTAAGTCTGACCTCTAGAAAGTATACAAGGCTTTTTCTGATTGAGTTTCAGTCTACCTCTTCAACTTCATTTATCACTCACTATCTCATAAACCCTTTAGGCTTTAGCTAAAACCAGACTACTCACCTTCTCCAAGTAGAGTTATTATTCCTTTTTTTTTCCCCCCTAAACCCTGAGATCAAGACCTGAGCTGAGATCAAGAGTCAGGTGCTTAATCGATTGAGCTACCCAGGTGCCCCAAATTATTATCCTTTTACCAAGAATGTCCTTCACTGAATATTGCTACTCATTCTTTAAAACCTAATTCAGATTTTCCTTATCTGGTAACTTTTCCTGAGTGCTGCTCTCCTCCATTTTCCTGTATTGTCATATAGTTGTAGGAGATTCCCTTCCTTCTCTGTCCTTAATAATACCCATATATATTCCTGTTAATAGTTTTTAGCATTGTGTTGCTGTTTTACAGAGTCTACTTCCTCACTTGAACTATGAACTTTTTTAAGCCAGAAATTTTGATTTATTCATGTTTGTTTATCCCCATCCATCTACATATATCTTCAGTTCCTTGTACTTTGACTATAAAAATGAGTGAATGAATGAATGAATATGAGTTCTACATGAAATGAAGCTTTGCTTCCTTTTTAGGATTTTACTTTTGTAGGAGGGAAATGAGAGGTGAACATGAAATTACAAAGATTTATACATAAAACATACTTAATGGACTTCAAGTACTAATGATTTTGTTTTTCAGAAAACAGAAATATCTTAAAAGGCTGTTGTTGCCATTTTCCTTTTAGGGTGATGTTCATCAGGCACTAATTGTTCTTCAGAAGGGTGTTGAATTATGTTTTCCTGAAAATAAAACCCCAACTGAGAGTAAGAACATGTTAATCCATGGTCGAGCTATGCTACTAGTGGGCCGCTTTATGGAAGAAACAGCTAACTTTGAAAGCAATGCAGTTATGAAAAAATATAAGGTAAATATATGTATAATGCAGTTTCATTAGGAACTCAATCTTTTGTTTGTTTAGAAAATGTCTAAAATGATTTTATTTTATTTATTTTTTAAAGATTATTTATTTGACAGAGAGAGCACACAAGCAGAGGGAGCAGCAGGCAGAGGGAGAGGGAGAAGCAGGCTCTTGGCTGAGCAGGGAGCCTGATGTGGGTCTTGATCCCAGGACTCTGGGATCATGACCTGAGCCAAAGGCAGATACTATCCAACTGAGCCATCCAGGCACCCAAGAAAATGTATAAAATGATTTTAAAGTCCATATGGAAGAACACATGTTTAAAAATAGCCAGGAAACTTTTTTACTTTTTAGTGTGTGGAAAGCATAAGAAGAATTATCACAAAGCAAATACACTCAAGAAACCACCACCCAGGTTAAGAAGTAGAATATTATTAGCATTCTGTGACCCACTCTTTTGCCTTCCTCAAAGTTAACCACATTGTATCCTGAAATTTTTTGAAGAAACACAAGGTATACCTTCCTTACTAAGTATTAAGCTTTACATGGATGGTGTTATAAGGGAGTTACTTCCTAATAACCCATGAGTCAAAGAAGAAATTGCAGTGGAAATTTAAAAGTCATCTGTAATTATAAAATAATTATAATAAACTGAATGATAATAAAATATGACATAACAAAACCTGTAGTATGGGGGAGCACCTGGCTGGCTTAGAAGAGCATATGATTCTTGATCTTGGGGTCATGAGTTCAAACCCCACATTGGGTGTAGAGGTTACTAAAAAAAAAATAAACAAAACTTAAAAAAAAAAACAAACCTGTAGGATTCGGATAAAGAGTAAAGCCATTCTTAAAGAGAATTTAAAATTTTATTTGTGTATGTTAGAAGAAAATAAAGCCCCAAAATTAATGAGCTATGTATTCACCTCAAGGAGTTAGGAAAGGAACTGAAAAAGAGAAAAAGTAAAAACAAAGAATGTAGAATTTGGAAATAATAAAGTAAGAGCAGATGATTTTTAGAATTTGTGTGGCAAAGTGAGAAAAAGGAGTTCAACAGAGACAGTTCCAGATCTGTGCAGGAATCCACCTGCGTCTTTGGCCGAATCCCAAGCTGCACGTGTATAGCTCAACACTTTGTGAGGCCTGGCAGGAAACAGTTATCGGGGAAAGAACAATCACTTGAGGGATGGGGATATTAGGAAGTGCTGTAAGAAGAACAATTTCCAGAGCTTACATAGGATTGAGAATCATTCAGAATTCTACTAGCTAGGCAAGAGGCCTCATTGCATACATAATACATAGAGACTCTCAAAGGGTCACACCTTAGAAGTGGGTTTAATTAGCCCTAGACTAAAGGCTACTCTACATCCATCCTACAAAAGCATCAAAACACTAAAAGGATTAAGCTGATTTGCAAGTAACATTACTGCCTACCAAATCAAAGTCTACCACTCTTTAAAGGAATATAACAAAATCTAAAACTCAGCAACATAAAAATGACCTATGTCTGGCCTCCAGTAAAAAATTACTCTAAATATATAGAGGCAGGAATATATGAGCTATACACAAAAGAAAAATCAGTCAATAGAAATAGGCCCAGATATGGTAAAGATGATGAAATGAGCAGATAAGGACTTTAAAACAACTATCATAAATATGCTTCAGATGAGGACTTTAAAATCACTACCATAGGGGTGCCTGGGTGGCTTAGTTGGTTAAATGTTTGCCTTCACCTCAGGTCATGATCCCAGGGTCCTGGGATCAGGCCCTGCATCAGGCTCCCTGCTCAGCAGGGAGTCTGCTTCTCCCTTTCCCTCTGCCTGCTGCTCCCCCTGCTTGTGCTCTCTCCCTCTCTGTCAAATAAATAAATAAAATCTTTAAAAAAATAAAATAAAATCACTACCATAAATATGCTTAAGCCTAGAGAAGAACATGACAATGGTAAGGAGATAAATGGAAGATATTTAAAAAAAAAAAGAAAGGGCGCCTGGGTGGCTCAGTTGGTTAAGCGACTGCCTTCAGCTCAGGTCATGATCCTGGAGTCCTGGGATCGAGTCCCGCATCGGGCTCCCTGCTCAGCAGGGAGTCTGCTTCTCCCTCTGACCCTCTCCCCTCTCATGCTCTCTCTCTATCTCATTCTCTCTCTCAAATAAATAAATAAAAGAAAAAAAAAGAAAGAAAGAAAGACCTAAATGGGACCAAGAGCCATAAAGTAGGTGAAACACTCATGTTTAGATCCTGGCAGTGTTGAGTTCTGAGTAGGATACATAGTGGGAGCCTAGCCCCTGTTGCCTTGTTTACAAGAAGGTTCCACGGAGGGGCGCCTGGGTGACTCAGTTACGTGTCCAACTTATGATTTTTGGCTCAGGTCATGATCTCTTGGGTTGTGAGATGGAGCCCTGAGTCAGGCTCCATGTTCAGTGGGGAGTCTCCTTAAGATTCTCTCTCTCCCTCTCCCCCCACTCACATGCATGCTCTCTCTTTCTCAAATAAATAAATCTTAAAAAAAAAAAGGTACCATGCCACCAAAGTAACTAACCTTCCTTCTTCTCATCAAAATATATACTGGGGCACCTGGGAGGTTCAGTTGGTTGCATGTCTGACTCCTGATTGTGACTCAGGTAGTAATCTCAGGGTTGTGAGGTGGAGCCCTGCATTGAGCTCCACAGTCAGCAGGGAATCTGCTTGGGATTCTTTCCCTCTCCCTCTGCCCCTCCCCCTGTGCATGTGCTCACTCACGCTTTCTCTCAAAAAAAAAAAACCTTTTTACAAAAATACAGTACTTTGGGGCGCCTGTGTGGTATAGACAGTTAAGTGACCAACTCTTGGTTTTGGCTCAGGTAGTGATCTCAAGGTTGTGAGATGGGGCCCTGTGTCTGGCTCCACACTCAGCCTGTGGAGTCTGCTTAAGACTTTCTCCCCCTTGGGCATCCGGGTGGCTCAGTTGGTTAGGTGTCTGCCTTTGGCTTGGATCATGATCCCAGGGTCGTGGGATCTAGCCCCACATCGGGCTCTGCTCAGCAGAGAGCCTGCTTCTCCCTCTCCCTCTGCCTGATGCTCTGCCTACTTGTTCTCTCTTTCTCTCTGTCAAATAAATAAATAAAATCTTAAAAAAAAAAGTTTCTCTCCCTCTCCCTTTGCCCCTCCTGTGTGCTGTCTCTCAAAATAAATAAATCTTCAAAAAAATAATATATATATACTGTACTAAAGGGCAGTAGCAATGAGGCACATCCTAAAGTCATACTTTATAAGTTTCACTCTCCCAGTTGGAGATATCTGAATTTCTTCTAACTTGTGAGGCACATAAAAACTCACTAATTCTTCACAACAAAATTTATTTATTTATTTATTTATAAAGTTTTATTTATTTATTTGACAGAGACAGCGAGAGAGGGAACACAAGCAGGGGGAGTGGGAGAGGGAGAAGCAGGCTTCCTGCAGAGCAGGGAGCCCAATGCAGCACTCGATCATAGGACCCTGGGATCATGACTTGAGCCAAAGGCAGACACTTAACGACTGAGCCACCCAGGCATCCCCACAGCAAAATTTATAGCAGATACTCCAGGTCTTACATCTCTTACGCTGAAGCCTGGGTTGGTGGAGGAGGGAGAGAAGCCCTCATGATACCAAAGTTAGAATCTGATTACTCTAGCTACATTCCTAAAGCTCTGTCATGATGGCCTAAGTAGCCATGAGGAATAGTCTTTTTTTTTTTTTTTTTTTTTTTTTGGAGAGCGTGCACGCCTGGTTGGGGATGGGGAAGGGGCAGAGAGAGAATCCTGAGCAGGCTCCATGTCCAGTGCAGAGCCTAACACGGGGCTCGATCCCAAGACCCTAAAATCATCACCTGAGCCAAAATCAAGAGTTAGATGCTTAACCCACTGAGCCACCTAGGCGCCCCTAGGGATAGTCTTTTTAATAAATGGTGTATCATTTGGTTATCTTTTAGGAAAAAAAAGTCAAACTTGATCCTTTCTTCACACCATTAACAAAGGTAAACTTCAGGTAGATTGTGGATCTAAATGTGAAAGGCAAAATGATAAAGTTTCCAAAGCATTATATAGGAGAGTATCTTCAAACCTAGAAGTAGGTCAGGACTTCTTAAACAGACCAAAATGACCAACTATAAAAGAAATGATTGATAAATTTGACCACATTAATAATATGAATTTCTGTTCATGAAAAGATACCATTATGAATGTAGAGGCAAGCCATAGATTAGAAGATACTTGCAACACATAAATGATAAGAGGCTCATATCCAAAATACAGTAAGAATTCTTAAAAGTCAATAAGAAACCTGAGACAAGAATTGTATGGAAGACTTACGGAAGTAAATATATAAATGACCAAAAACAAATAAAATGTATTGAATTATAGTAGACAGGCATAGATGCAAATTAAAAACATTACAAGGCAACGCTGTATACCTATTAGAAAGCGAAAATTTAAAGATTAACAACTCCAAATGTTAGACTAGAGCATTTAGACTCTTAGGCAATGTTGCTGGAAGTGTAAATTGGTATAATCATTTTGGAGAACAATTTGGCATTATCTCCTCAAGGTGATAATACTGTGACCCAGCCGTTCTACTTGTCTCTCTAGGATATGTTCAAAAATGTGTATAACAACATCATTTGTAGATTTTACTCTGGAAGTAACTCAAATGTCAGTTGGTTACAGAATGGATAACCAAGAGGTTGGGGGAGGGGAAGAATGGTTAAACAAGTTGTAGGGTATTCCTATAATGGAATACTATGTAGCGAAGAAAACCAACAAACCAAAGTTATATGCAACAGCTTCCATTGATTTCACAAACATAATGTTTAATGAAAAAAGCTGGATAGAAAATAATACATGTAGGGCGCCTGGGTGGCTCAGATGGTTAAGCATCTGCCTTCGGCTCAGGTCATGATCCCAGGGTCCTGGGATTGAGTCCTGCATCAGGCTCCCTGCTCCTTGGGAGCCTGCTTCTCCCTCAGCCTCTCTCTCTCGCTCTCTCTCTGTCTGTCTCTCATGAATAAATAAATAAAATCTTTAAAAAAAAAAAAAAATGTATAAAAAAAAAAGAAAATAATACATGTAGTATGTTTCCATTTATATAAAATTCAAAAATGGGCAAAACGAAATTACTGTATTAGAAATTCAAATAGTGGTTGTCTTTTTGGGCTGCTATAAGAACCATATACTATAATAAACATATAACATAAACTGGGTGACTTAAACAACAGACATTTATCTCTCACAGTCCTGGAGGCTGGGAAGTAAGATCAAGGTGCTATACATTTGGTGTTTGATGAGGGCCTGCTTCCTGGTTCATAGACTGTCATCTTATTATAAGCAGAAGGGGTGAGGGGACTCTTAGGGATCTCTGTTATAAGGGCACTAATCTTATCCATGAGGGTTCCATCATCATGACCTAATCACGCCCCAAAGGCCCTACCTCCAAATATTATCACTTTGGGGATTAGGCTTCAACATGAATTTGGGAGTGGGTGGACACAGACATTCACTCTATAGCAGTGGTTATTTTCAGGGAAAAGAAAGGAGGTAGTGATTGGGAGGGTGAATAAGGGAGCTTGTGTTCCTGGAGTTCTTGTATGTGATCACTTTGTGATAATTGATCAAGCTATACTTATAAGATTTGTATATTTTTCTGTATGTAAATTTTATTTTCCAAAATAAATTTTTAAAAACTTAAACCAGAAAAGAAGAAACGAGGAGACAGGTAAGAGGAAAGAAGGAGGGTAAAATGATGGTTAAAACCAGACTGAAAAATATCTTTTTAAAAGAAATTTTAGTATATTTCCTTATTCCCTTTGCTTCTATGACTAGGTGGGGAAGGGATACTGGCAGCCTTGTCCCTGTGGCTGGTTGGGCACATGAATCCAGCATCTGTTCCATACATCTGGTCATGTCATTCTCTCTATCCACAGGCAGGTTGCCATCTAAAATTTGCAGGATTAGGTTCAGGGGAAACTCAAGATCTCATTTATGTTCCTAGTTCAAACTATGTTCTCATACTTGCTTGAATTAAGTGTGGAACTTCATTAAAAAATTTTTTTTACAGTCAGCCATTCTATGTGTTTTCTATCACATTTCAAATAGTATTGTTTTAAAATAAACACAAATACTTAAAAGGCGGGGAAAGGGAAAGGAAATGACGGGACAGAGTAGGAGTGGCCAGAAAGGTAGGAGAAAACTTGGAAGATAGTGGCCTCACTGAAGCTGAGGGAAGAAAGTATTTCCAAGAGGAAATGGTGTGGACAACAGAAACAGATGCTAACAAATGAGATCAGAATTGGGAAGATCTTTTAGATTTAAGGAGCTGCTTTTGGGGAATGCCAAAGACTGAAACCATGAAGAAATAGTTTGAGGAGTGAATGAGAGGTGAATTCTTAGAAGCCTGATTTTTTTTTTAAAGATTTTATTTATTTATTCGACAGAGAAATAGCGAGAGCAGGAACACAAGCAGGAGTGGGAGAGAGAGAAGCAGGCTTCCTGCGGAGCAGGGAGCCCGATGTGGGGCTCGATCCCAGGACCCTGGGATCATAACCTGACCCAAAGGCAGACGCTTAACGACTGAGCCACCCAGGCGCCCCAGAAGCCTGATTTTAAGGGTGTTGAGAGGGAGCGCAATAACCCATGAAAGATATTGGAGAAAAATAAGATGTAATTTTTTTAACCATATGTTTATGCTCTTAAAGTCAGTTCTTTCCTCTGAGCTTTGATATTTTCTTTTCACTATTTTTTTAATAATAAAAATATATAAACACTTTCAAAAAAACTTTAATCCATCTGGAAATTATTTTGATGACATATAAAGTAGCAATGTAAATAGAGTTTTCTTTCCCTAAATAGCTAATTATCCCAACACTATCTCATGTTGTCCAGTGGACAACTCACCAGAACCAACCAGCCATCCTGAGAAAACCTTTCTAAGAGAATTCTTTATCCAAATGAAAGAGTCACTCTGCCTTTGGCTTTGCTCTGCCTACGTGTGGGTCTTACACTTTTTGATCCCTAATCATCTATTCATACGTTATTTCCCAGTATAGTATGGGGGTTTCTTAGGTGAGTGTTGTCTTTTACAGGATGTGACCTTGTTCCTGCCAGAGTGGGAGGATGGGCATTTTTACCTTGCCAAGTACTATGACAAATTGATGCCCATGGTCACAGACAACAAAATGGAAAAGCAGGGTGATCTCATTCGGTATATAGTTCTTCATTTTGGCAGGTAAGTGTGAGAACTGATGTGTGCTGATTAAATATGTCCGAGTGACTCTTGATCTTGAACTGTTATCACAGGTTTTAGTGTATTCAGGATGTTTTCTGCTTTACCACTGATTCAGTCTTTAACTTTAGATGAGATATAAATTTTTTCTTTGTAGCATTCTTTATTCCTTTTAAAAAATAACTTTATTAATGGAAAAAGTAAGGTGCATTTATATTTTTAAATTCTGTAGTATCAATATTACACAATGAAAGTTAAGTGTCCTTCCCATTCCACACCCTCATCTCCTGAATCCCCCACCCTAGAATTCCAGGAGATCCTAAATGTAATATATTTATTGGTTATAATTACCAATGGGATGTCTCCTTCCTGCTCATTCTGCTAAGAAATATGTAAATCATGTAAATGATTTTGACATTAGTCTTGTAGAAAGAGCTTATCTCTTAGACTAGATAACAGGTAAAATATAACTTGATTTTATATTTTAGTGTATTATAATCACATAGTGTATTGTCTCATGCCTGTTTATATTTTCACGTATTATTTCCTAAGAAGTAATAATGACATTCCATTCATTCTTTTTAAGATTTTATTTATTTATTTGAGAGAGAGAGAGAGAGCAAGCAGGTGAGCACGAGGTGGGGGGAGGGGCAGGAGGAGAAGCAGACTCCCTGCTGAGCAGGGAGCCCAATGTGGGGATTGATCCCAGGACCCTGAGATCATGACCAGAGCCAAAGGCAGCTTAACCGACTGAGCCACCCAGGTGCCCCATGTCAAGGATACTTTTAGATAATTATTTGATCCTGCAAACATTTTCTGTTCATATCTGTCAAGTGGTAGTTTAAGTCTTTACATTTTAATCCATCTACTGTGAAAAAAGCACTATGTTAATAACATCTTTTCTATATAATTGCAGATCTCTCCAATATGGAAACCAATTCATATATCAGTCAATGCCGCGAATGTTATCACTATGGCTTGATTTTGGTGCTAAGGCATACGAGTGGGAAAAAGGTATAATTTTTTATGTAAAAATTTTAAGGGATAAGAAAAATTTTAACTTTGGTATAAAGTCACATTTGGCTTTACAGTCTAACTTACAAAAAGCTAGGAATGAATTTGATAAATTAGATTGAATATAAGTGTGAGCAAGAATATTATAACAAAGAGGAGAAACACTAAATGCATAGACATGTTGCAGTTCAAGGCTGCAAATGAGAATCTTTTTTTTTTATAATTTTTTTTAAAGATTTTATTGATTTATTTGACAGAGAGACACAGCGAGAGAGGGAACACAAGCAGGGGAAGTGGGAGAGGGAGAAGCAGACTTCCCGCAGAGCAGGGAGCCCGATGTGGGGCTCAATCCCAGGACCCTGTGATCATGACCCAAGCCAAAGGCAGACAACTTAACGACTGAGCCATCCAGGTGCCCTGCAAATGAGAATCTGCTCATTCCTTCCTGAACCTAACACATATTGAGAGAAACTAGTTTAAGCCAAATAATTTACCCTAAAAATTATAGTGAAGTGTGGTTTGTTCTGTGTTTCTAGTGAAAATTAATAGCCCTTGAGTTTTTTAATGGCTCTAAATATGTTTTCCTATTTAGACAAAGACAACTATGTTCACAATTTGGCAAGTGATCTAGCTTTGGGTGTGGGAATAATGTAAAGCTGTTTTTAAAACAGTTTTTCTTCTGTGAAATGAACTGATATACTGTTTTTTCTTCTCTGTTTTTTTAACTTTGATTTTTTTCCAGCTGGCCGTTCCGATCGTGTACAAATGAGAAGTGATTTAGCTAAAATAAACAAGGTTATCACAGAGCACACAAATCACTTAGCACCATATCAGTTTTTGACTGCTTTTTCACAGTTGATCTCCCGAATTTGTCATTCTCATGATGAAGTTTTTGTTGTCTTGATGGAAATTATAGCCAAAGTGTTTCTTGCGTATCCTCAACAAGCAATGTGGATGATGACAGCTGTGTCAAAGGTAATATAGTAATCACGACAGTGTCTTTTTCCATTTTATATGGCAGTGATTATTTAATGCTAATATGAAGATGCAAGTTCCAGTGTTTCTTTCTTAGATTAATAGCAAAACATAAATTTTAAATATTTGAAAAAAAGAAATTAAAGCATTTGTATCATTTTAAAATTCAGAAATATTTACCACATCAAATGAAAGGACTAGTATGTTAAGATCAGAGAATTCAGCATGTTTTTTCTCTATGAAGTCAAATAAACTGTTCATGCATGGTATAAAATAGTAGACTATTTTTTCAAAGTGTTTTATCCAAAGTATCTAAGCTCTTAATAATAGAAAAACTTTATTGCATTATTAATGGGCATTTATAAGGTGGTAAATATATCTAATTATAAATATTTAGAGAATTTGGAAAATACACAGATATAAAAAAGAAAACTAAAATTCACTAATTCTACTATTGATGGTCTTCTCTCTTTTTGTGTATTTTCTATGCATATTTTAATGCCAAATTTGGATTATAGAGATACATAATTTGATATTTTTCACCTAACATTGTTACCATAGCATGCTCCTATGCATTAAATATTCTTTGAAGACACAATTTTAATAATTATGTAAAATTCTATAGTAGTCTATAATTATTTTCAATAATTTATTTAACTGTTGTGTTTCCATTTTTTTGCTCTTGTAGTAAATGCATCTAGACACATCTGTATTTATTCTCATTTCTGATTATTCCACCAGGATAGATTCTAAGAAGGGAATTCAGGAGGTCATAGGATAACAGCATTTTTATGGTTGTTGAGAGCATTGCCAAATTGATTTCCAGGAAATTTGAAACAACATAAATTCTCATCATGAACACTTTTTAAGTTGATTTGTGTCTATCAAAATTCTGGGTTTTTTAAAAAGATCTTGTATAAAACTACATTTAATTCTTTTATGACAGTCTTCTTATCCCATGCGTGTGAACAGATGCAAGGAAATCCTAAATAAAGCTATTCACATGAAAAAATCCTTAGAAAAATTTATTGGAGATGCAACTCGCCTAACAGACAAGCTTTTGGAATTGTGCAATAAACCGGTATGATCATAAATCTTCCTACTTATAGACCAGTGTTGGATCATTTATATAAAACTTCTCTGATTTTAGCTGGTTTTCTTTCATTTGACTTAATTCAGTTAAAATTCAAACATAAGTGGGTATACACATACATAAAAATTCATTAAATTATATACTTTAAACATATGCAGTTTACCTTAATAAAGAGGTTTTTAAAATTTCTAACATGTCCCTCTCTCAAATTTGTACTTTAAAATTTCTAAAGCTTTTCTTAGTGTAGATTCTGAGAGTAAATTATCCATATTAATTAGAAATAATTTAAGTAGAGGAATATGAAATAAGCCATAAAACTATGTGTAAAATACTCCAAGTTGTTTCTATTATTATTTTGTGTCATAGCTTTAAATTTTCAAAACTTATATATATTAACCTACATATGTGAGAGGAAAGAAGATTGGAGTTCCGGTTTTCATTTCATTTCATTCTCAGTACACACTTACTTCATTGCCTGTTGACAGGCACTAATGCTAAGTGAAACAAAGATAAAGAAGGCGTGTTCTCCTGCATTGAGGTGCTGATAGTGTTCTAGGGAACTAAGCAGATGGTTATCATCTAGTTTAATAACTACTTTTTTCAGTATACTTGTGTCTAGAGTATGAACATGCTTACAGGAGTAACACACTTTTTTGCTCAAGGAAATAGAAGGGAAAAAATCCCTAAATATATATATAGAAAAGGTAAAAGTAAGGAATGAAGATAGTTATGAGAAAGGGGAGAGAGACTCTTTACAGGTAAATAGCTAGATTTCACTTTACAAATATTCAGTCTATTAGCTGTTAATAGGTGAGAAAACACAGACTATTCTATTTTCCACCTTCCCTTTATCAGTAAACACCTTGAAAGAGTAATCTGTTTTTGTTACCCATTTTACTCCTATTTGACCTCTGATGCAGTTAGCATTATCAAAGACAACATTATGATAATAGCCAACATTTACTAAACACTGGCACTTTTCTGAGTGCTTTATGTGTACAGGTTTTCAGTTCTTTATTGGAAATTTTTGTGACCAGCTAGGCTGCATTTAGGAATTCTGAATTTTTCAGATTTTTTAAGGTAATGTAGTGTATGTACTCAATATTGAGTATCCCTACAGAGAGTATTCTGATAGAGTATCCCATAGTCGGTTACGTAACTGTTTCTGCAATGACACATACTCATCTTTAAGTGAGAAGTTCAGTTAAATGAGATTTGGTACAAAAAAAGATTTTGATTTACACAGCTCTTTGGATTTGGTAATGTCTGATAATAGATTGTAGGCCTTTATTGTCTCCTTTAGTCATTAAACAGTCCTGTGGTAGAAGTACGATTACCAATAAGGCAGGCAAAAGAGTACAGAGAGGGGAAAATGAGATATATAATAAATTCTTAGAAAACTGCTGACTGCTTAACCATTGTAACTAAAATACTGTAGAAGTAAAATTTTTGTTTTGGTTGAAAATAAGTGTTCTGTAATTCAAGGTAAACCCAGAGAAATTAAAATGTACTATTTTCTTTCCCCAGGTGGATGGAAGTAGTTCCACATTAAGCATGAGCACTCATTTTAAAATGCTTAAAAAGCTGGTAGAAGAACCAACATTTAGTGAAATCCTCATTCCTTTACAATCAGTCATGATACCTACTCTTCCATCAATTCCGGGTGCCCATGCTAACCATGAGCCATTTCCTGGGCATTGGGCCTATATCTCAAGCTTTGATGATATGGTAAACTTCAGTGTTAATGTAACTGTAACTACGATTTTAAAATTTTATTAAGCTAAAATTTTCAAATTAGGTTTTTTTAAAAGTGTTTTTCTCAGAGACTAAGTGCATTTTATTTGCAAAGAAAAAGATGATTAGAAATACAGAAAATTAAAACTCTCTTTTATTGGGATAAAATTAAATGTTAAAAATGCCATGTTCCCAGTATCTGTGACCTATAAAAATATCCAAATGGAGAAGATTGATACTTTTCTAATGTGTATTATAATGAATGAGAGCCTTGCATCTTAAGTAGTATAATAGGGAGATGGTTCCTGTACAGTTGTTAGCTTTTCATGTCCTCCAATGAATACGTTTTCTCTCTAGTACATATTGCCAACATTACATGTCTGTTTCTAATCAGTTACTACCTTTGTATTGTCAACTTTTCAACCATATACATTTATCTTCCTTCCCCTGTGTATTATAAGATATACACACACACTGTTCATGCTTATTCTCCTTTTAATCTTCTACAACCCCTAGGACAGTGTCTTAAAAAAAAAAACAAACCATGTTCAACTGAGTATTTTGATTTTTTAGATGCATGTATTGTTTTAGTATGAGTATAATTTTTATTTTTCACAGTTTGATTTTTCCATACTTTGTTTCATCCTAAAAATGGAGAAGAACAAAATACAGTTTTTGCTTATACTTTAGGAGGAAGCAAAATTCAGCTAAGAAGAGCTTGATTTTTTTTAAGTATAATATGTGACTATAAATATGTGACTATTTTAAATAAGTGGTACTAGAGCATTTTTTTTAAAGATGTTTATTTATTCGTTTGACAGAGAGAGAGAGAGAGACAGCAAGAGAGGGAACACAAGCAGGGGGAGTGGGAGAGGGAGAAGCAGGCTTCCCCCTGAGCAGCGAGCCCGATGCAGGGCTCAATCCCAGGACCCTGGGATCATGACCTGGGCCGAAGGCAGATGCTTAACGACTGGCCCAACGACTGAGCCACCCAGGCACCCCATACTAGAGCATTTCTAAGTAAATAATTTTTTTTCTTTAAATTTTTTTGTTATGTTAATCATCATACATTACATCATTAGTTTTTTCTAAGTAAATAATTTTGAAAACTGTTTGTTCTAGTAATTCTATGTATTAAAACATTTGTTTAATTGCTTCAGAGCCAGATACTAAACCACATAATGAAGTCATTCTTACTCACTTACAGTCATGCTTTGTTTTTAAATTAATAGTATTTAGCTTATTAACCCACCTCATTAGGTGGACTTGATTTTAGAAGAGTTTCTTTTTTCAAAAATCAAGTTACATTAAATTGACAAGCATTTCTTACCCCTAAAGACATTTAAAAACAGTGTCTCCAGCTCTAAAGACAGGTTCTAAAAACTGTTTCAAAAACCTTTTAGGGGAGCCTGGGTAGCTCAGTTGAGTGACTTCCTTTGGCTCAGGTCATGATCCTATGGTCCTGGGATCCAGACCTGAATCAGGCTCCCTGTTCAGTGGAGAGTCTGCTTCTCCCTCTGCCCCTCCCTGCTGCTTGTGTGTGCACGCTCTCTCTCTCTCATCCTCTCTCAAATAAAATCTTTTTTTTTTATTAAAGATTTTATTTATTTATTTGACAGAGAGAGACACAGCGAGAGAGGGAACACAAGCAGGGGGAGCGGGAGAGGGAGAAGCAGGCTTCCTGCCGAGCAGGGAGCCCGATGCGGGGCTCGATCCCAGGACTCTGGGATCATGACCTGAGCCGAAGGCAGACCCTTAACGTCTGAGCCACCCAGGCACCCCCTCAAATAAATAAAATCTTAAAAAAAAAAATCTTTTAAATATTGTGGCTGTCCTAAAGAGGCTGCGTAAATTTGAATGTGTAAGTACTTATATTGAAGTAATCCTTTTACTTTATAGCCATTCCTAATGGGTGACAATGGGTCTCTATTCATGGATATTCTTTTCATACATCATCAGTGATTATGATAAAAGAAATTAGTAAAATAATAAACTTACTACACAATATAAGTTATATTCTTTTTGTTACGTAATACAGTATTTATATATAAAAATTTAAACAAAGAATCTTGACCTTAACTTATATATAATTCATTATCTTTTAGGTGGAAATTCTTGCTTCTCTTCAAAAACCAAAGAAGATCTCTTTGAAAGGATCAGATGGAAAGTTCTACATCATGATGTGTAAGCCAAAAGATGACCTGAGAAAGGATTGTAGACTAATGGAATTCAATTCCTTGATTAATAAGGTTTGGAGATAGTTTGCTTTAATTTTTTAGAATTACCGTAATTACTATCATGTGATACGAGCTTTTCATAATGCAAATAGATCATTCTTAAAAAGAGAATGAAATGTACTGCCTTTTTTGTTTTCACTTAATTTTTTTTATTGGAATAAAACTTGCCATTTTAACCAACCACTTTTAGCAGTTCAATTCAGTGACATTAAGTACATACACATTTTTGTCCAACTATGACCACCATCCCTCTCCAGAACATTTTTCATCTTCCCAAACTGAAACTCTCTCATCAATAAACAATAACTCCTCATTCCTTTCCTCCCTAGCCTCTGGTAACCACCATTCTACTTTCTATCTCCTGAATTTGACTACTCTAGATACCTTGTAGAAGTGGAGTCATATATTTTTTGCCCCTTTTCTGGCTTACTTAGCATTGTCTTCAGGGTTCATCCATGTTATATCATGTGTCAGAATTTTTTTCCTGAATAAGGCTGAATAATATACCATTGTATGTGTTTACTGCATTTTGTTTATTCATTGATCTGTCTGTCGACACTTGGATTGCTTCCGCCTTTTGCTATTGTGAATAATATTGTTAATGAACATAGGTGGATAAATAGCTCTTTGAATCCCTTCTTTCAGTCTTTTGAGTATTTACCCAGAAATGGAATTGCTGGTTTCATGTAACTTTTTACTTTAAAAAATAAGATTACTTTTATTATATTGAGAAAAATGTGTAACACATGTTAGGGAAAATATTTTCTATGTAATGTTTAAATTATCTGTAATAGACTCTGTCAGATGTATTTATGTTTTAGTGCTACACAAAAGATGTTAGGTTCTGTTTTGGGGGGCTTTTGTTTGTTTTTAAAGATTTATTTATTTATTTTAGAGAGAGAGTGTGTGTGCAGGCGGTGGGCAGGGGCAGAGGGAGAGGGAGAGAGAGAATCTCAAGCAGACTGCTGCGGGGCTTGATCTCACAACCCTGCGATCATGACCTGAGCTGAAAGCAAGAGTTGGATGCTTAACCAGCTGAGCACACAGCTGCCCCTAGGTTCTGTTTTTATCAACACACTGCTTAAAGGTGATCATTAGTATTTTTTTCAGTACATTTGGTAAGTGCTTGATTTCTGTCTCAGAGATTGAGATATGAAAAATCTTATTAAGGGTTTATTATAAATGGATGACCTTAGGTATTTTGAATTATTCTGTGGCCAGGTGTTTGTAAATGCATAGCATCTCTTTTTTCCATTGGGAAAAATTAAACCATACAACAGAAAGATGAAATTTAATTATTCTTTTTATAAACTTTTTGTCCCTCCTCTATCCTCTCCCCACATTTCACTGGTACCTCTTTAATTAGCAGGAAAAGTTACGGACTTTTAACATAGAAAAGATATAGCAACAGATAAGTTCATTTTTAAAAAAGAATAACTATGGTTTGTACTTAGTATAATAAAAAATAATTTAAAAATTAGTATCACATTAAAAACCCATTTCAAAGGCTCTATAAAGTGAAGGATTTTTTTTTATTTAAAATGTTTAGAAAATTGGTAACCTAACTGACTGTTAAACCATCAGTATGTTCATCTGAAGCTCCCTTGAGTGTTTTTCTGGTTAGGAGTATCAGCTGGCCTGGCTTCAGTTTATAAATTTATCCTAATCAGCTTTGTTACTGATTATTTCATTACTGTTCCCCCACATTGCTGTGGTAAAATACAATAGCCTGATTGTGAAAAATTACAGTCTGTGTTGGTCTAGGAGACCATAAACTGATCTTTACATGTTGTTCTAATGCTGTACTGTTTGGCTGACATTTATGTAGCCTGTTTATTCCTAAAGTTTAAAATATGTTTTTGGTTAGTGATTGTGCTTTTGAATTGGACAGGTTGCAATCATAGTTGTGTGCTTAGTTTATTTCATACAGTTTCAGAATTATACAAAATACTGTTTATCCTTACCTAGAATAATTCAGAATTAATCCGATGAGATGTAAAAAGCTTTCTTCTGCTAGGAGACAGTTTTTCAAACGAAGCCATAATATTAAATTGCAAGAATAAAATGACATTTTGAGGATTTTATAAAACTCATACTTTTTTGTTTAGATAATCAAAATTAGGGGCTCCTGGGTGGCTTAGTCGGTTAAGCATCTGCCTTTGACTCAGGTCATGATCCCAGGATCCTGGGATCGAGCCTGGCATCGGGCTCCCTGCTCAGTGGGAGGCCTGCTTCTCCCTCTCCCACTCCCCCTGCTTGTGTTCCCTCTCTCGCTGTCTCTCTCTCTCTGTCAAATAAATAAATAAAAAATCTTTAAAAAAAATTAAACAGCAATCTTTGTGCCTTAAGGACTTAATACTTCAGTAACATCTATAAAGCAATAAAAAATTAAAGAACATTTTGTCGGGCACCTGGGTGGCTCAGATGGTTGGGCGTCTGCCTTCGGCTCAGGTCATGATCCCGGGGTCTTGGGATCAAGCCCCGCATCGGGCTCCCTGCTAGGCGGGGAGCCTGCTTCTCCCTCTGCCTCTGCCTCTCTCTCTTTCTCTGACTCATGCATAAATAAATAAAACATTTAAATAAATAACATTTTGTCATTGTTAAATATACAGGTACAATATTTTGAACACAATATTACATTAACAGTGAATAATTAAAACGAGGGACTTGCCCAAGGCTTTTTTAATGATTTGGGAAAAGACTATAGATACTATCCCAGTAGCTTCCTTTCCTACCATTCTGAAGAATTATTCATCTATACCACATAGTAAACTTTCACAGCGTTTCTTTTGCTATGAAATGAATAATCTTTAGATATATTTGACATACATTTGGAAATTTTGAATTTTTAAGTTTATGTGTATTTTTTTTTAATAGTGCTTAAGAAAAGATGCAGAATCTCGTAGAAGAGAACTTCATATCCGAACATATGCAGTTATTCCCCTGAATGATGAATGTGGGATTATTGAATGGGTTAACAACACTGCTGGCTTGAGACCTATTCTGACCAAACTATATAAGGAAAAGGGTACTAAAATTAATTCTTAAAATATAAATATATGACTATAAAATCTGCCAATATGTATAATTAATATTAACATATGTTATTATACCTTTTTTTTATAAGCCATAGTAGAATTTCTAGGTCAAATGAGATTCTATATACACAAGTACTTATGTGTTTTTCTTCCTAATGTTCTAATCCCTTCTTTAACCTAATTATATCTTTATCCCAAAAGAATTTGATGTAGCTTATAAGAATGTATATGAAAATTTGTTTTTCACAAAGGTATTGGTTAGCAATTTTGAAACTACTTTATGTGTATACTTACCTTTAGCAAATAAAGATCTATATGTGGATAATGAGAGCTACTTTTTTCACTGTGTGAGGAAGAAAAGGAAAGGGAAGCCTAAAATAGAGCCGGAAGTATTAGATTGGAATTAGAGTCTCCACCTGGCCAGACCTGGGATAATTTGGGCAACAAAATAATGATATAGTATTAGATTGTAACTCATGGAATAAAATAAATAGACATGAATCCACACTGATATAAATAAATAATAAATAAGTAGGGACGTAGGAACAGTTCTTCGTTACAATAGAATTGCAGTGAATAAATGTAGAGAAAATGATGGAAATAGAAAATCACCAGTTAGCAAGTACCACAGTAATAATTGTTGCAGGCAATGAATATAAATGGATCCTGAAATGAATGAGCAAAAGTATGATGAGAAGCAGGTTATTTGTAGGGTCTCAAAGTATCTCTTCACAACATACTTATTGATTATAAAGGGAAAAATATAGTAACTTTACAGTGGGGAAACAAAAATATAACTGGTTAGAACTCTTAAAAAATGTCAAGGTAATGAAAGACAAAGACAGAAATTTCCCAGTTTTGAGGACATTAAGGAGACATGACAGCTGAATGTAATATGGGATCCTGGATTGGATCCTGGCCCAGAAAAAAAGACAGTAGTGGGACAGTTGGTGAAATTTGAATAAGGTCTGAAGGTTAGTTAATAATATTGTAACTATCAATTTCCTGATTTAGGTAATTGTGCTATTATTATAAAAGACATGAACATTAAGAATAGTTGGGTGAAGAGTATATGGGAATTCTTTGTGTCATTTATGCAATTTTTTGTAAGTCTAAAACTGTTTCAAAATAAAAAAATTTTTAAATGCATATGATGTGGTACATTAAAAGTAAATAGACCAAGTTATCAGAATAAGGTAGAAAATAAGTGTATTCGTTTCCCTAGGGCTGCTGTAACAAAGTACTGCAAACAACAGAAATGTATTCTCTCACAATTGGGGAGGCTATGAGTCCAAAATCTTGGTGTCAGTAGGGCCAGATCTCTTGATAGCTCTAGAGGAGAATCTCTTCTATGCCTTTCTGTCAGTTTCTGTCTCCAGCAATCTTTGACATGCCTTAGTTTTATAGATGGATCACATCATTCTTTCTCCTCTCTGTCATCACACAGTGTTCTCCCTAAGTCTATATGTCTCTGTTTTCTCTTCCTATATAATATTTTATATATTAGTCATATTATAATAAGAGCCCACCCTAATGACTTCCTCTTAACCTGATTACATGGGCAACAGCCCTCTATTTCAAGGTCACATTCACAGGTACCAGGGGTTAGGACTTAAACACATTTTTTTGAGGGTACAGTTTAACCCATAACAGTAAGTGATAGTGATAAATTACTATATTATTCTGCTAAGTATGTTATATACTTTATTGTTTATTGTTAATAAGTCTGATTATCCCTATTTTGTGTACAGTGCTAGAGGTTAAGTAACTTATCCAAGTTCACAAAGCTGATAAGTTGCAGAGCTGAAACTCAAAGATTGGACTCTTATTCCAAGGAACTTGCTATTGACTATTTTATTGGAAAGATAAAATATTGTGTGTGTTTTAGTTACTGCTTTTGGATTTTTAAAAATATTTAAAAAAAATTTTTTAACATCATGAACATATGGGAACTATATAACATTAGAGCCTAAAAACCTCAAATCTCAAACTTGTTCATAAAACTTTTGGCTGTGCTTCGGGTGTAAAAAAGCACGAGACCAAGGTGGGCCTAAAAGGCACTTAATAGACTGGAGTAGTATCACCCATCTAAAACACGCTTACCATTGTATCAGAAGGAAAAGTTCTTCTGTTTCTCCAGATGATTTGCATTGTACAAGATTAGCTCAAGAACCAGGTACCCAATGAAGCTTATAGGCTAGCATTCACACAGAGTAAATTACTTCAAAACACCACTGTAGGTTTTTTAATAATGATTCTGTGTGGACCTATACTACATGCTGAGGAACAGAGAAATCACTATAATTTTAGTGAGGGCTGCAGCGTTTTTATAATTCCAAGGGTACTCTTTAAATTGGATTTATTCTGAGTGATATTTTCTGGAATTAGTTGATTCCAACAACATTAGTTTTAGTTGACATTAATTTTCATCAACAGGAGGCTTCACTTTGGATAAGTATAGGGAAACAATGTGTTATTTTATTATAATAAGATAAGTTTACCTATGCATAATTGCAATTTTTCTATTTGTTCTTGCTTTTATAAAACAATTTGAATAAAAATAGATGTTTTTAAAAAAATTACCCATTTTCTTATTTGGCTTGTGTGGTTAATGGAAACCACTCCACCTTGCAGGAGTTTATATGACAGGAAAAGAACTTCGCCAGTGTATGTTACCAAAAGCCGCAGCTTTGTCTGAAAAACTCAAAGTATTCCGAGAATTTCTCCTACCCAGGCATCCTCCTGTTTTTCACGAGTGGTTTCTGAGGACATTCCCTGATCCTACATCATGGTAAGTTACCAAGAAGATAATACATTGTTATGGTTAATGTTTTAAAAAATATTTTAGATTTATGTTGCCTCATGTGGCATAAGGATATTTGATTAGCATTGTGTTTTCTTTAGGTACAGTAGCAGATCAGCATACTGTCGTTCCACAGCGGTTATGTCAATGGTTGGTTATATCCTGGGGCTTGGAGACCGTCATGGTGAAAACATTCTCTTTGATTCTTTGACTGGTGAATGTGTACATGTGGATTTCAACTGTCTCTTCAATAAGGTAAATGATGTGACTTACTCTAGTAATTGTATGTTTACTCCCAGTTTCCTTTCCTCAACAGCTGTTTTTCCTAGACATACCCATTGGTTGTAGTTATAGTCACAGTTGAGTCACACTGAGAGTTTGTTGACTGGTTTTGATTGGTGAATCCCTCAGTCCTCAGCAAAGCAACTTAGGATGAAGAGAACTCAGAATAGTGATACAGTAAAATCAGCACTGAACTTGAAATCCAAAGGTTCAAGTTCTGACTAAGTTCTTAGTTTTGGGAACATGAACAGATCCGTTCATTTTACTGAGACTCAGTTTTAGACAAAACAGACCTGGCAGCGTATCAGAATAATCTAAGAATTTAAACAAAATACACAGATATCTAGCAGATATCCTAGGAGATTCTGTAGATTCAGAGTGGGGCCTGGGAATAAATTAAGGTGGTTGGACTCTCCCTAAAGCCCCATCTAATTTTCCAATGTTATGATCCTAGAAGGCAGACAAGTAGGCTAACTCCCTATTTTCTTCATCCCCATTCTCTGTGGATTACCTTCTGCTGTCACAGGAAACCAAGAAAGGTCACAGATATACATGAGATCAAATCAGATAAACCACTAGTATATATTAAATCATACAAGAAAGGAATTTAGGGAAACTCAGTGAGTTTGGGGATAAAAAGGCCTTATGGAAGGTAGGTTGAGAATGGCAGAAAATAAATGAACTGGACTTCATTATATTATATGTTAACATATTCTGTCTGAGGGATATGAGCATCTAACATTTGACTGTTTCTTTCCTTTCCTGCTTTAAAGTGAAAGTCTTAAAAAAGAAAAATATAAGAATATTTGTTTTTATTTTATATTATTCAAGAAGAGCAGTAAGGAAGTTAATATGAGACTAAATTTTGAATGCATAAAAATTTCTCTATAGTAATATTCACTATTGTAATTCAGTGACTGGTGAGCATCCATCCTCTAGATCAGAGGTAGAGTTAAATGGCTCCTTCATGATAGAGGCCTTTAATGTAGTTAAAAATATAAATATTTTGAGGGTATCTTTGCACTTTTAGAGTCTAGACATGAAGATCTAATTTTTTTGCATAAAGATTTAAAATGTTAACATTGTTACTTTTTAATAAAATGCATTGTTTTAAGGGAGAAACGTTTGAAGTTCCAGAAATTGTTCCATTTCGACTGACTCATAATATGGTTAATGGAATGGGTCCTATGGGAACAGAAGGTCTTTTTCGAAGGGCTTGTGAAGTTACAATGAGGCTGATGCGAGATCAGAGAGAGCCTTTAATGAGGTAATTACCTATGTTTTGTAAACAATTTAACAGTAATCTTGAATGTAATTATTCGTTCCTAAATATGTTTTTTTATACTAGAAGCCACTTTGCATTGAAGTAGATCTTTTTAAATAATAGCTTTATTTTAAGGAATAACTTAACAGTTCATTGCAACATTATTTACAATAGCTAAGACATGGAAGCAACCTGAGTGTCCATTGATGGATGAATACACACACACTGTGATAATATTCAGCCATAAAAAAGAAGGAAATTTTGCCATTTGCAACAACATAGATAGACCTTGAGGGCATTTATTCATAAGTGAAATAAGTCCTACAGAGAAAGACAAATACCGTGTGAGATCACTTGTATGTAGAGTCTTAAAAAATAGAACTACCTTATGATCAGTTCTGGCAATCGCATTACTGGGTATTTACCAAAAGAATAAAAGAACACTAATCCAAAGGGATACATGTATCCTGATGTTTATAGCAGCATTATTTACAATAGCCAAGATATGGAAGCAGCCCAGGTGTCCATCAACAGATGAATGGATAAAGACAATGTGGAATATACACACAATGGAATATTATTTATCCATAAAAATGAAATTTTGCCATTTGCAATGACGTGGATGGAGCTAGAAGAGTATAATGCTAAGTGAAATAAGTCAGAGAAAGAAAAATACCATATGACTTCATTCATATGTAGAATTTAAGAAACAAACAAGGAAAGGGAAAAAATAGAGACAAAACAAGAAACAGACTCTTATTATAGAGAGCAATCTGATGGTTACCAAAGGTGAGGGTTGGGGGGGATGGGTTAAGTAGGTGATAAGGATTAGGGAGTACACTTGTCATGATGTGCACAGGGTGATGTATGGAACTGTTGAATCACTATATTGTACACCTGAAACTAATATAACACTGTGTATTAAGTAACTGGAATTAAAATGAAAAAGAAAAAACAAAACCTGAGCCAATAGATACAGAAAACGGTGGTGGCCAGAGGTTGGGGGTAGGGATGGGCAAAATGGATGAAGGTACAAACTTTCAGTTATGAAATAAATAAGTCATGGGAATATTAACTATGGTGAACATAGTTAATAATACTGTATTGTGTATTTGAAAGTTGCTAAGAGAATACATATTAAAAGTTCTCGTCGCAAGAAAAAAATTTGAAACTTTTTATGGTGATGGATTTTAACTAGATTGTGGTGATCCTTCTGCAATATATACACAAATATCCAATCATGTACTCCTAAAACTAATATATATCCATTATATCTCAGTTTTTTAAAAGATGTAATTTACATACTGTAAAATTCACTCTTTCAGAGTGTGCATTTCAGTTGTTTTTAGTGTATTCCCAAGATTGTGCAGCCATCACTGCTATATAATTCTAAAACATTTCATCACTCCCAAAATAAATTAGCAGTCACTCTCCATCCCTACTCCCCTGCCATCTTCTAGCAACCACTAATGTACTTTCTGTCTCAATGGATCAGCTTATTCTGGGCATTTCATATATAAATAAAATCGTACAACATATGGCATTTTATGTCTGTCTTCTTTCCCTTAACGTGATATTTTCAGGGTTTATCCATGTTATAGCATATATCAGTAATTCATTCTTTTTTATTGCCTAATATTCCATTGTATACCACATTTTGGGTTTGTTTTTTTTTTTTTAAGATTTTTTTTATTTATTTGAGACAGAGAGAGAGAGAGCAGAGGGGAGGCAGAGGGAGAGGGATAAGCAGGCTCCCCACTGAGCCAGGAGCCCAACATGGGGCTCGATCCCAGGACCCTGGGATCTTGACTTGAGCCAGAGGCAGACACTTAACCATCTGAGCCACCCAGGCACTCCTGTATACTATATTTTCTTTGTCCATTCATCAGTTAATGGACATTTGGATTGTTTACATCTTTTGGCTACTGTGAAAAGTCTGGCTGTGAACATTTATGTACACAAATGTGGGTATATGTTTTCAGTTTTCTTGGGTATACCTGGGTGTAGAGTAGCTGGGTCACATGTGAACTCTAAGCTTAACATTTTGAGGAACTTTCAAACTGTTTTCCAAAGCAGTTGTGACACTTTACAATTCCACTGGCAATGTATGAAGGTTCCAATTTCTCCACATTCTTACCAACACTTGTTATTTATCTTTTTTACTTTACCCATCCTAGTGGGTGGTATCTCATTATGGTTTTGACTTGCATTTCCTCAATGACCAGTGATGTTGAACATCTTTTCATGTGCTTATTGGTCAGTTGTGTATCTTCTTTGGATAAATATCTATTCAAATACTTTTCCCATTTTTAAATTGGATTTTTTTTATTGTTGAGTTGTAAGAATTCTTTACATATTTTGGATATTAGATCCTTAAGACATACATAATCTGCAAATATTTTTCTCTATATGTGGGTTGTCTTTACTTTCTTGATGATGTCCTTTTTAGCATATAAGTTTTTACTTTTGATGAAGTTCAATTTATCTATTTTTGTTGTTATTTGTGCTTTTGGTGTCATTTAAGAAACTATTGCATAATCCAAATCATGAACAGTTACACCTCTGTTTTCTTCTAAGCATTTTATAGTTTTACCTCTTATATTTACTAGGTCTTTGATCATTTTCAGTTATTTTGTGTTTCTAGTGTGAGGTAGAGGGTCCATATTTATTCCTTTGAATGTGCATATCCAGTTTTCCTAGCACTATTTTTTGAAAATATTATTCTTCTCCACTTAATTGTCTTGGCATATATTCAAGAGTTTATTTCTGGACTCTCAATTTTATTCCATTGATCTTTATATCTAACCATATTCCTACTACAAATTGTCTTGATTACTGTAGCTTTGTAGTAAATTTTGAAATTAGGAAGTGTGTGTGCTCCAGCTTTTTTTTTCTCTTTCAAGATTGTTTGGCTATTATGGGTTCTTTGCATCTCCGTAGGAATTTTAAGATCATCTTATTAACTTATGCAAAAAGTCGAGCCTGGATTTTGATAGGAATGGCATTGAGTTTTCAATCAGTTTGGGGAATATTGTCATTTTAAAAATATTAAGTCTTATGAACTATGAACATGGGATATCTTCTCATTTATTTAATTTTTTAATTTCTTTCAATAATGTTTTATGATTTTTAGTTTTCAAGTCTTGTGGGTTTATTTATTTATTTTTTAAATCACACTTGTTTTTTTTAAGATTTTATTTGTCAAGAGAGACTGAGCACAGGCAGGGGGAGTGGCAGGCAAAGGGAGAAGCAGGCTCCTCACTGAGCAAGGATCCCAGTGTGGGACTTGATCCCAAGACCCTGGGATCATGACCTGAGCCGAAGGCAGGCACTTAACTGACTGAGCCACCCAGCCGTTCCCAGGTTTTGTATTTTTCAAAAATGTGCTTTTTAAAATGCTATTCCAAATGGAATTTTTATTTCATTTTTGCACTATTCATTGTTAGTTTAGAAATACAACTGATATTTGTATATTTATCTCATATTTTGCAAACACTGCTGAACTCATTAGTTCTAATACTTATTTTTGTAGATACCTTAAGATTTTTCTCTCTCCAACATCTGCAGCTAGTTTTGTTTTTTCCTTTCTGATCTCATGCTTTTTTTTTTTTTCTTGCCAATTGCCCCTAGCTAAATAAATGTCAGATAGACAAGGTGAGAAATCTACATCTTTGTCTCATTCCTGATTTTAGGGGTATAGAAGTCAGTCTTTCACCATTAAATATGATGTTAGCTACAGGATGTAGTTTTTTAAAAGGACTTTTAAAGCTCATTTATCTACCTTCTTTCTTTAAAGCTCTCTACCAGACATTTTGGTAGAACGTACTGGTTAATTAGACATAGGAAAAGGCAAATTCTCTGCAAGAGGAAGTACAGCCTCTTGTGAAACACTAAGAGCCCCTATCCAATCTGGGGAAGTCAGGAAATAATTTCTGAAGGAAGTAGCTGAAACCTTAATGATAAATGGAATTGACCACACAAAGGGGAAGAGAGTGTTCTGATGATAGAAATATCAAGGCAAGTGAAGGCCTGGACTGCCTAAAAAATGTAATTCTGTTTTCTAGAGGGTACACTTCAAGTAGATGGTGCTGTGATGATGGCACAGATGAGCAGGGCTAGATTATGAAAAGTTCACATGGGGCTGGTTTACCCGTTTAAATCTTGCTGTGAAAACAATCAGAAGTCATTGGGGGTTGGGGTAAGAAGCAAATTTAAAAAGAAGAAATGAAATTCATCAGATTTTGCACTATAGAAAAATTATAGTCGCAGTCTGGGGTAGAGGCCAGAAAACTAGAGGACTGTTTGAGTAACTCAGGAAGAAATGATGGTGCATTGGATGAGGTAGTGACAGTAGAGATGAAGGCAAGTAGACTCTAAAGGGATTTAGGAGGTAGAATTGAGTGTTAAGAGGAAGGAGAGGCAAGGATGATTCCTAGACTTTTGTTTAGGACAAATGAGTGAATAATGTTCTTTACTGATTTGGGGAACACAGGCAAAATAGTTTGGGAAAGGGGTAATGAGTTTTGTTTTGGAAATACTGAATTTGAGGTGCCTGAGTAGGTTTTTCCATAGGTAGTTGTATTTGAAGTGCACAGTATGCATTTAGAAATGGCACACAGAACTCATCTTACTCTACTCTCCAAGGACACCTCAGATCCCCCTCTGTCTTCCCTCTTTTCTTTCAACCCCTCAGTCTAAAACAGTAAGTTCACATGTCTTACTGATGCAGTACTAATGTGTGTTAAAAGAATATTACCATTAGCTTCTCATCCTTCACTTATTTTTCACCTAAATGTTGACTATAGTGGCACTTCTTTTTACAGAGATAACATTGTCTCATCATATTTGTTTGCATTGTAGTGTCTTAAAAACTTTTCTACATGATCCTCTTGTGGAATGGAGTAAACCAGTGAAAGGGCATTCCAAAGCACCACTGAATGAAACTGGGGAGGTTGTCAATGAAAAGGTTAGTAGAAAGTGTAGCATGATATGAGCTGACATAATATGTCTCTGTCAATGAGAATTGATTCTAAATACTGTCGGTGACTGGCCATTGAACTCCTAAATCTAGTTACTTTTTAAATTTTTTTAGAGAGGGAGGGAGGGGAAGGGGCAGAGGGAGAGGGAGACAGAGAATCTTGAGCAAGCTCCACGCCCACTGAGCCTGATGTGCGGCTCAAATCTCACAACCCTGAGATCATGACCTGAGCCAACGTCAATAGTCGGATGCTTAACCAATGGAGCCACCCAGGTGCCCCTGAAATGTAGTTCTTTAGTATGAAAGTGCCAATAAGTTTTCTTTATTGTCTTTACTAATGTTAACATTATCATTTGTGTAATAAAGTTCAAGACACACTTAATTATAGACAGTTTGCAGTTATGAGATATAGTGGGAAAAACTTGGAACATAGATTGCCTGCAGGTCTCAACTTTAATATATAGCAATTCACTCCTTACTAACATTAGTTGAAGTTTCAAAGTTTGCAGATAATCATTTTTATTAAGTGAGAATAGATTGAGGATTGTTACTCTTATACAACATTCTCACTTTTGCATTTTTTATAAGCTTTCTTATTGAGAGAAATGTGTACCTTTCATTCCAAGTAGCTTAGAACTCCATTTGCACATAGTAACATAATCTAAATATTAGGCATTTAGAGTACTGTTGCTATTAGTAGAACATTCAAATGTTTAAGTCCTAACATTTTGGGGTAAATTTTTTAAATTATTATTTTTCTAGAATTGTAATGTGGAAGAGAGTCCCTAGTATTTCACATAGTCCAGAAAAATGTCCATGCAGTTGATGCTAAATCAACATTGCCAAGCCTCAAAATCAGTATCTGAAGTTATTTCATTTGTTTCATTTCTTCTCTTTTGCCTGCTTTTGCTCCTAAAAAGGGGGTAATGATTCATAAAATGACATAAACATTTGTCAAACACCAGAAAAGTAGTAATTTCAAATTATCAACATCCAGGTATTATTAGGTTCTTAGCACTTACGATTTTCAATTTCTTCTTATTAGGCCAAGACCCATGTTCTTGACATCGAGCAGCGACTGCAAGGTGTAATAAAGACCCGAAATAGAGTGACAGGGCTGCCACTATCTATTGAAGGACATGTGCATTACCTTATACAAGAAGCTACTGATGAAAACTTACTGTGCCAAATGTACCTTGGTTGGACCCCATATATGTGAATGAAATTATTTCAAAGAATATGCTAATAATCTAAAATTAATGCATTTGGTATTAACTGTGATTGTATATTCAGTTCCAAAGTACAGCATAAGTTTATGTTCTCGGAGCAACTGGTATTAACTCCCTTATGTTAATAATATTTAAAATAATATATGTTGTTGTTAAGAAATAAACTGCTTTTTTTTTTAAGATTATTTATTTGAGAGAGAGCACAAGTGGGGAGGGGGCAGAGGAAGAGGGAGAAGCAGACTCCCCACAGAGCAGGGAGCTTAACTTGGGGCTCCATCCTAGGATCGTGACCTGAGCCAAAGGCAGATGCTTCACTGACTGAGCCACCCAGGTGCCCCTAACCTGCTTTCTTAATATATATTGTTCATTATAACTGAAGAAATGGAACATCTTATGTTTTTATGCTCTAAAAGATGTATTTGCAAGAAACAAGCCAGCCTAATTTCATTTTATAACTTTTATTGATTTTCTTTTAAGTACTAGCTAGCAAAAGGATTCATTTGAACAAAAAATTACACTGAATAAATGCTGTAGGCAAAGCATTATGCTAGATTCCTGAACAGAGCTACCTGCCCTGCCCTCTAGGAACTGTCTAGTCTAATAAAACAGATATAAACATAAAGCACACATCAAGTTCACTTAAAACTCTTTTTTGTATGGTTGAAAATGTAACAGGAAAAAAACATAAACCAAGGAGCATGAATATGAAAACTCAATGTAATTTTAAAGATCCTGTCATACTGAGTTTACCAGAATACAGAATCTAGTGGTCTTAGAAGACACTTAAAATTTCATAAATTTTAAAATTAAAGATATTTTAATGTTCATTTTTTGGAAGTTTTCTTGCTGATGATTTAAAATAATCCACAATATTTACAAAATTATGAGGTTATTACATTCAAATAAATGGAAAAATTATAACAGAATTTTACTTAAAATCTCTTGATAGAATTATGCTTTCCCGCACGGTTTAGAGTGTGATGGGGGAAAACATGAAAACCAAGAGACATGAATGTGAAACGTATACCATTTCCTCGGGAAGCCTAATGTTGATTTAAGGAGGAAGCTGGGTGGGGGTGGAGGGGAATTAGAATATTTTTTCCAACAAATAATCTGGAAAAAAAAGTTTTTAAAAGAAGTTTGATATAGGGTTATATTCCTCAGGAAAAAACCTCCCCCTCCCCAAACAAAACAAACTAAACCAAATAAGTCACCAGATCTTTCCAAATCTGTGTTGAAAAATACTGAGATTAGTAATTCCAGGACACAGCAGGACAAATACCAGTGTTCCAAAACTCTTCCAGCAGGCTCGTGAGGTTTTCACACCACTCCCACGTCTACTTACAAAGCACAGCTCTGTCAACAAACACTTCCAGAACTAAATGTAACGCACCAACACGCCACTCCGCCCTTAAACATTACCACCGGGGAGCTCGGCCGCGGCGAGTTAGAGCCGGGATTAGAGCCCCGCCCCGGGGATGCGGCCTCTAATCGGCCGCTCTAGGCCCGGCGAGTGCTCTCTATGGTCGGGCGGGCGGTGTGTTGTCATCCGCGGAGCGACGGCCGGAGGCAGCGGCTTAGGCCCCGGCGGGGCGTTTGGTTTCGCTTTGGCCCTGACTGCAATTAGCGTTGACGGTCGAAATGGGAGTCCCCAAGTTTTACCGATGGATCTCGGAGCGGTATCCCTGCCTCAGTGAAGTGGTGAAAGAGCATCAGGTGGGTGAGCGAGGGGGCAGCTGCTTAGCAGGCCGAGAACCCGGGGCCCTGCGGCCCTCCCTCCATCCTGGAACAGGGCTCCCCAGCCTCCTCTTTCTGCTCGTTGTCTGCAAGATGAACGGTGAAGGGAGGGGAGGAGGTTTGAGGATATCCTGATGATCTGAATGGGGGCGAAGACGTAGGTTTCGTTTCTGTGGGCAGAGCCGCGGGAATCGGGGCGGTTCTGACAGCTCTGCCGCGGGGCAGGGCCTTCCGCGGTTCTGAAATTAAGTCCTGGGGAGGATCGTTTTAGTGAGTTCTTTCCTTTCCTGCCCAGGGAGCTTATAGAGGCAGCAAAGCCGGAGCGGGTGTTCTGAGTCCCCCCATCCCCCTCTGAAAGCAGCAGACCCACGTACGAACAATAAGTGCCTCCGCAGTTGAGTCACCTTGTTTACTTTCCCTTATCAGGACCTGCATCCCACCCCACCCCCAACGCCTAGACTTTTTGACATAGCTGATGATTCATATTTATGATACCTTATGTTACTCTTTTTCGATTATCTCAAAGGTCGTAAAAGAAACAAAAATACACTTGGACGGGCAGGGGCAGTTGTTTGGAGACTTAAGTGTGCGAGTGTGCGTGTGTGACAGAGAGGAAGAGAAAGAAATGGATTGCTAGAACACTAATACTAGTAATCATAGTATCTGGTTTGTAATCCGGTATGTAATAATATCCCAGTGCAAGGTTTTTGTGCGGAGTCCAAAAATGTTTATATATTGGAATTGTGGAAAGAAATAGTAAGCAGTTATCAGGTAAACTAGACTTTGGGTGATACATTAGTGTTTTGTCACATTTAATGATTTTGGTAGATCTCTTGTCCATTTTATATTTTACAGGAAAATCAGTTTTGATATTTGTATAGCTAATGAGTCAGTTTTGATGGGTAACATTTTATTATTAGGGGAAATAATCCAACCAGCACCATCATGCTGTTTATTAAATTATGGTTTAATCTTTTAAAAAGTAGTATAGCATGAAGATAGGGTTAAACTTCCAGAAGGGATACTTTGTTGTTGGATCCCAGTCAGATTTGGTAAATGAAGAAGAGCTTACAAAAAATTCCAAAACAATAGTTTATTTTTCATTTATTTGAAACATGGGTTGAGTCAGATTTAGGAAGTAGTTCTTTCCAGAGAAGAGGGTAAAAAAAGATTACTAGTACATTTCAGAAATGGAGACAACCGACTTTGGCTTTTCCTGGGTCATTCATTCAACAAAAGTCTGAGCGCCTGCCATGTATCCGTCACTATAATGTGATTGTTATTCGAATTGACTTGATAACATATAATTTGTTTATTAATATTTTTATTCTGTACTCTTTGGTGCAGAATTTGGTTTGGTGAAACTGTCTTGGCTTCTCACCATCCTGAGAATTTTTTTTGCTGAAGAGCAAAAACAATCTCTTTAAGGCAGTCTTATGATAGGTTTAAAAGGATAGGTTTAAAACTTGACTTATTAAAATGGTGTCTTTCAAAAACGTTTGATTCTTGTAGTTAACAACGACCATAACAACAAAGAGAGCAAATGTTATAAAGGGGTACCAGCTACTCTTAAGCAGTATTTAAAAGATGATAAGCCTAAGTAAGTCACAAGGATTCAAAAGCTAGTATGGGGAGGAAGAGATTGGGAGGAGGAGTAAGTTGTGGGAAGATGGTGGTGGTAAAGACAACAGCATCATTTTTGGTCTCTTTGAATCCTCACATGAAAACAACTAGGCACGCCTGGGTGGCTCAGTCGGTTAAGTGTCTGCCTTTGGCTCAAGTCATGATCCCAGCGTCCTGGGATCAAGTCCCACATTGGGCTCCTTGCTCAGTGAGGAGCCTGCTTCTCCCTCTGCCTGCCACTCCCCCTGCTTGTGCTCTTTCTCTGACAAATAAATAAATAAACTCTTTAAAAAAAAAAAAGAACAACTAGGGCGCCTGGGTGACTCAGTTGGTTAAGTGACTGCCTTTGGCTCAGGTCATGATCCTGGAGTCCCGGGATCGGGTCCCGCATCGGGCTCCCTGCTCAGCGGGGAGTCTGCTTCTTCCTCTGACCCTCTTCCCTCTCATGCTCTCTATCTCTCATTCTCTCTCTCAAATAAATAAAATCTTTAAAAAAAAAACAATTAGATAGCAAAGTTTGAAATCCGTAGAACATTTATGACAAAACCATGTAATATTGTATCCCTACAAACCCCCAAAAACAAGTAGGTAGGGACAAACTACCAATAGCCTCTAGACCCAGTTGGTGTTGGCATCCCTGCAGGAGGAAAAAGGAAGCAATGGGGCAATATCTGATGGACCTGAGAACAGGAGAACTAAAGAATATTTGCTAAAAGACTATGTAGGCCAATTATATAGCAGTATTTGTAACTAAGGAGTTTTAAAGGGCAGGAGTAGTTGGCCTCCTATGAACTCTCATAACTGATTTGCCAAGGCATCATTCTGAGGCAGATATAGTAAAGGATAAAACAAATGTGCTCCCTATACAAGAGCACACACTTTAAAATGGAAATGTTAGCTTGTGTTTCTTTCTGTGCAATTTGTATAAAATGCATAGAAGATTGGCTTTAAAAGTGCAGGCACCAGGGGCGCCTGGGTGGCTCAGTTGTTTAAACAGCTGCCTTCGGCTCAGGTCATGATCCCGGGGTCCTAGGATTGGGCCCCGCATTGGGCTCCTTGCTCCATGGGGAGCCTGCTTCTCCCTCTCCCTCTGCCTGCCTGCTGCGCCCCATGCTTGTGCTCTCTCTCTGTCAAATAAATAAAAAATCTTAAAAAAAAAGTGCAGGCACTGGAATGTGAATACACTTAACACTACTGAACTGTACACATAAAAGTGGTTAAGATGGCAAATTTTTTATGTATATTTTACCACGGTTTAAAAAAATGCAGGCACAAGAGTATGAATTATGAACGGGAACAATATCGCTCCCAAGGGGGCCAAAATTGTTGAGAGGGTAGAGGTTTACATTTTAAAGTGCCACAGTACGTAAACAGATATACAGTATAACTATGGTATTAAAATTACATTGGAGGGTGATGATTAGGGAAAAAACAAGTCTAAAGAGCTACCTGGAAGAGGGACGATAGTGAAAGAAAGATTAAGAAATACTGCTCTGGAGCAATTCTGCTTGGTTCAAATTTAGCCCCAACACTTACTTTAGTAGCTATGGGTGAGTAACTCAGTCCTTTTTGTGATTCAGTTTTGTCAGCTACAAAATGGAGATAATAATATTAGGATTGCTATGATTAAATAAGTGAATGCACATACAGTTGACTCTTGAAAATGTGAGGATTAGGAACACCGACCCCCCCCCAAGCCCCCACGCAGTCAAAAATCTAAGTATAACTTTGACTTGCCCAAAACTTAACTACTAATAGCCTAGTGTTGACTGGAAACCTCACTGATAACATAAACAGTTAATTAACACATATTTTATATCTTGTATGTATCATGTATTCTTACAATAAAGTAAACTAGAGAAAAGAACATGTTAAGAAAATCATAGGAAAATAGGAAATATGTTTATAGTACTGTACTGTATTTATTGAAAAAAAATCCACACATAAGAGGACCCATGCAGTTCAAACCTGTGTTGTTCAAGGGTCGACTATAAAGCATTTAAATCTGTCTAGTACCTGGCAAGTGCTTAACGGATCTTACCTGTAATTATTGCTCACCAGCAAGGAGGGGAAGAGGAAGAGAGAATCCTAAGCAGGTTCCTTGCCCAGGGTGGAGCAGGGCTCGATCTCACAACCTTGAGATCATGACCTGAGCTGAAATCAAGACTTGGATGCTTAACTGACTGAGCCACCCAGGTGCCCCATATTTTAGCTATTATAGTAGCACTGTACCAGATTGTGATCACAAAGAGAACTACATATGCTCTAAGAGTTTTTAATCTTAGTTGTATGACCTTTTTTTTTTTGTAAAGGTTAAGTTTTCATCAGATATATATGTTCCCTCATTACAACTTCATCTCTACTTTTGTGGTACATAATAGATCTTCAGTAAGTATTTATTGAGCGAATGAATATTAATCATACTATATAACATAAAGAATACATAGTATGTTTTAAAACATGCATATTAAAGGGGTGCCTGGGTGGCTCAGTCAGTTAAGCATCCGACTCTTGATTTTGACTCAGGTCATGATCTCAAGGTTGTGAGATTGAGCTTTATGCTGGGCGTGAAACCTGTTTAGGATTTTCTCTCTCCCTCCGCCCCCCCCCAAATAGGCATATTAAAAAAATGAACTGAAGCCACAAAATCTTGGAATTGTTTAAGATAAATAGGATTAAAGAACTGGGACAAAAGAATTGCCAATAGCTCTCTTAAACTGTCAAATATACATTGTCTTAATGAAAATGCATTTTGTATACTAGCAAAAAGAAACTCAACTAATTTGAGAAAATTAGATACTAAAGTTAATACTTAACCACAATTTAAAGCAGTATAAATGCATATTCAAGGTAAGTGTTATAGCTTACATGTGCTATCACATTTAATAAAGGGAGGGCTTCGCTATTATTAAATATTTTTATTTGCTACTTTGTGCCAAGAGTTCTAAACATGACCAAATACTTAAGTGTAATGTGTGTCCTTTTGTGCTAAACTGTGAGTTCCTCAAATCAGAGACCTTGATTTGAGGAGCTCACAGTTTAGTAGGAAAGGACAAATGTCACTCTTAAGCATTCAACAAAAATGTACAGAGCATGTAATATATGTGCCTGGCATTCTTGTATGCATTGGGAACACAAAAACAAATAAGATATGACATAGAGAAAGGAACATCATTTCCCCTTGGGTAAGTACAAGAAAACTTCCAAAGATACCTGAGCTGGATCTTGAAAGCTGAGTCAAAATCTGCAAGATCAGTGGAAGAAAGAGCATAAAGGAAAGAAAAGTATTTCAGGAAGTAGTAGCAGCGTCTGTTAAGTCACAGAGGTTTGGAAAAGCCCAGTGCATTTACGGCTCTCCAAATAATGTACTGTATGTAGTTAGCTTGTAGGCTATATGTGCAAACAGGAAAGAATATGGAATTGGTGGGAGAGGTAACAGCCAAATCATACAGAATCTTTTATGGTATTAAAAGTTTATAGTATCGTATGGGTTTAGGTATGGAAGCAACATGATCAGATTATATATTAGAAAAATGGCTAACTACACTGTGGTGGGAGAGAAAAAAAGCAAGTAGTCTAGTTGGAAAACTCAGGGCTTGAACTAAGGCAGGAAATCTGGGGATGGAGAAAATGGTGAGATTGCCTAACACAATGGGAATGGTTAGGAGGGTAGGATTCTAGAGACATTTTGGAAGTTAAATTTTAAAAAACAAAACAAAACCTAAGTAACTAATTAGATACGGGGGTTGAGGAGAGGTGAAAGTGTAAAATAACATCAAAACATCTGTTTTACAGAATTAATAATTCAGTATTGTCTTTGGGTTTTTTTCCCCATTTTTATTTAAATTTCAGTTAGTTAACAAACAGTGTAATAATAGTTTCAGGTGTAGAATTCAGTGATTTGTTACTTACATACAACACCTGATGTTCATCATAACACGTACGCTCCTAATCCCCTTCCCCTCTTTAACCCATGCTCCACCCACCTCCCCTCCAGCAGTCTTCAATTCTCTATAGTTAAGAGTCTGTTTCTCAGTTTGCCTCTCTCTCTCTCTTTTTTTTTTCCATTATTATGTGTTTGTGAAGGAGCAAGATTCTATTGCATGTTCTCATTTTCTTCACTGAATTAGTCAGTGGTTACTCAGTCATTCTGTATTTTTCTTACTAATCTGAAACCTAAGAGAATTTTTAAAATTTCTTTTCTAAAAAGATAATTATAGGTTTTTTTTCAGATTATGAAGGTATGTGCTCATTATGTAAAAATTAATATAATACAAAGAGATGTAAAAGCTGTTATATCTTCCAAAGGAAAATAAACAACTGAAATTCCATCATCAAAGGTTAACTACCAGGACCATCTTGTTTCTGTGTACTCTTAACCTTTAAATACAGATACACATGTAGATAAGTATTTTCTATAAATGGGATAATAATATGCCTGCTATTTTATAGCCTACTTTTGTCATTTGACCATCTATATTACACACATTATCTAATGTCAAATATGAATGCATATCATAATTTGTAATTACTGTGTAGTATTCCATTGTGTGGATGTACCATCAGTTTTCTGTTATTAGGCATTTTGATTTTATTTTTTATTTCTAAATAGTACTCCCATTAATATTCTTGTGCTTCCATCTTTGTGCACATTTCTGATTATTTCTCAGAATAAATTTCCCGTAGTAGAAATCCTGGGGGTGCCTGGGTGGCTCAGTCGGTTAAGCGTCTGCCTTTGGCTCTGGTCACCATCTCAGGTCCTGGGATTGAGCCCCGCGTTGGGCTTCCTGCTCAGTGGGCAGTCTTCCTCTCCCTTTCCCTTTGCCTGCTCTTCCCCCTGTTGGTTCTCTCTCTCTCTCTCTCAAATAAATAAAATCTTAAAAAAAAAGAAAAAGAAAGAAATCCTGGGTCAGAGATATATATGCTTCAGATTTTGATATATACTTTCATATTATTACACCAGTTTATATTCCCATCCAGACTACTGGGTATAAATGCCATCTCTCTCTTTTCTATATCTGGGATTTTCCTCTTCTGTAAAATGGAGAATCTAAATATTTTTCTTTTAAAGTTACCATAATTTAGTGAGACAATGAATATGTTTGGCCCAATGTTTGGCACTTAATGAGTGCTTAATAAATGCCAGCTATTACTTTTAATAACATATGAAATATCTGTTTCCCCAAAACCTTGCCAATAACTGGGTAATATCATTTTTTCTAATCTTTGCTAACATGATGGGAAAAAATGATACATTTTAATTTGAAATTTGGGGATGTTGAACATCTTTTCATATATTTATCAGATTTTGTGTCTCTTGAATTGCTGTGCATTTTTCATGCTTTTAAAATTTGCTCTTTTATTAGAGGATTTTTTTATTTATTGGGAATGTTGATTTTGTCCTAATTTGCAAGCATTTCCCTGCATTTTGTCATTTTCGGTTTAAACTTGTTTTTGACCTTTTCTTTTAACCCTATAGATGTAAAAAATATAGATTGCCAACTCCATCGTTTGTTTGGTTTATGATTTTTGGCTTTCCCCACCCTAAAATTACCAAAATATTTGTATATAATTTTTTTACTTATATTTCTCACATTAAAAATGTTTACTCTTTCTGGAATTTATTGTTTTATAAGATGAGATGCAGTTGTGTTTTATTTCCAGATAGCTAGGTACCCCATCCCTTTCACTGGTTTGAAATGCCTCTTATATACTAAATTTCTGTATACACCTAAACTGCTTTTTTAAGATTTTAATAATTTATTTGACAGAGAGAGAGAGTGGGGGGGAGAGGGTGCGCACAAACAGGGGCAGAGGGAGAAGGAGAAATAGGCTTCCCGCTGCGCAGAGAGCCCAACGATGCGGGGCTCCATCCCAGGACCCTGGGATCATGACTTGAACCCAAGGCAGACACTTAACTGATGGCACCACACAGGCGCCCGACACTTGAACTATTTCTAAACTATTCTGTTCAATCAGACCTTTATAATTTTTAATATCATATAAAGCAGATTTCCTTCATTTACTTTTTAAATATTCTTTCTTGCATGTTTATTCTCCTAGAGAAACTTTGGAATCATTTTGTAAAGTTCTCACCTGGAGATTTTGATTGAGGTTTTCAGATTTTTTGAAGCAAATAGTAAATCTTGAATATACTTTTAAAACCTCATGATCACAATTACGTCATTTGAGCCTATTACTCAGTAAAGACATTTACATTTTTTTAATGTGGTACCTGGTACAATCCTGTATAAATGGGGTTTTGTCAGTATGTTTTTATGCTGTTCATTGATTCAAAGGCCAAAACTTTTTCACTCCCCAAACTCAGAGGCATGCTCTTTTCTCAAGAGAAAAATGTATCGTTTCTGTACATATGGTAAAACTTGAAGTGTTTCAGAGATGGCTCTCGTAAGGTTCATACAAGAAAAGTTCATTATGTTTTTATGTCTGAAAATTCAAAATACTTTAGTATGTAAGACACACTACTCAAATTCTTTAATCACAATTAGATATTATAACTATTAAGTTGTACCCACTTCATTTCCTTGTTAGTGTATATTTGTTTCAGTAGTGTTACCCCTGCTTGCTCACAAACATTTAAATAAAGGAAAGATCAATGAGAGCCAGAGCCATGAAAGTCTTTTTATAAAAGTAGACACCTGTTAGCCAAAGTTTAAGAAATTTTTAATCCACATGTCAAAAACAAGAAATCTGTTTTCAAAATTTCCTAAATTTCTTGGCATAATCTAAGCTTTCTAAATTAATATGAACAAATCAGTGACTCTTAGTGAAACCAAATATACACGAAGGCTTTAAATCACTTGTAAAATCTTTTAATGACCATGTACAAAGAGCCTTTTAAATAGGCATTATGTTACCCATTTATAGGGGAAATTGAGGCATTAAGAAGTTGATGTCGGGGCACCTGGGTGGCTCAGTCGTTAAGCATCTGCCTTCGGCTCAGGTCATGATCCCGGGGTCCTGGGATCGAGCCCCGCATCAGGCTACCTGCTCCACGGGAAGCCTCCTTCTCCCCCCACTCCCCCTGCTTGGGTTCCCTCTCTCACTGTGTCTCTCTCTGTCAAATAAATAAATAAAATCTTTAAAAAAAAAAAAAAGTTGATGTCAAGGGGTGCCTGGGTGGCTCAGTCGCTAAGCATCTGCCTTCAGCTCAGGTCGTGATCCCAGGGTCCTGGGATCAAGTCCCGCATCGGGCTCACTGCTCCACGGGAAGCCTGTTCTCCCTCTCCCACTCCCCCTGCTTATGTTCCCTCTCTGGCTGTGTCTCTCTCTATCAAATAAAATCTTTTTTATTTTTTTAAGATTTTATTTATTTATTTATTTTGACATTTCCCATTTGGTATTTTAATAAGTAGATAATTTCCTGACAGTAAATTTGATCAAGCCATTGGTGCATTATATAGCCATATATGTCTCCATCTTACCAATTTCTCCTGTTCATTTTTTCTTTACTTTCTTTATTCAACTGTGATTATTTTCTCAGTTTTTATATAATAAGAATGTCCCCATATCCTGCTTTTTATCAGCTGTTCTCCCAGCTGCTTAAATATCCATGGTAGATTATAGTAACAATTTTGATCATTTTTTCTTTATTTCTTAGATTCCTGAATTTGATAACTTGTACCTGGATATGAATGGAATCATACATCAATGTTCCCATCCTAATGATGATGATGTTCACTTCAGAATTTCAGATGATAAAATCTTTACTGATATTTTTCACTACTTGGAGGTGTTGTTTCGCATTATTAAACCTAGGAAAGTGTTCTTTATGGCTGTTGATGGTGTGGCTCCTCGAGCAAAAATGAACCAGCAGCGGGGGAGGCGTTTTAGGTAAAACATTTGTGGTTTATTTTAAAATACTACTTAGACTAATAAAATGTATTATTTTAAAGATAACTGACTTAGTACACTGAATCTTCTGTTCATGTTTCTTTTCTGCTTAAATTCCCCCAGAAACGGAAATAACTGATTATGTCACATTTTATCAATCAAGTAAACAAATTAGTAATTCAAGTGAGGTGTCCTTCTCAAAGCATATGTTGAGCTGTGTAGTTACTGTTGTTCTCTGTCATAAATTTTTCAAACTTCTCCTTGGTAATTTAGAAAGAGCGGTACAGGTGACCCTTGAACAATGCAGTGGTAAGTGGTGCCAGTCCCCACACAGTCAAAAATTCACATATAACTCAACTCCCCAAAATCTTAACTAATAGTCTACTGTTGACTGGAAGCCTTAGCAATAACATAAACAATAAACACGTACTTTTTATGTTGTATGTATTATATACCATATTATGGTAAGCTTAGAGAAAAAATGTTATTAGAAAATAGATTTACAGTACTATACTGTATTTATTGAAAAAAATCCATGTACAAGTGGACCCATTCAGTTCAAACTTGTGTTGTTCAAGGGTCAGCTGTAGTAGAGAAAGCTCCTCTCATAGTCTGTCCTGACCTAGAGAATTACGGGGTGCAATGAGAGATTGTTCTAATGGAAACTGACAGTTTAATTCAACAAACATTTGTTGAATGCCCAGACCCTGGGCTAGATAGATGCTCACTCTGACTGATTATGGGTCCAAATTGGACAGAAAAGCAAGTGAGACTAGAAGGTGATTGATGGAGTATGAGAAGACAGCTGAGTTAGGACACTTGAGATACTATCATCCACAGTGTGTGAGTTCGATAGGAAAAGTAACAGGATGAGAAGAGGCACGTAGAGTTTTAAAGTCAAAATCCTGAGCATGTGAAATAGTTTTAAAAAAAATGAGGTCATGCTGTGACCTTATTTATGAGTAGGATAAGTAAAGTTAAGAGGGTTGTTAGAATTGATGGGAAGACTCTGAGTCCAGTGTGTTTGATGTGTTGTTAGCATAATGAATCCTTTCATCACAACAGCAGGTAAAGGAGTGGAAAGGGCACCTGTGAATCAAATAGTGGAAATCATCAAGGAAGGTGGGAGGGTACCTTAGAGAAGGCTAGCAATGAGAATGTGAAAAGGATGGTAAAAAGTAGTGATTTAAATACCAAAAGAGAAAAGATAAGATATTCCAACAACTGTGACATCTTTAAAGACAAGGACCATCTCTTCTAAAATTTAGATCCTCAAGTACCACCCAAACTTAATTAATTTGAATCTCAGAAATTGGGCCCTAGAAACTGTTTTTTACCAGATTCCCCTGATATATGTTAAACTACTTTGGGGGGACTGCTGGGCTAGAAAATCTAGTGTTAAGAAAGGATTATATAAGCCCACTATATCAGTCACTGTTCAGTTGCAGAAATAGAAGCCTATTTTAAGCAGAAGGGGATATATTACAAAGAATTAGGTGCTTATAAAAATCATTGTAAGAGGGGCGCCTGGGTAGTTCAGTCATTAAGTGTCTGCCTTCAGCTCAGGTCACAATTCCAGGGTCCTGGGATCGAGCCCCACATCGGGCTCCCTGCTCCACGGGAAGTCAGCTTCTCCCTCTCCCACTCCCCCTACTTGTGTTTCCTCTCTCGCTGTGTCTGTCAAATAAATAAATAAAATCTTTTAAAAAAGAATCATTGTAAGAGCCAGAAGGATGGGAATTTAGGTGAGCCTTCAAGAATGACTTCAGAACAGCACCACAGAACTGACCCACCAGTGGCACGATTACTACAACATTCAAGAAGGTGAGGATTTCAGAGGCCCGCACCAGAACAGGTTGTTCCAGGAATTTATTCCTTTAGTTATAATCCAGGAATTAAGAAGATACTACCTGAACTATTGGTTCCAAAAATACATCGCTTTAGTTATAATTCAGCAATCAAGAAGCCACCACTGTATCTGTTAGCTCCAGAGCCCCAGTGTACCTGGTAGATCTGCCCTACACTTTGCTTCTTAGCACCTACAAAACTACTGAATATTGAGAGCTCTTCTACTATTGATGAAACATACACACACCCCACAAACCCTCTGCCTTAACAGTCATACAGATTTCACCACACTTCCACTTTCCAAACCTTTTGTGGAGGCATCTAACTGACAGAATCTAAGTTATATCCACTCACCTAGCTGCAAGGAAGCCCGAGATTTTAATTTTTTAGGTTTCTAACCTCTCCAGTATCAGAAGACAACCTAAGAGAATGAAATGGGTATTGAGTGCTCCATGTTTCCCTGAAATCCCCTACTCAGCTTTTTCTCATTCTCCACAGATACTATTTTCTCCATTCATAATCTTTAATTATAACCTTCTGTATCTCTTACTTTAAATCTGCTACCATCTGGCTTTCATCCCTACCACTAAAACCTCCTTACAAGATTACAAATAGACTCCTTATGACTAAATCTAAAGAATAATTCTCTCTATATGTTAACTTCATTTACCTCTGGTATTTAACAATGTGATGATTTTTTCTTTCTTGAACTTCCTTTCCTTGATCTTTATGTAACCACACTCTCTGACTGCACCTTCTTGATCTCCTTGTTATCTTCTCTTCCTTTGCCTTTTTCTTATATATTGATTTTTCTTAAGGTTCTATTCTTGGTCCTGAGTGATCTTATTCAGTGCTTTTAATTACCGTGTCTATACTGATGACTCACAAATTTATCTTCCTGGTGGATATCTCTCTCCAGAACCCCTATATAGCCAAATGTCTCCTAAATATCTCCTTTTGGATACCACAGATACATTTCCAGGTTTAACATGTTCAGAACTGAAGTCCACTTCAAAGCTGCCTGCCTTCTGTTTCCTATTTTGGTGAATGATAACAAAAGCAAATAACTGCTCAACCCAAGAGTCCAAGAGTAATTTGGACTATTTCTTCCTCATTCTCCACACCCAATCCTTATCCAGTCTCTTAAATTTGTCATACATATTTACTTTCCATCTTTACTGCTACTGGTCAGCCTAGGCTACCATAATCTTCCACCTAGATTAATAGTCTTTCCTTGCCCCTGCCCCAAACATTCTCTGTGTTGCAGCTACATTAAACATTGGCTGTTAAGTTCTCTGTCTCCCCACTAGAGTGTAAGGTCTGTGAAAATGGGAATCATTGCTGTTATAGTCCCAAAACTTGTCACATGGTAACATTGAATTTGTTCAATCAAAGGAAGGAAGGAGAGAAGAGAAGAAAGAATGGCTTCTATTGGAGAAATTACAAATAAGTTGATATCTTCAGATTTTGTTATATTGAGGAGGTTGGTAAGAGGTTACGTACGAAAAAGAGTTTGGTAAAAGGTTACACATGAAAAAGTTTATCATAGAAATAAAATTCCACAGGGCACAGTAGATAGAGCTAGTAGCAAGGCTGTAGAAAATGCACATAAAGCAGAGCTTCCTAACTTACATGCCAGTGGCATACAGCGTGCCAGAAATGGATTCCAGGAGAAGCAGAACAGGAATTGGGATGCCTGTATTCAGACCTAGGTCCGTCTGACTCTAAAACTCATGTTCTTTCTAGTAAATCCTATTGCCTCAAACGAGATGATTTTGGCAAATGATGTCATTAATGTTATTAGGCTTATATTTTAAATTTTTTATAAGGAAACCCAAAGGTATCTATTAAAATTGTACAGTTATTTTTATATAATATTCTTAGATCATTTTAGATCATTTTAATAATGTACTTGTTTGATGTTACTATTAAATATAGAATATAGTATATATAATGAATGTTTAATGTTCAACTTTTGAGCTTGTTTGTAGAATCGATTTGCTATATACTTATGATAAGAAAAGAATTGCTTTGTAACTATTTGTAACATTCTGTGTCGATTTTATACTGTTATAATGTCTACTTCTATAGTCCTTTCTCTGAAAAACTCAATTTTTTAAATAAGTAAAAATGAACAATTCTGAGGCTCATCTTTATCAATTATAATCATTTCAAAACTTGTATTATGTTTTGAACGTAAAATTGATTAATTAGTATTTTAGTTACAGAAGCATCTAAGTAACAGTTTACTTTATGTAAAGATCTGTACTTTTTCCCAGAAACCTTAAGATATTTTTTTACTTAACATTTAAGGTCAGCAAAGGAGGCAGAAGACAAAATAAAAAAGGCATTAGAAAAAGGAGAAACTCTTCCTACAGAGGCCAGATTTGATTCCAACTGTATTACACCAGGTAAATTCACTGAAAGAAAAATTCTGAGAGATTGATTTTTTTCTTAATAATTTTATTTATTTGAGAGAGAGGGAGCATGAGCAGGGGGTGGGGGGGTGGCGCAGAAGGAGAGGGAGAAGCAGGCTCCCTGCTCAGGATGGAGCCCGACATGGGTCTCAATCCCAGGACCTCAGGGATCATGACCTGAGCATAAGGCAGACAGCTAACCTACTGAGCCACCCAGGCGCCCCAAATTATGAGAGATTTAAATGTAAATGTAAATTTTTTTTTTCAAATGCATTTTTTTTTTCTAGCCTTTACTTATTTTGTCCTTAAAATTCCAAATGCTGTTTTCCCAGTTGTGTCCCCTCAGGAGATGTTTTGGTCACCTTGATTATAAGTGCTCCTAGGAAAACCCACTCCAGGGATTTACAGATGTCGATAAGAGCAGTTGTGTGCAGAACTCTCCCAGATGCACAGAACTTCAAACCTGGAAGGATCTCACAAGATCCATCCTACTCCCACCGTTTATTTGTATGAAAACTGACCCAGTGAGGTTGTGGCTCGCCCACGTTCATACAGCTAGCTGTTGTAATCAGGATAAGAAACCCATTCTCCTAGTTTAGAGCACTTACTCTTGTACTTCTTAAAGGCAGTTAAAAATTCTATGACTTTAATGATTTTATCAGTATTATAAGTTTAATTTAACTTTGTGTGCAACAACATACTCTGTACTTATTAGAGCTTTGTCTAACAATTACAATCCTTTACTTTGAAAAAAAATTTTAAATCTTATTTATTCATGAATTCTTTACTGTGGTAATTTGTGTTTCATTTAAGTGCCTTTATCATACATTGCTTGATTTAATAATCAATTTTATCCTAATTGTGGTTTAAGACTGCATTGCCATTGACTCTTGACCATCTGGACTTTTCCTGAAACATAATCACTGTAGACTCAGTTTCTAGGATAATAATAATAATTTTCCAGATAAATAGTAATAATAATAGTTGTTGTTATTAGCAATCTAATTAAAGCTGCATGCCTTAAAAAAAAAGGTTCAGAATCCAACAGAGGAAATAGAAGATTTAATCTCTTTTTTTTTTTAAAGATTTTATTTATTTATTTGACACAGAGAGAGCGAGAGAGGGAACACAAGCAGGGAGAGCTGGAGAGGGAGAAGCAGGCTTCCTGCGGAGCAGGGAGCGCAATGCGGGGCTCCATCCCAGGACCCTAGAATCATGACCTGAGCCAAAGGCAGACGCTTAACAACTGAGCCACCCAGGTGCCCCAAAGGTTGAGTTTCATTCGAGAGTTGAAACTGCTCTGGTGTGAAAATATGTGAAGCATAGTTTGAGGCAGTAGTAACATTTCTTGACTTACCTATGTAACATTAGCTTAATTTTAGGGTGAGCAGTGAAATGAGAAACAGTTGTAATACTTGCTAGAGAAAGGTACAAAATTATTTGCTTTTCAAGATAAGCATGAGGGGTTTGACTTCTTTAGAGATCTTACACCTAACTATTTCCTGGACGCACAGATCCAATTTCGTGTTGTCCCTGGGAACATAAAAAGAGTGCTTTTTATGTCTCTCTCAGATTACAAACTTTTGAAACTTTTTATTTATAGGGACTGAATTCATGGCCCGGTTACATGAACATCTGAAGTATTTTGTAAATATGAAAATTTCTACAGATAAGTCGTGGCAAGGAGTTACCATCTACTTCTCAGGCCATGAGGTTATTATCTTTTTTTATTCAAAGAGATTTTTTAAAATTTAATATTCTAAAGCATAGCATTATTACCACATTTTTTTAAAACATATATTTAGACTCCCGGAGAAGGAGAGCATAAAATCATGGAATTTATCAGATCGGAGAAAGCAAAGCCAGATCATGATCCAAACACCAGGCATTGTCTTTATGGTTTAGATGCTGACTTGGTAGGTATAATGTTTATTATTATTATAACCTTATGCCATTATAGTTAAATATCTAAGAGACTTATATAAGAAGCTTTCTGGCTGTGGAAACAAATATTGGAGACATAATAAGGGTTGCTACTTCTGCCATTAGCGAGGTTCTTAAACAATTGGAAAATGAACTCTTTTGATACAGTTTATGATCAACAGGTCTCTGTAGTCTTCATACTTGACTGATCCTAGTGCTATGAATACTCTGCTGAGATCAGGGTGTAGAGGGCGTTTTTTACCCTCATGCTTGATATATCACTTTTAATAATACCTGATCTGATAACTCCATGACCCAAATAACTTTACTATGCTTTTTTTTGTTTTAACTTTTTATTATGGAAATTTTCAAACGTAAAGTAGAGAAGACAATATAATAAACCTTCCTATGTCCTTTATCCACCTGAAATAATTTTCAACTTTAAATAATCCACCTTAATTATTCAATAATTTTCATTTTCTTATTCCTAACCATCTGTCTCCATTCTCCTACTCCTCTGACTCTTGAATTATATCCCAGACATTGTATCAGTTAATCTATAAATATTTATAATGTGTCTTTAAAGGAGAAGCGTTGTTTTAAAAGATAACCATAATGCCATTATCCTACATAAAATAAAAATTATCACTGTATAATATACAAATAACCATTTAGTATTCTCATTTCTCTGATTGCTTCATAAATGTTTCATCTTGTTTTGTTTGAATCAGGATTGAAATAAACAGTGATTGTTATAAAGGTCATGTGAGTCTAAGGTAAACATTTTTTCTTAGAAAAACACACTTCACCCCATTCATAACCAATAAGTGGATCAGGTTTTGATATTTGTATATTTAATGTGCTAATAAATTGTTTTTATTAAATAAGCATGTGTTTTTCTATATAGAAATGTTTTTTATTTAGTTGTTTCTGTGAACCTGATACTATAAAAAATTAGAGAATAGAGACATTTTTTAATCTTTTTTCAACAGATTATGCTTGGATTAACAAGTCACGAGGCACATTTCTCTCTTTTAAGAGAAGAGGTTCGGTTTGGTGGCAAAAAGACACAAAGGTAAATCATATTGCATATATGTTAGAAGAAAGAACAGCAGTTAAATTAAGAATAGTAATCATCTAACAGAAAAATGATCTGTAAAGATTTTCTCCCATTCCACGGTTGCCTTTTTAACTCTGCTGAAATTTGATGCACAAAATTTGTTTTTTAATTATGACAATGTCCAGTCTATTTTTTTCTTTTATTGCTGTACTTAGAGTATATCCAAGAAATTGCCAAATCTAATGTCATAAAGCTTTTCCCAATTTTAGGAGTTTTGTAGTTTTAGTCCATACACTTAGGTCTTTGATCCATGTTATTAATAACCGTATATGGTGTAAGGAAAGGGTCAACTCCATTCTTTTGCATGTGAATATCCAGTTTTCCCAAAACCGCTTGTTGAAAAGAGTAGCTTTTCCCCATTGAATGGTCTTGGCACCTTGGTCAAAAATTGTTTGACCATGTATGCAAGAGTTTATTTTTAGGCTCTGTATTCTATTCAATTGATCTTTATGTTTGTCTTTATGCCAGTACCACAGTATTTTGGTTACTGAAGCTTTGTAGTAAGTTTTGAAATCAGACAGGGTGAGACCTCCAACTTTGTTCTCCTTTTTCAGGTTTATTTTGGCTATTTGGGGTCTCATGAGATTAATAATTTTTAGGATGGATTTTTTTGTTTTTGTGGAAAACATTGGGATTTTGATTGGGATGGCATTGAATATGTAGATTCTTTTGGGTACTATTTACAGCTTGATAATAAGTCTTCCAACCCATTAATACAGAATGTTTTTCCATTCATTATGTCTTTAATTTTTTTCAGCTGCCTTTTGTAGTTTTAGTGTATAAGTCTTTTGTCAACCCTTTTTTTTCTTACTTGTTTTTCCGTTTATTTAAAAAATAATTAATGTAGTCACCATGTTATACATTAATTACATCTCTAGGACTTATGTATCTTATAACTGAAAGTTTCCACCTTTAGGCCACCTTCCCCCATTTTGCCCAACGCTCACTCCCCCACCTCTGGGAACCATCTGTCTATTCTCTGCATCTGTAAGTTCAGTTTTGTGTCTCTGGTTTTGTTTTTTTTTTCTTTTGCCTCCTTGGTCAAGTTTATTCCTAAGTGTTTTATTCTTTTGGATGGTATTCTAAATGGAATTGTTTCTTAATTTCTTTTTTGGGTTATTTGTTGCTAGTATGTAGACACACAGCTGATATTTATGTGTTGATCTTGCTTCCTGCAGTTATACTGAATTCATTTTTTGGCTCTAGTAGCTTTTTGTGGATTTTGTGGGATTGTCTGTATATGGAATCATGGCATCTTTAAATAGAGATAGTTTTCTTCTTTTTTCAATTTGTATACCTCTTATTTCTTTGCTTACCTAATTGCCCTGGCTAGGACTTCAAGTACAATGCTGCTGAATAGCTGTAGTGAAAATGGGCATCTTTGTCTTGTTCCTGATCTTAGGTGGAAAACCTTCAGTCTTCTCCCATCAATTATATTAAATGTAGATTTCTCATGAATTCCCTTTTTTTATATTGAGGAGTTTCCCTTCTATCCCTACTTGGCTGAGTACTTTTATCATGGAAGGGTATTGAATTTGATAAATGTTTTCTTTGCTAGTTGATTGTATGGTGTTTTTTCCTTTGTTTATTAATGTGATCTATGACGTTGATTTATTTTCTTGTGTTGAGCCGTCCTTGTATTCCCCAGGGTAAATCCACTTGCTCATGGTATCTAATCCCTTTAAAATACTACTGTCAGTTTACATTCTTACTTCTGGTTAAACTTTATTAGAGTATTGGCCAATAGCTAGGAATATAGACCCCTAAACCAAGCCAGGGAAAGATAAGAGGAAAGAAGTGATGGTGCCTCACCATTGAAGCCTTAGACTGTACTGCAATAGGCAGAAAAGTATATATACTCACTTATCTGTATGCTTTCTGCTGGTGACCAAACTTAAATGGGCCAGATCCCACTGGTTTCTTATATCTGTTCTCTTATTTAGGCTTTCTTAATTCTGAGAATCTTTCCACAGAAAGCATAATGCAGACCAATTATTTTGAACTTTATGTTATATCTATTATACTTTTATCTTTACACTACCCTGCAGCTTTCATATAAATTACATGCCTGGATTACAAGAATTAATTATCATCTAATGATAAGTTTTATTTTAAGCGTTGCTGCATTTTTAAACTTGAACCTTAAAGATATAATTAATTCTGTGTTGATTATTTGACTAATTACAGGGTATGTGCACCAGAAGAAACCACATTTCACCTCCTACACTTGTCTTTAATGAGAGAGTATATTGACTATGAGTTTTCAGTATTGAAAGTAAGTATTAATATAGCTGTGGACCAAAGATGTGTTAGCAGGGATTTCCATACGATTTGATTTTTTTCTCCATTTTGCTGTAGGACAAGATCACTTTTAAATATGATATTGAAAGGATAATAGATGATTGGATTTTGATGGGATTTCTTGTTGGCAATGATTTTATCCCTCATCTACCTCATTTACATATTAATCATGATGCACTGCCTCTTCTTTATGGAACGTATATTACCATCCTGCCAGAACTTGGTGGTAAGAAAAGTTTAATATTCATTGGAGACTACTTTAATTTAGCACTCAGCTAACCCTAAAAATTTCACTCAGTTTATTAGATTATTGCGTGCACAACTACAGTAGGGAAAAAACTGGGGGTTTCTTTTGGTCTAAGGCACCAAGCTCTGGGGTTGTAATTTTCAGTGATTCGCAAGCAAAGAAAATGACAAGAGTTAAGCAGCCTCATTTATTGATATCTGACTAATCTCTGCCTTTGATTGTTTAAGAAAGCCAGCAGAAGTTGTTGATTTCACTTAGCTCCTTTCATACTAAAGCATAGAAGTTCATTTTTCTGAATGGATAGGTATCAGAATATTTAATAGGGAAAGGTTTTTCAATTGAGAAATTGATAAACAGTGGTGAGTGCTGAATAAAACAGACAGCAGAATAGCAGGGCATTAGTTCTTCTCAAGTTAACATATTAAATGAATAATCTGGATAGATTTTAGAACATATTTAATTAACTATTACCAGATGTTGGAAATGTGGTAGGATTATTATGTGAACCTGGAATTTCTTTTATTTTACTTTAGTTGTTACATATTTTATATTATCATAACACCAAGTTCATAGACACTAGAGTCAGTTATATAGCCCAACTCTGAGTGTTTTTTCTTGGTTAGTAGAGTGCCAACATTCAATATTTTGTAAAAAAGAATTTTGTAGAATTGTTTAGAAAAAATAGTGTCCGCTTTTAGTACAAATTTAGATTTTGTTCCTTTTAGGTTATATTAATGAAAGTGGGCATCTCAACTTACCTAGATTTGAGAAATACCTTGTGAAACTATCAGATGTAAGTAACTAGATATTTTTATTTTCTTGTCCCAGCGTAGCTATAAATGGTCAGAAGCCAATTACATAATGTCAGAAAAAAGTTTTGGTACTTCTACTCCAATTGATCATCTGTGTAATTTCACCTAAATTTATTTTTATTTGCTTTTTATTTTTAATTTTCAGACTAGTAGATGAGGTCCCCATGTGCATAAAAAAGTAACATTCTTTGATTTCCTATGCCCCAGAAGTGGCTCAGTCGTTAAGTGTCTGCCTTCGGCTCAGGTCATGGTCCCAGGGTCCTGGGATCGAGCCCCACATCGGGCTCCCTGCTCAGCGGGAAGCCTGCTTCTCCCTCTCCCACTCCCCCTGCTTGTGTTCCCTCTCTCGCTGTCTCTCTCTCTGTCAAATAAGTAAGTAAAATCTTTTAAAAAAAAAAGAAAACCCTAGCAGATATATCACAATATACCATTAAAAAAAAAAAACTGTTAAAAGTTTGGTTTGTATTCTCCCAGACATACTTAATTATTTTTAAATGAATTTAAATATATTTATACAGTTTGATCGGGAACACTTCAGTGAAGTTTTTGTGGACCTAAAGTGGTTTGAAAGCAAAGTTGGTAACAAGTACCTCAATGAAGCAGCAGGTGTTGCAGCAGAAGAAGCCAAGACCTACAAGGAAAAGAAAAAATCAAAGGTGTCCATTTTTTTAGGTGTCCTTTCATTTTTTTAGCTGTAAAGGTAAAACTGATATTCCTTGTTCCTCATTTTCCTTATGATTTTTAGGGTTGCCTCATTTCATTTTCATTTCTTATTTTCTCCTATTGAACATTTAAAAATTTTTTTTGGTTTCTTCTCTGTTAGATCTTATCATTTAAATCTGATCTTTAAAAATCAACTTCTTATTTTTACCTTTGAAGAAGAACATTGTGTTTTCTTTGTTCATCCTATTAATAAGTGTAGAAAAACTTCTAAATATAAGAGCCCAGAAAATTAGTTATCTTTTGTAAAATGTGGGTATTTATAGCATTTAATATTGAGACATCAACTAGATCAGTGATTTTTCCCTAGAAGTAATTTATATATAAAATCATATATAAAAAACAGCAGTTGGCTAGTTTAAGAGTAAATAATAGCACAATAGCTAATAAATGCTAGGCGCTCAATAAATAAATAATAGAATCAGTTAGAATATGCTAATACCCTAAAAACATCACTAATAAGCTCTAAAGAATGTCTTATATGTGTTAGCTTGGAAAAGAAACCTCTTCTGAAATTTTCCTCAGCCTATTCGTAGTTACTGGGTTCTGATAAAATTAAGGAATTTCCTGCACTCTTCTTGCTATACTGGTTCTATTTAGGTTCAAGTCTAGTAATTGTTGCTCCAGGAAGAGTATTTATCCTGATTTTCTCTAGTATAGTGCTTCTAATTGATTAGATTTTTCTCAGTGAAACTTAGGAGCAGTCAGTTTGCTTTCTACTCTGTTTTTTCTCTTAAGGAAATAGTCTCAGCAATTTTTTGGGAATCTGTACTTGACTCACAAAACTTACACATCAGTAATCCCTGGCTCCACGCATTTCAGCCCAGTCCTTAAGCTTCACAAGTCTTCAGGCATGTGTAGTTACTGTTAAAGACACTGGCAAAGTGAGAGGAACTAGAGGAAGAGCCCACGCAAAGGAAGTCAGCAGAGGCTGTAGTTTGGATGAACAAAGGGGAATGGGAATAAGGGAGTAAGAAGAACTAATGAGAATCACTGGCAGTAGATAGGCAATCAGAAAATAGAGGAGAGAAAAGTTGAGATCACAAGGGGGGAAAAGCAGATGGGCAAGATAGGAAGAATGTGTTGAGATGTGAGAACTCTAGAAAAGCAAATGAGTTGCATGAGAGAAAAATTTAGAAGTGGGGAATAGAAAACAGAGTTATAAGAATGATGGAATCCAAAGATACAGAAAACATGTAATATTTGTAATCATTGGATTCAATTATAAACAAATAGATTATGTTAACACAATAGGTGAGAATTACCTATTACATATTTTTGAGAGGCCTGAATAATGAAGATTTAGAAAACAAGTGATATGAAACCAAAACATTTACATAGTATTTGAGGATTATTTTTTGAATGAACTTTCACTTAAGGATCATTCAGTGCTTTTTACTGTTTTTTAAATCTCCCTATTCAATTATCTTACTTTGAAATACATCTTGCCATTAATTTTATATTGATTTATAATTTTTGTAGGGCCAGGAAAATGCCATTTGTTGGGCTGCTTTAGACAAAAATGGAGAAGTGGTAACTTCTAAGGGTGAGTACAAACTCTGTATTCACTATGTTATTTTTTTGACAAGATAATTATTGTATCATTCCTTAGTAAGTACTAATTAATAATATTGGATGGAACAGATTTCTGTGTTAGTTTGTAAGCAGCTGCTTTAATATATATTTATCAAAACTGTAGGTGGAAAAACAATATAATTTTCAGCCACTATCTTTTGGCTTTTTTTCCAGATAATTTAGAAGATGAGACTGAAGATGATGACCTATTTGAAACTGAGTTTAGACAATATAAAAGAACATACTACATGACGAAGATGGGAGTTGATGTAGTGTCTGAGTACGTTTTTACCAATGCTTTTACTTTAAAATAGAAAAAATTAGATTTTGCAGTTCTTCAAAAAACAGCATAATTTTGATAGTTAAGGTAGTGGGCAAGGAGAATTTTTTGGTTACATAAATTATTGTAGTGTCAGTCTTTCAACGGCTGTGGTTTTGGAGAAGGTGATAACTGACATGTATTATATTCCTGTGGTAAAAAGTTAGCAAGTAGAAAATGGTTAGTTTTTTTTTTCCTTCCGTTTTCTGAATTCACATCAAACTCATCTCAAAGGCTACCTGGCTTAAAAAAGAAAAAAAAAAAGGCTACCTGGCTTAGCCCCAAGTTAATACCTAGCCCAAAAGTTCCTTAAGAACTTGACCTCTAGAATGGTAGCTTTCACAGTTTTAAACTGCAGCCCACAGTATGAACTACATATGTTTGTATTTTATTTAGTTGACAAAATCTTATGAAGTGCTTACCGAGTACCAAGTGCTAGTCTAAGCAATTTTAAAATATTGACTGACTTAATTCTCACAACAGTTCTTTAAGATAAATAAATTACTATTTTATAATAGAAGAAATTAAGGAATGGAGAGGCTTTTTTTTTTTTAGATTTTATTTTTAAGTAATCTCTGCACCCAATGTGGGGCCCGAACTTACAACCCCAAGGTCAAGAGTCATATGCTTTACCAACTGAGCCAACCAGGATTTGAGAGGCTTAAGTGACTTACCAAGGTGACATAGTCAGTGAGTGGCAGAGCCAGAATTTGAACATAGGCATTCTGGCTCCAGAGTTAATACTCTCTTTCTCTCTCTGTCTCTCTTCTCTCTTTTTTAAGTAATCTCTACACCCAACATGGATGTAGAACTCACAATCTCAAGATCAAGAATCACATGCTCTACTGACTGAGTCAGCTTAGGTGCCCCCAGTTAATACTCTTTTTTTTTTTTAAAGATTTCATCTATTTGTGAGGGAAAGAGAGAGTGAGCATGTACAAGCAGGGGGAGCAGCAGGCAGGAGGGAGAGGCAGGTTCCCCGCTGAGCAAGAAGCCCAGTGTGGGACCTGATCCCAGGACTCTGGGATCATGACCTGAGCCGAAGGCAGACGCTTAACCAACTGAGCCTCCCAGGCGTGCCCCCAGTTAATACTCTTAACCACTGGATGAGACTGCTTCTCTTTAAGTGAGATAAGAGTTTCATGAAATGCTATGTACCCTTTTACATACTTAGATATTATACTTACATATTTTCTATACTATTCTTATCTTTCTTTTTTAATATAATAAAACACTAAATATTAGATCTTTTCTAGACCCTGCCCAGAGATAGACCCAAGCTTTTGGACATTGCTTTATATACTCTCAGACTGTCTTCTAGTCTAGTCTAGACATAGTATTTCTGGTCTATATTCATACTGACCTCCAGGAACTAGAGGTACAGGAATTCTAGTACTATTCACCAGCTCATTTGAAGCTTTGTCAAGTACCACTAGCATGTAAGACTTCTGAGACTTGAGAAATCTCACTGTGTCTCTGTCAAATGAATAAATAAAATCTTTAAAAAAATAAGTAAAATAGTTATGCTTTTAATCTTTTATTCCTTAATCCTTATATTTCCTTGACTGCAGTTACATAGTGCTGTAATACCTGCTTTTGGCAGTACATTCTTAATTTGATAGCTAACAAATCTTGTGTTTTATTTCCCTTCCCTTTTATATATTAAAATATAGACTTATGAAAATATGATACCATTTGTTTGCCTAACAAATAAGCAAATCTTTTAAAATCGTTATGTTCAATGTTAGTCCAGAAGTGATGGTAGTTTTCTTTCCTAATTACTGGTGGAAATGTAAATTGGTAAAATTATTTTGGAAAGTGTGTATCCAAAAGTCTTTAAAATGTTTATCCCTTTGACTCAGTAATTCTAATTATTAATCTGTCTTAAAAATATAAACTGAAACACCGAAGATTCTTATACACAAGGATGTTTATTGCAGAGTTTTTTTATAATAGCACAAAATTAGAAATGATCTACATGTCCTCATAATCATGTCCACTTCCCCTGTGTCATAGTCACCATCTTGCCATAACACTGTCCTCAGAATCTGTAGAACTGCTAAACTGGTACTTATAAAAGGTTTGTAACAATTTGGAAAGATACTTATAGTATATTATTAAGCACAGATTTCAAAAGCAGGACACCAAATCATGTATACAGTATACTCTAAGTAATATTAAACATAAAAAACCAACCAACCTGGGCATAGAAAAAAGACCGAAAAGAAACATACCAATATGTAATAGTGATTGCTGTAAGGTGATAAAAATGCTTTTCTTTATTGTCTAGATTTTCAATAATGAGAAAATATTTTTTAATGAAAAATTAATGTTTCATTTTCAAAAGTATACCTCCCAGAAATACTGAGATCTGGAATTTCTAAATGCCATCTCTACCTGAATTTTGGTAACAGCCACTAGCAGGTTTATGGCTACTTTTTGGCTTTAGCCCAAGTCTCGTGTGTGGGTGTGGGTGTGTGGGTGTGTGTATATGTATTTTACCTTAAATGTATTTTACCTTAAATGATGGTCTTTGAGAAAGAAAGGATTTAGAGGGAATATTGTTCAGTGAATATAGCATTTTTCAAAGTGTGTTCTAGCTGCTCTAACCAGATTCTGTGATCTTCCTCATTTCCTCCTGTGATTTTTCTCAGGCATCCTCCCAGATAAAGTTTCCTATCCCTGTCTCCTATCACACCCTGACTATTTAGGACAGTGGTAGTGCCACTTGATCAAAAGCTTCATTGGCCAAATCCTCAAACTCTAAACCACAGGCATGGTACATTGACTGGATAAATATGCACAGTAGGTTTAAGTATTCTGATGGACAGTTTAGGGAAACTGTATGGCTAACCTTTAATCTGACAGGATGGAATTTGTTTTAAATAATATTTTGGAATTTTTCTGATTACAATTTTTAGCTTATTCATTGATTATATAAAACATAGGTGAGGCAGAGTGTATCAGCAGATCATGCTCTAAAGACAAATGGCCTGTCTTCAAAAATTAACATTGTAATGAAAATATTCTTTTCTATTTTCAGCGACTTTCTGGCTGATCAAGCTGCATGTTATGTTCAGGCAATACAGTGGATTTTGCACTATTACTATCACGGAGTTCAGTCTTGGAGCTGGTGAGGAATACAAACAAAAATAAAGTTTTGATTTTTTTTTTTTTTAAATAATGGTTTGTTCTCCTATAATCTCATTTGGGGTTCTTTTTTCTCTTTATTTCTATTTATGGTGGCATTTTTAAAAAAATACATATAGCCAAGTTTAAATGAAATACAGGTAATCTTTTCTTATATGAAAATACTTTTTAAAGACCTTTGTGTAACAGAGATACTTCCAGTCCTAGCAGATGGCCAATAATGAAAGCTCTTTAAATCTAAGGATTTAAAATTCTCTATTATGTTGAATCAACTGTGACAGAGTATTGATAATTATTGGGTTTGAGTGATGGTTATATAGGGTTGTTCGTTATATTCTTTGCTACATTATCATGTGTTTGAAAAAATTTTTCTCTCAAGAGTGATTATTAAAGAGGGCGCCTGGGTGGCTCAGTTGGTTAAGCGACTGCCTACGGCTCAGGTCATGATCCTGGAGTCCCAGGATTGAGTCCCGCATCGGGCTCCCTGCTCAGTGGGGAGTCTGCTTCTCCCTCTGACCCTACCCCCTTTTGTGCTCTCTCTCTTACCCTCTCTCTCAAATAAATAAAATAAAATCTTTAAAAAAAAAGTTATTATTAAAGAATGGGTTATTTGAATGTTAGACTGGGAAGGGTGAAGAAGAAAGGCGAAAGGAATTATTTGCTTTTCCTTGAAATAGTAATAATTTTCCATTTCTCTCATGTTTCCTATTCCAGCAAGTTCCATCTACTTTTCTAAACTATCCACCAGAATAGAAAAATAACAAACCAAAAAATGATACAGGAAAAAGGAAAGACTTTTAAGTGATGAGATTGTTTTTTGTTTGTTTGTTTTAAGATTTTATTTATTTATTTGAGAGAGAGAGAATGAGAGATAGCACGAGAGGGAAGAGGGTCAGAGGGAGAAGCAAGACTCCCTGCTGAGCAGGGAGCCCGATGTGGGACTCGATCCCGGGACTCCAGGATCATGACCTGAGCCGAAGGCAGTCACTTAAGCAACTGAGCCACCCAGGTGCCCTGTTTGTTTTGATAACACCTTTGCTAGGCTTTGTTTTAAAGCACCATACAGGAAAACAAACTAACTGATTTCACTTAATTACAGTCTTTTAAAAAAATTTTTGCAATAACTACCTAATTCTCAGGGCCTCTCTGAAGAGCCTTCTAATGACAAAAATCCTTGATTTGCCATTTCTTAATAGGGTGAGTGTAAACTAATCTTATTATGTATCATGCATTAAGGCCAGGCACTTGAAAAGCATGTTCTCATATCCTCACCACTATAAAGTAACTATCGTTGTCTGACTTTTACAGATGAGGCTCAGTTATCTCTATTACTTTAGAAAGCAATCTTTCTTTATTTCTTTTCTTCTTTCTTTTTTTTTTGGAGAGGGAGAGAGAAAACGGAACGGAGGGGCAGAGGGAGGGGGAGAAAGAATCTTAAGCAGGCTTCATGCCCAGCGCAGAGCCCAACGCAGGGCTCAGTCTCAAAACCCTGAGATCATAACCTGAGCCAAAATCAAGAGTTGGATGCTTAACCAACTGAGCTACACAGGCACCCCAGAAAGTAATCTTTCTAAAAGCATACACCCAAGAATCAAGTCTAAGCCTATCTGATTCGAAAGTCTATACATTTTCCATTCTAAATGCTATCTGCCTCCTAAACTTTCTCATCTTTTTGAAATATGTCATAATTGTGGGAAAAAATATTTCTTCTTTAGCATCCTTAGTCAAACATTAAAAAGAGTGAAATTTTTTAAAAATTGTATGTTTAAAGCTTTGTAAAAAATATTTATACCTGTAGTTATAGACGGGAAGGCATTAAAAACAAAAATAGTGTGTATGATTGATAAATGGTTTAATCCTATATATACCAATTCAAAGATGTAAAAGTTCTTAGAGCTGACTAGTAACAGCCACATGAGCTCAGACTCACTGTTCTCTCTGTGCTCTTGAGAGAGGCTCTAGCTCATGTGTGCTAACTGAAAGTCTTCTGACCATGTCAGTACATATTCTAAGAGTCTACTGATTGGAAGATTCACACTCAATATCTTGGAAGCTAAAAGGACCATAATATTTTATTTATGTAAACATACATATATATACACACACATATATTTTATATAAACACACATATATGTGTGTGTGTTTATATCTGTATCCTTCAATTACATGATACATCCCAATTTTGGAAATGTGAAATTATACCTTAAAAATTAAGGAAATACAGGGGCACCTGGGTGGTCCAGTTGGTTAAGCATCTGCCTTTGGCTCAGGTCATGATCCCAGGGTCCTGGGATCGAGATGCGCATTGGGCTCCTTGCTGGGCGGGGAGCCTGCTTCTCCCTCTCCTTCTGTCTGCCGTCCCCCTGCTTGTACTCTCTCTCTCTGTCAAATAAATAAATAAAAGCTTTAAAAAACAAATTAAGGAAATACAACATTTGTTGCCATCACATGACCTAAATATGCTAGTGCTGCTGATTTCTTAAATCAAGTGATAGTACTATGGGTGATCATTTTTTTTCTTTAGAGTTATTGCTGTGTTGCTAAATAAGGAAAAGTATATATTTAATATTGACCTGTTTCATAAAGTTGCCAATTGTTTAAAACTCAGTTTTGTTTTATAGGTATTATCCCTACCATTATGCACCTTTCTTATCTGATATCCGTAACATCAGTACACTCAAAATCCATTTTGAACTAGGAAAACCTTTTAAGCCATTTGAACAGCTTCTTGCTGTACTTCCAGCAGCTAGCAAAAATTTACTTCCTACATGCTACCAGGTGAGTTTTAAAATTAAATGTTTTTATGTCCTTTTTGATACTTAGGAGCTCCTCATACAAGCCTAGAAGCCTTTGATTGTTCTGTGCCCGTGCCATACTGGTTATTAAATATTTTTGTATTACCCTGAGAAATATGCTGTTTTATTTATTTAAAAAATGTTATACTATAATCTTTTGTAGTTCTTTCCTAGAAGACATACTTGTGCTTTCTTCATCTATCTGTTATAAAATGTCCAATTAAAAACATGTCTTTTTATTGGACCTTTCATCTTTGCTATTAGTGATGAAGAGATTCTTGGATTTTAGAATTTTTTCCTTTTTAAATTATCTCAGATAATTTAAACTTAGATCATATATTACTTAACAAAATCAATTGATTAGGACACAAAAGTACAAAAGTAAACAAGGTTAAAAATGGAGGACTATTGGAAGCCTGTGAAATGAAGTCTGAGAACAGAATTTAAGTGGGCCTTAAAGAGTGATAAGACAATAGATAGAAATGGTTAAGTTGAAATTCAGAGTAAAGATGGTTTTGCTACATAACTAGGTCACTGGAATGGGAAAGTGATGAGTAGCAGTGAAATTAGAAGTCTCATAGCTGAAAATCAAAAATATAGCAAGTATATTGCAACATTTCTAAGATGTAAAACTTTAGTTTTGCTTTTGCGTAGGAATTTTAAACTGTAACATGAGTAAATATTGTAAATATATTAACAAAAAGTTATATTGATATTATTTTTATATTTCTATTACTCTTTTATATTTCCATAGCACTTGATGACCAGTGAAGACTCACCAATTATAGAATATTATCCACCTGATTTTAAAACTGACCTAAATGGGAAACAACAGGAATGGGAAGCTGTGGTACTAATACCTTTTATTGATGAGGTCAGTACATGAAATAGTTATATATACACATATATTCTTTCTTTCTTCCAAGTTTTTGTTTAAATTCCAGTTAGTTAACGTATAGTGTAATATTATTTACAGGTGTAGAATTTGGTGATTCATCACTTATGATACCTGGTGCTCACCACAACACTTGCCCTCCTTATTCCTCATCACCTGTTTAACCCGACACCCTGCCCACCTCCTCTCCAGTAACCCATCAGTTTGTTCTTTATGATTAAGAGTCTTTTTCTTGGTTTGCCTTTTCCCCCACTGCATTCGTTTGTTTCTTAAAGTCCTCATATGAGTGAAACCATATGGTATTTGTCTCTCTCTGACTTACTTCACTTAGCATAATCCTCTCTAGCTCCATCCGCCTCATTGCAATGGCAAGAGTTCATTCTTTTTTATGCCTGAGTAATATTCCATTGTATATATATACACCACATCTTCTTTATCCATTCATCAGTCAGTGGACATTGGGCTCTTTCCATAGTTTGGCTATTGGTGGAAATGCTGCTGTAAACACCGGCGTGCATTTATCCCTTTGAATTAGTATTTTTATATCCTTTAGGTAAGTGCCTAAAGGTATTTACTACTGGATTGTAGGGTATTTCTATTTTTAACTCTGAGGAATCTCCATACTGTTTTCCAGAGTGGCTGCAGCAGTTGGCATTCCCACCAACAGTGTAAGAGTGTTCCCCTTTCTTCACATCCTTGCCAACACCTGTTATTTCCTCTGTTGTTAATTTTAGCCATTCTGACTGGTGTGAGGTGATATTTCATTGTAGTTTTGATATTTATTTCACTGATGATGAGTGATGTTGAACATGTTTTCATTTATACACATATATTCTTAGAGATTATTTCACATAAGTTAATGAGCAATGGGTTTTAATCACCATTTATGTTTTATTAATGAGATTTAACTACTCTCTTCTTCATTATGCTCATCAAAACTTCTAGGTATGCTAAGAAAGCCAGAGTGGCTTTACTCACATTAGAAAAATAGACTTCAGGACAAGGAGTATTACCAGAGATCAAGAAGAATATTTCATATTGATTAAAAAATCAAGTAAGGGGGCGTCTGGGTGGCTGTCGTTAAGCATCTGCCTTTGGCTCGGGTAGTGATCCCGGGGTCCTGGGATGGAGTCCCACATCATGCTCCTTGCTCAGCGAGGAGTCTGGTTCTCCCTCTCCCTCTGCCCCTGCTTGTTTCCGCTCTCTTGCTGTGTCTCTCTCTGTCGAATAAATAAAATATTAAAAAAAAAAAATTGAGTCAGTTTGGGGCACCTGGCTGACTCAGTCATTAGAGCATGTGACTCTTGATCTTGGGGTTATGAGTTAAAGCTCCATGTTAGACACAGAGATTACTAAAAAAAAAAAAAAAAAATCGGTTCATCAAGAAAATATATCCTGAATGTATATGTACCTTACAGCAGAGCTTCAAATACATAAAGCAAAAGCTATCAGAATTGAAAGGAGAAATAATTAAAAGGGAAATTCGAAAATATTGTGATCTAAATGATAATAAATACACAACATAATCTGTGTGATGAAGCTAAAGCAGTGCCTAAAGGGATGCTTAAGTTTCTAGATGCTTATACTGAACAAGAAAAAGTCTTACAATAAATTATCTAAGCTTCCTACCACAAGAAGCTAAAAATGCAAGAGAAATTAAACCCAAACTAAGCAGAATGAAGGAAATAATAAAGATAGGAACAGAAATCCATAAAAAATGAACAAACAATAGAGAAAAATCAATGGAACCAAAAGCTCTGAAAGTAAATTATACCTCAAAAAAAGTGTCCTCTCAGGGTGGGGGGGAGGGGGACAAAAACTGACATGATTATGGAGTGGAGGAAACAAGTGTTTATTCACATCTCATTAATTTTTAAACAAGAACACTTGTTATATGCGAAAAGATACTTGCTAGCCACCAGACAGGATTAAGTTGTGACATAGTCATTATAGCCTGCATGTCTACAAACTTAGTTCCATGTAGATAGTTATTGTTGTTCATCCAGTTATCACATTAGTTCATTGTGATTGAATTTTAAGGTTGGACACCTCAATGAAATTTTAACTGTTTTCAACAAAATTGCATTATGATATTACCACTGAAACAAAACTTGTAGCTGGCAGAATTACCATATTCTTTTATATTTTTTGGACCAAAAGCTCAGAATTTACACAAGAAATTACCTGAAAGTGGGTACGTAAGATGTAAAAAGAAAAATTCCTGTTATAGGATAGTCAGTGAAAGTATATGCTGGTGGAAATTACTAAATAGGAATAGATGATAAAATTTTCAGAACTGAGAAATTGTCATGAAAAATTATTACACAAACTCTGGTGCTAGAAACAATTTACCTGCAGACGAGCTGTTTGCCATGTGTACTCTCACCCTTGCCTTCACCCTCACCCTTGCTCTCTAGTGGAGTTGGTTGTCTGAGATGATTTCATTGATATGATTGGTGGTTGGTGTTAGTTGTGAGCTGAGCCCTCTATGTGATCCCTCACCCTCCAGGAGGCTAACTCAGGTTTATTCTCACAGTGATCTTGGGTTCCAGGAAGGTGAGAACAGAAGCTACAGGGCCTCTTGAGCTTTGGAGTTTGCATAGTATCACTTTGACTGCATTCTTTTGAATAAAGCAAGTTATGAGACCAACTTGGATTTAAGAAAGAGGGAAATAGACTGCTTTCTTAACATTTAAAGGAGCTTGCATACGAAGATAGGAGGAATTATTATGGCTGTCTTTGCAAACCATCTACTACAGTCTGCCCCCTTTGGCTAAAATTTGCATCCCATTCAAATACAAAACACACTGACCTCTCCCAAAAATTTCATCTCATTATACATCAGACTCAGAGCCTAGAATTTCATCTTTAAATCGAGTCTAGATGTGGATTAAGCTCCTCAAATGCAGCTCCCCAGGGACAGCTCTCCTGACTCAGAGACCTGTGAATTAAAAAAAAAAAATTATCTACACTCCCCAACATACCCAAATTTGTATTGGAGAGACAATGACAGGAGCCCGATGTGGGGCTTGATCCCAGGACCCTGGGATCATGACCTGAGCCGAAGGCAGATGCTTAATGACTGAGCCACCCAGGTGCACCTATTATTTTTAAGATTTATTTATTGGAGGGGAGGGGCAGAGGGAGAGAGAGAGAATTTCAAGCAAACTCCCCATTGAGTGCAGAACCCAAAACAGGGCTCACGCCCACAACCCTGAAATCACGACCTAAGCCAAAATCATGCCGTGAGCTGAAATCAAGTGTTGGATGCTTAACTGACTGAGCCACCCAGGGGTCCCAGTATATATATATATACACATATATTTTTGACAATTTTTTATATTTTGTATATGAACAAGGATTAGACTCAAATTTTGAATGTGACATTAGAGAAGGAAATAGGATGTAAGTAAATACCATTGTCAGTTAACAGTAATTATGGAAATTCAATTTATTATTTCCTGAAAATTTATTAATTTTATTGTATTAATATTTACAGCATCAATAGTATCTTAGAATCAAGACATTATGGTATAGTATTATCTGTTTTATTCTATAATCTTTTCTAGATTTTGCTACTTCTTTCCTCTTTATACCACTTTTTCTATAAATGTTTTAAAAAATGGCATAGATAATTATTGGACTAAAAGTCTAGGAGGCCACTCTGGAAAATAGTTCAGCAGTTTCTTATAAAGTTAAACATAGATTTACTGTTCAACCCAGCAGTCACACTCCTGGATATTTATCCTAGAGAAATGAAAATTATGTGCACACAAGAAAACCTATACATGAATGTTCAGAGCAATATATTTGTAATAACCCCAAACTGGAAAAAATTCAAATTCCCTTTAATGAGTGAGTAGATAAACAAATTGAGATATATCCATATAGTGGAATATTACTTCAGCAATATAAGGAACTATTGATATAAACAACTTGGATGAAAATAATTCAGTTAAGTGAAAAAAGTCAGTGAGTAAAAAAAGTCAGTCTCAGAGGGTTATATAATATTGTTTTATTTATATAATCTTGAAATGACAAAATTACTGTGATAAAACATGGAGTGGTTGCTAGGGCTTAAAGTTGAGGATAGGGTGTGATTTTAAAGGGATAACAAGGAATTTCTTTATGATGATATAACAGTTCTGTATTCCAATTTTAGTGGTGGTTAATATGAATTTATACATTTGATAAAAATTTCATAGCAGTGTATACACAAAAAATCACATACAAAAACCAGTGAAATCTGAGTAAGTCTGTAGTTAATAGTGTTGTACTCATGTCAGTATCCTGGTTTTGATAATGTACTGATGCTATGTGTAGGATGTTATCATTGGGGAAAGCTGGGTGAAAGGTACATGAGAACACTCTGTACTAATTTTGCAACGTGTGAATCTTCATGTTTTTTGTCACTGTACATAATGCTATAATATACTACCTGCGTATTCATGTATTCTTTTTGTTTGTTTATGCAGTCTTAGGTTTGGGAGATTTTGTTTTTTTAACATAGATTCCCAAAAGCAGGATTGCTTGGCTAATGGGAATGTATATTTTTACATTTAGGGAATATTCTTTTTCAAAAAGACTAGTCTAATTCACCCAATATTTAGTGCCTACTTATCTGCCTCTCCAAACCTAGATATTACTGCTTCACTTAATTTTGGCCAATCTGTTGATGATGGGTGCCATTTTGTTATTCACATTTTTTTCTCTGATCCCTAACTTGAGTATATTTTTATATGTGTATTTGCCCCTTGTATTTTCCCTTCTGTAAATTACTTGTTTATATCCTTCCCCTCATTTTCCTTTCTTGATTTCTGTCAGTTCTTTGTATGATAGGACTATTCTTTCCCAGCATGGCATTTGTCTCTTGTTTTGTTGATGAATCTTCTGTCACATACATTTTCTATTATTTAAAAATGTGTTTTCCTGGGGCGCCTGGGTGGCTCAGTCGATTAATCATCTGCCTTTGGCTCAGGTCATGCAAGCCCTGCGTCAGGCTCCTTTCTCATCGGGGAGTCTGCTTCTCTCTCTGCCCCTCCCTCTGCTCATGCTCTCTCTTGCTCTTTCTCTCTCTCAAATAAATAAATAAAATCTTCTAAAAACTAAAATTAAAAATATTAAAAATGTCTTTTCCCTTAAGACTGTTAGGTTTTTTCCACTCTTATTAAATAAGAGTTTATCACTCCAAATTACTGATACTCTCTCCTAGATTTTCTTTCTAATACTTCCATTGTCTTATTACTCTGATACATGTTTTTGTATATGGTATGAAGTTGGGAAGTGTATGTGCTGCTTTTTCCAGGTGAATAAGTGGTTATGACAACACCATTATTTAAATATTTGAAATACTATGTTTGACATAGATTTAAATTTGTTTTGACCTCTTTATTCTGTTCCTCTGGTCTGTGGGTTTCTTGTGTCAATATTAAAGTGTTTTTATTACAGTAGCTTTATTAAAAGTGGTAGGATCTAGTAAGACAGATTCCCAGTTTTTGCAGTTCACACATTCTTCCATATGAACACCAACATAATTTTGTCCTTTAAAAAAATTTTTTTAACAGTTTTGATTCTGACTGGAATTAAATATAATTAAATTAAAATATATTTAATTAAATTAATTAAATGTATGAGATAATTTGGAGAGGTAAACATTTTCTATACTGTGGCAGAATTTGTAAAGTAAGAGATTAATGCTTTATGAGTTATGATAAACTATAATAATTATGGTAAGTTCACATTTAAAATTTGATTCTCTGCTGTTTTTTTTTTTTAAGATTTTTTTTTATTTGAGAGAGAGTGAGCAAGAGAGAGAGCACAAGCTGGGGGGAGAGGCACAGGGAGAAGCAGACTCTCCACTGAGCAGGTAGCCCAATGCAGGGCTCGACCCCAGGACCCTAAGATCATGACTTGAGCCGAAAGCAGACACTTGATCGACTGAGCTACCCAGGCGCCCCGATTCTCTGCTGTTCTTCTTCACACTTAGTGCCTATTGTTGGAATAATAGGTTCAGAATAATTTGTTGTAGCAAGCAATATTCTAGGGCCCTTTGAAACAGTTTTTCATGTAATAAAATGGAAAAGAATTCCATTAGTTAAGATTTTTGTTTTTCAAGAACACAAATAATGATTCTGTGTACTGAGGGAAAAGATCTATTCTGTATGTTGAGATTACAGAAATTTTATACTTTTAACCCTTCTCTTCAATCTTTAAATTCAGAAGCGATTGTTGGAAGCCATGGAAACATGTAACCACTCCCTCAAAAAGGAAGAAAGGAAAAGAAACCAACATAGTGAGTGCCTAATGTGCTGGTATGATAGAGACACAGAGTTCACTTACCCGTCACCATGGCCAGAAAAGTTCCCTGCCATAGAACGTTGTTGTACAAGGTAATGTTACTTGGTAATTTTTCAACAACAGCAAGGAGCTCCCCTTGGGGGGAAGAGGAGGGGAGGGGGAAGCTTTGAATATCTACTTGGAGAACTAACAAATAATTTTTGATAGTTACAGTCTGTTGATGATGAGTTACATCCAACTTGCCAAAGACCCTAGCATCTCCCTCTCACAATTGTTCTCTGCTTTGGTCAGATTCTTCTTCTCTCTCTCTCTTTTCTGTTAAAGTTGGGTTTTTGTTTGTTTTTTTTTTAATTTTTCCTCCCTAGTGTATATCTGTACCCTCCCCACCTCAAGAGGATGTATGAATTTTTGTTTCCATTGTCAGTGTCTGCTCCTAGCATTATTTGATGTGCTGTGACTTTGCCTCTTACATTCCCAACCACCCAACCAGAAAGAAGAAAAAAAGAAACAAAAGAGGTCCTATAATTTCTTGCCTCAAACCCATTTCTACTTTCTCTTTCTCATTAAAATGTCATTTTTTTTTCTTTTCTCTCATTTTCACTGCAAATTACCCAGATGACACCTAAAGTGAACATCTCCCAGTTATGCTTTTCCTTTTTGTTAAAGCAAAGAGAAAGATGAATAGACATTATAAAATGTTGATTTTCCATCTGGGTTATAGAACATGGGAGATGTGGAGATTTGTAACATGCCTTATATGTTCTTTTACTTCTAAATTAAGTATATATATATATATATATATAGTTTTATTTTAAGTTAATGGGGAAAACTTCCATTCAGTAACCTACAGGCGTAGTTGCATCTAGCCAATTATATTAACAGAGAATCTGGGTTGCCCTGCTGTATATTTTCTTTCTTTTTTTTTTTTTTAAAGATTTTATTTATTTATTCATGAGAGACAGAGAGAGAGAGAGGGAGAGAGAGAGAGAGAAGCAGAGGGAGAAGCAGGCTCCCGAGGAGCCGGGAGCCCGATGCGGGACTCGATCCCAGGACCCTGGGATCATGACCTGAGCCGAAGGCAGATGCTTAACCATCTGAGCCACCCAGGCGCCCTGTATATTTTCTTTGTCTTGAAAGACAGATTGTCATTCCCTTGCTTAAAAGCATGGATGACTCTTGCAAAATATTCAAGGGAATACTGAAAAACTGTGATTGCTTGCAGTGTGTGAATTTTGAATTAAATTCCTTGATTTATTTTCTAGGTATAAAATAATATCATTAGATGCTTGGCGTGTAGACATAAGCAAGAACAAAATAACCAGGGTTGACCAGAAGGCACTGTATTTCTGTGGATTTCCTACCCTGAAACACATCAAACACAAAGTCAGTGGCTGTTTAGTTCAGAATTTTTTCACCTTATTGAATGTAACGTGATTATGGAGAAAGAATTAAAATTAAATTCTCTGAATTCTTTTAAAGTTTTTTTTGAAGAAAAGTGGGGTTCAAGTATTCCAGCAAAGCAGTCGTGGAGAAAACATGATGTTAGAAATCTTAGTGAATGCAGAATCAGATGAACTTGTAAGTATTTTCTTTGTTATATATTTATTAAGTGTTTATTATACATAAAACTATACATAAAACTGTTCTTATTATACATAAAACTGTTCTAGTTGCAATTTACCAAAGAGATATAACATGTAGTAATTCCAAAAGTTCATTGTAAATAAGGAAAAAGGAAAGAAACATTTACACAAATTTTAAAGGAAATGTATAATTGTGATGTAATGAGCAAAAAGTACTCCATGAATTTTGGAAAGGAGATAAGCTACGTGAGCTGAAGATTAAGTACAGCCTTGTAAATGAGACTAGGCTTGAGCTGGGTGCTAAGAAAAAGATTATCACAGAGAGGAGAAAACTAGGGAAAGGGTATTCTAGTTGAAAGGAATAACCTGAGCTGGAAATAAATGTGTGATACATTATCTTATTCTTTTTAACCTTTTTGTATGTCTGAAATTTTTCTTAATACTCTTTCTTTTTTTAGAATAAATATGATGTATTTGAGGAGAAGGAATAGATAAACCTGACTGAAGCAGAGGACTTGTGTTGGGAAGTAGTAGAAGATAAGGTTGAAAAAACAGATTGAGGCCAGATTATGGAGGACCTTGAATACCAGGCTAAGGAGTTTGGACTTTTTTTTTCATAACTGTTATCTTGAAATCGTACTTTCATAAGGATTAATTTGGTGGCAATATAATAGAGTAAATTGCACAAAAGAGAAATGGAAGAAAATGGAAAAGCCTGCAAGTTCAGAGGTTGTGGTTATAAAAGTGTTAGGTGGTAAGGACAAAAACTGGAAGTAGTGATAGATCTGGATGAATAAGACTAATAAAATCAACAAGTTTCATCATTTGTTCAAACATAGAGGATGAAAAGAGGAAGAAAATACTAAATATGACTGAGATTTCAAGCCTGGTTAACTAGAAAATAATTGCCGTTTATTGGAATAAGGAAGTTAAAGTGGGAAAGTCTCTGGCTTGAGGGGATTAATGATAAATAATGATGGAATTTTAAAGCAATGCTAGGATGCTTAACTTGTGCTGCCCTGCCAGCCTTTCTCAACAAAGAGTTCCACAAGAGATTTAAACCCTAATGCCCTAAGTCATCCATTTGAATGTAGTAGATTAATTTATATTCTGTACATTTAGAGTGGGACTAGTTGTGTACCATCCTTTGGAGAATTGAGAAAATAGTCAAATTATTTTTTGTGTTCTGTGGTTCGGATGAAAAACCTCAGTGGAGAAAGGCTGCTTATACACAATTAATACCTGGAGCTAGAGCTTGGAGGGAAGTAGGGATATATGAGTCATTAGCAAGGAGTGATGGCTGAGGCCTTCTGGCTTATTTTCCTGAAGAAAATTGACTCTGAGAGTTCAGATCTCAGCAGGAGGAAATACCCATAGTTATAAAGGGTGGAGAAGGAACCAGTGAAAAAGACAATAGTGTTCAGAGAGGTGAGAGAGAATGATTTCCAAGTTAAGTAATATCACAGAAGCATGAAGTAGATACTACATACAGTGCAAGAAGAATAAAAACTAAAACAAGGTCTGTGAATTTATCCTTCAGGCATCATTATTGGCCTTTGAGGATTTCATTCCTAACTCTTAAGAACCAGTTGGTGGGTCTAGGTAGATGGAAAGTAGAAGTAGCAGGAATTAGGCCCTTGGTTAGGAAGATTATCATTGAAAAGAAGTCTAGAAACATAACTGAAGGTAGAGAACAGACAGTTTAACAAGCTAAATCCATACAAAAGGAGAGAGGTAGAGCTAATGGAGGAAGGAGGTCTTAAAGACACTAGAGGGAAGGAATCTTAAGGATAACAAAACCCCATGTGAGGTATTAAGGGATCTCATATTAGGCTTAATCTGAGGATTAATTTGAGAAATGACTTTTCCTTCAAAAACTATAGGGAAGAGTGGGAGAAAGAAAGAAGAAATAGATGTATGGAAGGGAAAAAGATAATTACGGGATCCTAGTTCTAATGTTGAAACTTGTTTTATTTATCAGAATAGTCATTCTTTTGTTTTATATGTTCACATCAAGAAATGTCTAAATATAACTGAAAGTTACTACAAAAAGTCTATAGTCATCTAATTGTTAAAGAAATATTTGCTAATATGATTAAGCATAATAAAAGAATTGAACGAGAATTTGTATTTAAATTTCAGTTGCTACCACAAAGTTGTTGTTTAACCAATAATAATGATAATGTTTCCTTTTAAAACTAGAATTTTTACCTAAGATATTATTTCATACAGAATATTTATACAGCATTTTATAGTTTATAAAAGCTTTTGTGTATATTATTTTATCACCAAATAAACATTGTGAGGTAGATGTTATTTCTTATTCTCATATAAGAAAACTGTGCCTCAGTGGGGTTTAAATGATTTGCCTACGATTCAATAGCTGGAAAGACATAGAACCCAAATTTGGACCCATGATTCCTAATTTTAAGTCTAAGGGTTCTTACCTCTTTATACCAACTACAAACTGAAATGAAGTCAGATTTCTTAGATTCTGTTACCTGATTATGTGATATGAAAAATGAATAATAGCCCTTTTCTAGACATTTCTGCTATTCTTGTCACCTTTCTCAGTCTCCATGAGAAAAATAATCATGAGAATGATAGGACTGTGGAATTTTACAACTGGGTAGAATTTGTAAAGCATCTATTCCAACTCATTAATTTTACAAATTAAGAAACTTAAATGGAGTTAGCAACAGAACTAAGAACCTAGGTTTCTTGCTAAACATTATTTCTAGTAATGTTGGCTATTATTATGGACAGTAATACATTACGGGTCAGTGCTCTTCAGTTTAATTTCACTGAAACCTATTTTTTCACCAAGTAATTTCATTCAGAATTAAAGTCATTGGGCCACCCTTTACTAATAAGTGCCATTGCTGTTGAGAAAAGGAGGGGGCAAGCTTCCTGGTGTCATAATGTTTATACTGGAGAATAGTACTTTAAGTTGGTCATAGTTCCTCTCTAATAAGAAGGGATTGGCAGAGAGTAAGGTAAACTTGGTCAGCTTTAACAGATTCATACTAAAATAAAGTGTTAAAGAAAGGCAGATGGGTAAAAACAACAAAAATATTTCTTAAAATAAAGGAAAGGACAGGGGAATTCTACCAAACATTTAAAGAAGAATTAATACCTATTATTCTGAAACTGTTCCAAAAAATAGAAATGGAAGGAAAACTTCCAAACTCATTTTATGAGGCCAGCATTACCTTGATCCCCAAACCAGACAAAGACCCCATCAAAAAGAGGAACTACAAATCAATATCCCTGATGAATATGGATGCCAAAATTCTCACCAAAATACTAGCCAACAGGATCCAACAGTATATTAAAAGGATTATTCACCACGACCAAGTGGGATTTATTCCCGGTCTGCAAGGTTGGTTCAACATCCACAAATCAATCAGTGTGATACAAAACATTAATAAAAGAAAGAACAAGAACCATAGGATCCTCTCAAAAGATGCATAAAAAGCATTTGACAAAGTACAGCATCCTTTCTTGATTAAAACTCTTCAGAGTGTAGGGATAGAGGGTACATACCTCAATATCATAAAAGCCATCTATGAAAAACCCACAGCGAATATCATACTCAATGGGAAAAAACTGAAAGCTTTTCCCCTAAGGTCAGGAACACGGCAGGGATGTCCACTATCACCACTGCTATTCAACATAGTACTAGAAGCCCTAGCCTGAGCAATCAGACAACAAAAAGAAATAAAAGGCATCCGAATAGGCAAAGAAGAAGTCAAACTCTCACTTTTTGCAGATATGATACTTTATGTGGAAAACCCAAAAGACTCCACCCCAAAACTGCTAGAACTCATACAGGAATTCAGTAAAGTGGCAGGATATAAAATCAATGCACAGAAATCAGTGGCATTTCTATACACCAACAACAAGACAGAAGAAAGAGAAATTAAGCAGTCGATCCCATTTACAATTGCACCCAAAACCATAAGATACCTAGGAATAAATCTAACCAAAGAGGCAAAGGATCTGTACTCAGAAAACTACGGAATACTCATGAAGGAAATTGAAGACACAAAGAAATGGAAAAACATTCCATGCTCATGGATTGGAAGAACAAACATTGTGAAGATGTCAATGCTCCCTAGAGCAATCTACACATTCCATTCAATCCCCATCAAAATACCATCCACTTTTTTCAAAGAAATGGAACAAATAATCCTAAAATTTGTATGGGATCAGAAAAGACCCCAAATAGAGGAATGTTGAAAAAGAAAGGCAAAAGCTGGTGGCATCACAATTCCGGACTTCCAGCTCTATTACAAAGCTGTCATCATCAAGACAGTGTGGTACTGGCACAAAAACAGACACATAGATCAATGGAACAGAATACAGAGCCCAGAAATGGACCCTCAACTCTATGCTCAACTCATCTTTGACAAAGCAGGAAGGAATGTCCAATGGAAAAAAGACAGTCTTTTCAACAAATGGTGTTGGGAAAATTGGACAGCCACATGCAGAAGAATGAAACTGGACCATTTCCTTACACCACACATGAAAATAGTCTCAAAATGGTTGAAAGACCTAAATGTGAGACAGGAGTCCATCAAAATCCTAAAGGAGATCACAGGCAGCAACCTCTTCGACCTCAGCCGCAGCAACTTCTTCCTAGAAACATCGCCAAAGGCAAGGGAAGCAAGGGCAAAAATGAACTATTGGGACTTCATCAACATAAAAAGCTTTTGCACAGCCAAGGAAACAGTCAACAAAACCAAAAGACAACTGACAGAATGGGAGAAGATATTTGCAAATGACATATCAGATAAAGGGCTAATATCCAAAATCTATAAAAAAACTTATCAAACTCAACAATCAACAATCCATTCAAGAAATGGGCAGAAGACATGAATAGACATTTCTGCCAAGAACATCCAAATGGCCAACAGACACATGAAAAAGTGCTCAACATCACTCGGCATCAGGGAAATACAAATCAAAACCTCAATGAGATACCACCTCACACCAGTCAGAATGGCTAAAATTAACAAGTCAGGGAACGACAGATGGTGGCAAGGATGTGGAGAAAGGGGAACCCTCCTACACTGTTGGTGGGAAGGCAAGTTGGTGCAGCCACTCTGGAAAACAGTACAGAGGTTCCTCAAAAAGTTGAAAATAGAGCCACGCCAGGACCCAGCGATTGCACTACTGGGTATTTACCCCAAAGATACAAATGTAGTGATCCGAAGGGGCATGTGCACCCCAATGTTTATAGCAGCAATGTCCACAATAGCCAAACTATGGAAGGAGCCTAGATGTCCATCA
>NW_027397063.1:110159041-110199334 GCF_003265705.2 Callorhinus ursinus
GGTGGCTGGGTGATGGACACTGGGGAGGGTATGTGCTATGGTGAGCACTCTGAATTGTATAAAACTGATGAATCACAGACCTGTACCCTGAAACAAATAATACATTATATGTTAATAAAAAAATAAGGGAAAGGAAAAAAAATAAAACTCTATAAACAGAAATCTTGGGAAACGTGCTAGAAAGAAATAGAGTAGTTAGCAATAAAGGTACAACTTAGAGAAGGCAAATTAAGAAAACTAACTGAATTCAAGTGGGTGGAATAATTAGTTGGAGAGTAAAGTTGAGAAGAGCAGGAACTGTAGGGAATAAATGGCTTGAGTGAGCAAATGGTATTTTATATGTTTTAATTATTAAGTTGAGGTTTTTATTGATTTTAAAGACTTTTATAAACACAGCCAGCTTTTAATTCTTTAATTTTGCCTTTGTAAACTTTTCTCTTGGACCTGAAACATGAGTGAACTTTTCTGCTTTTACTTTAAGAGCGTAGAAAATATAGCTTCATCAGTGCTTGGAAAGTCTGTCTTTGTTAATTGGCCTCATCTTGAAGAAGCTAGAGTTGTTGGTATATCAGATGGAGAAACTAAGTAAGTAAGAGTTGATGTATATTTTTTAAATTCATATTTGTTTTGCTTACTTGATGGCTTTTAATGATACTTTTTAAAACTGATATAATTACTGTAAAAATATTTACATTCTATAGTGAAAACGAAAGTCTTCTGATCACACCACTTGATGTTCAACCATAGTACATCGCTGAAATATTTTAGATGCGTTTCTTTTCCCTTTTGCTTTCTTTTCCTTTTAATAACGTGAAAGTTCTATATCCTAATTTTTTGCTGGCAGTTATTATCATTTAGCAAATATATTTCTCTAACAAGAATGAATAGCATATATAACCTCACCTTTACCATGCCCCTCCCAGAGTTCATTTATTTTTTTAAATTTTTTATTGTTAATCACCATACATTACATCATTAGTTTTTGATGTAGTGTTCCATAATTCATTGTTTGCTTATAACACCCAGTGCTCCATGCAGAACATGCCCTCTTTAATACCCATCACCAGGCTAACCCATCCCCCCACCCCCCTCCCCTCTAGAACCCTCAGTTTGTTTTTCAGAGTCCATCGTCTCTCATGGTTCGTCTCCCCCTCTGATTCGCCCTTCATTCTTCCCCTCCTGCTATCTTCTTTTTTTTTTCTTAACATATGTTGCATTATTTGTTTCAGAGGTACAGATCTGTGATTCAACAGTCTTGCACAATTCACAGTGCTCACCATAGCACATACCCTCCCCAAAGTCTATCACCCAGCCACCCCATCCCTCCCCCCCCCACTCCAGCAACCCTCAGTTTGTTTCCTGAGATTAAGAATTCCTCATATCAGTGAGGTCATGTGATACATGTCTTTCTCTGATTGACTTATTTTGCTCAGCATAACACCCTCCAGTTCCATCCACGTCATTGCAAATGGCAAGATCTCATCCCCCAGGTTTTATTTAAATAATACATCAGTTTTTAAAAATACATAGCTTCTATTTAAGAAATAATTTCTTATTTTACTCAAGTTCACGATCATTTTGTCAATGATTATTTAGACAATTCTTTGTCATCTTTTATCTTTATTTCATGTAAATTTAGTCTGATTGTTGTTATTTTGTTATTTTTCATGTGTCTAGAACCTTTAAAAGTAATTTTTTCAGAGAAAATGTTGCATTTTCTGAGCCATTACATATTCAAGAGATCGTTTTTATTTTCCTCACACATAGGTTTAGAATTTTAGAGGCCCAGTCCTTTTTCCTTAGTTCTCTGCAAGCGTACTCCAGTTGTGTTCTATCATATAATTTTGTTGATGGGAGATCAGTGCCATTATGAATTTTTTTCTTCTGTGGGTATCTGCTTTTGTTGAGGTATCAAGAAATCTTGAGAATTCTTTTCTTTCTTAATCCTCAGAATTCAATTCCCCTCCCTTTTTATTGAAGTCCAGTTTATCAGTTTTTTTCTTTTACAGATCATGCTTTTGGTATAAGAACTCTGCCATAGGTCCCATAGCTTTTCTCCTATAATTTTACCTCATCCTTTTACATTTAAATCCATGATCCATTGTGAATTAATTTTTGTATTAGATATGAGGTTTAGGTCAAGGTTCATATATTTGCCTTATAAATGAATGTTCAGTTGCTCCAGCACCATTTGTTGAAAAGACAGCCCTTCCTCCATTAGATTGCCTTTACACCTTTGTCAAAAATCATTTGAGCATATTTGTGTGGGTCTATTTCTGGGTTTTCCATTTTATCCCATTTATCTGTATGTCTGTTTTTATGCCAGTACCACGCTGTCTTGTTACTGTAGCTATATATAAGTCTCAATCTTAGGTATAAATCTAACAAATTACATATAGGATCTGTATGCTGAAAAAAGCAAAACACTGAGGAAAGAAAGATTGAAATAAATGGTGAGATAAATGGAGATCCGTTTGGATCAAAAGACTCAACATAGTAAAGATACCAAGTCTATAAGTTTAAAGCAACGCTTATCAAAATCTCTCCCAGATTTTTATAGATGCAGAACAATGTATTCTAAAATTTATATGGAAAGGCAAAGAACAAAAATAACAATTTTGAAAAATAAGGCAGAAGGAATCACTCCATCTAAGTGTTTAAATTATTTTGGAGCAACTATAAATGATACTGTGTTTTAAATTTTAGTTTCCCCAGCTAGTATTAGAAATACAATTGATTTCTGTATGTTGATTTTATATCCTGGGACCTGGCTGACTAAGCTTACATCCCTGCCTCTTTCTTTGAAGAGTCCGGACCAGTTATTTTGTAGAATTTTGGATTTACCTGGTTGTCTCCTCTTAGGGTCATTTAACTTGGTCCTCCATCCCATATATTTCTTGTCAACTGGAAGTTAGGTATAATGGCTTGATCAGAATCAAGTTAAACTTTTTAGCAAAAATACTTTATTGAATTTGAGCATATTTTTTTAATTCTTTAAAAATTTATATTTTATTATGTAGTTTTTTTAAAGAGAAAATAAAATTTTTATATTTGAATGAAAATTTTTACAAGTCCTTTTTCTAAAATTTATGTTACAGTTAAAAAAAAAAAAAAAAAGGACACCTGGTTTTGTGCTGTTATACCACGTAGAAACCTTTCCACTTTGAAGACTTATACTGCTAGAACACTATATTAAACCATAAATTTGGGGGTAATATAATTTTAATTTTATTTTAATTTTTAAGATTTTACTTGGAAGAACCTCCAGGAACACAGAAGCTTTATTTGGGAAGAACTGCCCCACCATCTAAAGTGGTCCATCTTGGAGACAAGGAACAATCTAACTGGACAAAAGAAGTACAAGGAATTTCAGAATAGTGAGTGTCATAAATGTATTTAATGTCATAGAACTAGAATGTGATCTAATGTACTTGTTCTCAAGCTTATTTCCTGCTTAACATAGTAATCACTATGAATACTAACTACATCTTCATTTTATGTTCCAAAGAAAACAATGAGTTCTAGTTTAAAATAATACCTGATTAGGAGCAGTTATAGCCTTGCCCAGTTTGTCACTAAAATACTTCATCATGTACAAAAAAAGGCACAATCATATAATACTAGGAATAACAGTTAATAATAGTTAATAGGTTGCCATTGAATTTCTTGGCCGCATGTAAGTATTGAAAATAGGAAGGAAAATTTTCCTTTGTTCCTCACCTGCTCACTCTCCTACCTTCCCTACACCTAAGTCCCTTATGCCCCTGAATTCAGAAATGCTAGGTCTATACCAGCCAAATAACTAAGACACTAGCCCTACTCCATGATCCCACCATGACTTATCTTTTCTTCATCCAAGTACTAGAATTCTCTAAACCAAAACAGAATAATAGAGACTGGCAATAGCACATGGAATGGTGTTAGAAATGTATATCCATTACCCTTCCTATTAAAACTATAACATCCATTGGTAAATGGGGACTTTAAGGAGATGCCTCTTATACAATTTTGGAGCCAATACCAGGCTATAATATCCTTATTCAAAGATGAGTAAACAGGGAAAATGTAAAAAGACAATAAAAAACCATCCAGCTTAGGATGGATGGTGTATTCAGTTAAGCATCCAACTCTTAGTTTCGGCTCAGGTTGTGATCTCAGGGTTGTGAGATCGAGCCCATGTTGGGCTCTGCACTCAGCATGGAGTCTGCTTGAGATTCTCTCTCCCTCTCCCTCTGCCCCTCCCCTTGCTCACACTTGCACACTTTCTTTCTCTCTCAAATAAACAAATAAATCTTTAAAAAAAAAAAACAGTCCAGCATAAAACAAGATAAACATAGCTCTCGGGAGGTAGAGCTATTTTTGCCTTCTGACAGTACAAATTAGATATCCCTGTCATAGTTCATACTACACTGAATTTTATTTTATAGTTCATAAATAAAAATCACAATAATAAATTTATTTGTGTGATTACTTTAATGACCATTTCCTTAGATAGTGTGCTCCGTAAGGGTAGGGACCACATCTATTTTTGTTATTACTCTGTTCTCATTCCTTGGCTAATGCTAAGTCACTCAATAAAATATATATTTATTTGTTTAAGTGAATAGAGATTGTTTTGTTCGACTCCTTTGATTGAAAAGAAACTCATTCAAAATACTACAAGAGTTTAGACATTTGTTCATGTGTTCAACAATTATTACTTGCTAGGTTTAGTAGTTGGCACTGTAGATACCACGGTGAATAAAATCACACAGTCCACACTCACAGATAGCAAGAAGGGAAAAATGAAGGGGGGGAATCGGAGGGGGAGACGAACCATGAGAGACTATGGACTCTGAGAAACAAACTGAGGGTTCTAGAGGGGAGGGGGGTGGGGGGATGGGTTAGCCTAGTGACAGGTATTAAGGAGGGCACGTTCTGCATGGAGCACTGAGTGTTATACGCAAACAATGAATCATGAAAACACTACATCAGAAACTAATGATGTATTGTGATTAACATAACAAAATAAAAAAAATTTAAAAATCACACAGTCCCTACACTTACGAAATTTATGGCTGGTAGATGAGAAATGGGCATTAATGTCTTGTATGAATTTTTTTTTTAAGATTTATTTATTTGAAAGAGAGAGAGTGCATGTGTGAGTGGGGGAAAGGGCAGAGGGAGAGAATATCCAAGCCAACTCCCACTGAGCATGGAGCCCAATGCAGGGCTCAGTCTCAGGAGCCATGAGATCAGGACCTGAGCCGAATCTAAGAGTCATTTAACTGAGCCACCCAGGTGCCCCATCTTGTGTGAATTTTTGACCAAACTGTAATTATGATAATTGCTTTCAAGGAGTAGTTCTCTGAGACCATATAAAAGAGTTAGACTTAGCTAAGGAGGCATTTGCCTTAGAGAAAACTTAGCAGAGGAAAATGTTGATTAAACTGGTATCTGAATGTAGGGTAGGAGTTAGGCAAAGAGTGAAACGGGAGCATGTTTCAGGATGAGAAAAAGGTACATACAGAGTCTTGTGGCAAGTGGAAAAGTAGCATGTGTAACATTAATGATAATGACCAATGTGGCTGGAGTGTTGGAACCAAAAAGGAACCCTAATGAGGAAGATGAGGCAACAAAGGAAAAAGAACGAGGCAATCTGAGAGGTAGAGCAGCCAGGGAAGAGTTACCTCATGCAAGTCAAAGAAAAAGAGTGAAGAATAAGGGAATAAGTCATGTCAAATGTTATGAAGAAGATGCTAAGCAAGAGCAATTTTGATTGAGCAGTGGGGCTGTAAGCCAGACTAGTATGGGTGGAGGAATGATTGAGAGTGACAGAAATGGAAACATAATAGGAATAAACGACTTGAAACTTCAGTTGTGAAGTAAACCAAAAACTCTTGACCCCTTGTTCTACTTATTCTTTCCCGTATGGATGGTCTTGATCTTCTATGATGGCCACAAAGAGCAGAGATAACAATCAAAGCAGCACACTGCTGCTGAAGTTGATGGCAGTGTATGCTGGTTCACACAAAAGAATGATTTTTAGTGCCTGCCAGTTCAGGATCTCTTGTTAACCAAGTAGGGTAGACAAGGCTATGTGGATTCATAAGCAGGTTTATTTATTCTGGTTACCACTTTCTTAGACTGCTTTTTTTTTTTTACCACCATATTCCTCCCTCAAATCACCTCACATTTTGTCCCCTCCTCCTACACCTCCCCAGCTCTTCTATAATCTGTCTTCTAAGGTGAAATTCACAAGGCCTCTCGTACTCTTCCCCTGAGGGTTTGGTTTACTTTACTTGTGATTTTGCACATTATATCAGCATGAGGATCTCGTGGCTCTAATGATTAGGAGTAATGCTTATGCAGACCATCCTTAACTCTAAGACTTCTACAGCAAGAATGTAGAACCTACTTATTTCACTTATCTCTCCATATATCTTACTAACCAAGACATGTTCTCCTAAGTTCAGTACATCCTTTTTTTGTGAACGTAGCATATGACATATTTCCATGAGTACCAAATTATGTGATTTTATTTTTAGAAATCCTCTAAGTACATTAGACAATGTTGATACTTTTTTGTATTCCTATGTAACAGATTTCCTTTCTAATGAAAACTACCATTAAGACATAGCTGAAGAAGGACTTTGTGTTTGGTTTATTCAGAGAGATAGGATCATGTGTAAAAACAAATGAGAAGAGAGGTGCAATATTCAAAAGAAAGAAAACAATATATTTGAAGGATGGAACAAGATAGATTCTTAAAAAATATAAAAGGTAGCTCCTCTATTTTAAACAGGATGGTATACAAATATAGGTTGGTATGTGTGTTTGGCATGGGGCAGATGAGAAGCTCTCATTGGATGCCTTTTGTTTTCTTTGTAAAGTGAATGTTGAATTTAGCTATTGAGAATGGAGTCAGGGAAAGGGAGGTTGGTCTCAAATTTGAGTAAAGTAGAGGAGGTTTGAAAATAGTACTTGGGGGAGCACCTGGCTGGCTCATTCAGAAGAACGTGTGACTCTTGATCGTGGGGTCATGATTCGAGCCCCATATTGGGTGTAGAGATTACTTACATAAATAAATAAACTTTAAAAAGAAATAGTCCTTGGGGAAAATGGAAGAGTATCAGTTGATCAGAAAAACATGGTTGAATTATAGGCAATATTGAGGGCCCTTTTTGAAGTTGATCAGTTACAGGCCTAGAAAAAGCAGAGAGATTTAACTAGCACTGGATTTTGCTAGATGGATATAATGAAAAGACAAAGAGGCAAAGAAGTTTAGGATATTGGTGGGAATGTTACTAAATAGTGGACAATGGAATCTAAGTGGGATAGTAAGAGAAGTAAAGAAAGTAGAAGGTTAAGTTAATAGTTTCAGAGAAAGTAAAAGGGTCAGTGGATTGGAGATCCCAAATTAAGTTAATCATAAAGTGGTTGAACAAGCAAGTTGGATGGAGAAATTTTTAGACAATAAGATGTTGGGATTAATGATTTGGGAGGTGAACCCATTATGGGTGATGTCATGACCCAAGTCATAGCCATAGCATTAGATGGCTGAAGTGGAATGGAAAAGAAGGTTATTGGCAATAAGGAGATTGTGAAACTAAATTCCTGAGGTCTTAGGTAAGTTATTTATGTAAACACTGAAGGCATTCTGGAAGATGGTGGGCATAAGGGTAGAATAGAAAAGAGTAGAGTAGTTTACTATGAAGGATTTGAATGTCACAGTGGGTTGTAAGAACACCAACACCCTCTCCTAGCCCATATACAGTATGAAAACAAACAGCTACTCCTTGAGAGGGCTACATAGAGAACTGATGATACCTTCAGTTAAAGAGGTTGCTATTAAGGATATAATGGAGTGAAAAGGATTAGGAATTGGAGAAAGACGGAAGACAAGAAGAAAGACACAAGTACTTTATGGGATGCTATGGAGAAGATGATGCACTTGGAAGATAATTTGGAGTTCCAAAACCTTGTACCTCAAACAAGCAAGAGATGAATCAACCAAAAAAATGTGGTCACCAAAGGATTGGTGATAAACACCAATTATTAATAAATTATTAAAATACAGAATTATTTTTTAAGTACTAACTCTCATTTTACATAAGAAAAAGTTAAAGGATAGTTTTGTTTATAATTTAGAAAAGAAGAGATATAGTAAGTATCTTTAAAAATTTAATGCCCCACATCAGTTACCTTAACCCTTGGAACCTGCACTAGAGAGACAAGCCCCAAAACATCTGGCTTTGAAAACCAATAGAGCTTGTGTGCAGGAGAAACAGAGCTGTAGGAAATGGAGATTCTTCTCTTAAAGAGCTCCCATGTGGACTCAATTATCCCAGGACCCTGGTAGGGTAAAAGCTGAAGTTTGTAAAGTGCCAAGACCATATGGGAAGGACATTGATTTGCTAACCTTAGGTAACTGTTGGAGGGACAGGGGCCTGTTGGAATTCTTTCCAGGGATGAGGCATTGACAGGTGCCATTTTTGCATTCTTCCTCTACCTTGCTAGTGCCAAAGTTGGCAGGTGCCATTTTTGTAGTCTCCCTATATGGTAAAATAACACTAATATAATGTATGTCCAATTATACTTCAATTAAAAAAGAAAGAATACAGACTAGGGGCACCTGGCTAGTCAGTAGAGCACGTGACTCTAATCTCAAGGTTGTGAGTTTGAGCCCCAAATTGGAGGTAGAGTTTACTTAAAAATAAATAAACACAGGTGGGGCGCCTGGGTGGCTCAGTCGTTAAGCGTCTGCCTTCAGCTCAGGTCATGATCCCAGGGTCCTGAGATCAAGCCTGGCATCAAGCTCCCTGGCTTTGCGGGGAGCCTGCTTCTCCCTCTCCCACTGCCCCTGCTTGTGTTCTCTCTCTTGCTGTGTCTCTCTCTGTCAAATAAATAAATAAAATCTTTTAAATAAATAAACAAACACAGGTGTTTAAAAAAAAAAGAATACTGACTACAACACTGACCCCAAAGCAATAAAAGTGTAAGGTAAAAGCAAAAGTAAATAGAGAGGGGTGCCTGGGTCACTCAGTCGGCTAAGCCTCCAACTCTTGGTTTTGGCTTGGGTCATGATCTCAGGGTCCTGGGATCTAGCCCTGGGTCAGGCTCTACGCTCAGCTGGGAGGTTGCTTGAGGTTTTTCTCTGTCTCCCTCTGCCCCTGCCCCCCCCATACACGCGTGCACTCGCATGTACTCTCTCTCTCTCAAATAAATAAATCTTATAACTCTAGAGATTAGTTTTTCCTATTTTGAACTTTGTATGAATTGATTCATACATAATGTATTCTTTTGGAACCTGACCTCTTTTCCTCAGTACTGTGATTTTAATATTCATCTGTGTTGTTACTTATAGTTTAGTTTGTTCATTTTCACTGATTACATTGTATGAATATAGCACAATTTATCCATACTTTTTTGGATGGGCAGTTGTTTCTTGTTTGGAGCTTTTAGTGAATACATATGTATGCACTACTGTTAGGTACATAATTACAAGTGGAATTATTGCTTCATAGGATAATGCTTAAGCTCAGCTTTAGTAGATACCACCGAAAAGATTTACAAAGTGATTGTATCAATTTACATTCTTCCAGCAATTTATAAGAATTTCTTTTATCTCTTCCCTCATCAGTGCTTATTATTGTCCCTTACATTTTAGCCATTGCAATATAGTGATATTTCTTTTGGTTTAATTTGCATTTCCCTGATGAGCATCCTTTCATATTTGTCAGGCATTTGAATATGCTCTTTTGTGCAATGCCTGTTCAAATATTTTGCCCTTTTTCTGAGTTGATTACCTATCTCATATTTGGTTTTTTTTAAGATTTTTTAATTTATTCATTTGAGAGAGAGAGCGAGTGAGCACGAGAGCATGAGCACAGGCACAAGCAGGGGGGGAGAGGCAGAGGGAGAGGGAGAAGCAGACTCCCTGCTGAGCAGGGAGCCCGATGTGGGGCTCGATCCCAGGACCCAGAGATCATGACCTGAGCTGAAGGCAGAGGCTTAACCCACTGAGCCACCCAGGTGTCCCACTGTCTTTTATTTGTAATTTTCATTATTGATTTGTGATGTTATTCTCAATTTCAGAGAAAAGCCTTAAATAATTCATTATTAAATATGATTGCCATAGAAGGTTTTTTTTCAATCAATATTCTTTATCAGATAAAGAAAATTTCCTTCTATTCCTAGTTGGTTGAGAGTTTTTATCATTAATCAGTACTGATTTTGTCAATTTTTTTCTGCATCTGTCAAAATGATCATTTGATTTTTCTTTTTTTCTTTTAATCTGGTGAATCATGTTGATTGAATTTCAAATATAAATCTGTCCCTGAATTCCTGGAGTAAATCCTATTAGGCTATGATATATTATCCTTTTTATATGTAATTGGATTCAATTTGTTACATTTTGTTTAGGATTTTTGCTTTTATTTTCATGAGAAAGATTAGCAGATAATTTTCCTCTCTTGAGATATCCTTGTCATATTGGTAGCAAGATTACTGGCTAAATAACTTTTGAGTGAAAGTAGTAGGTTTTCCCATTGAATTTTTAGAAAATGGTAGTCGAGGGCACCTGGGTGGCTCAGTCAGTTAAGTGTCTGCCTTCAGCTCAGGTCATGATCCCAGGGTCCTGGGATTAAGTCCCGCATCAGGCTCCTTCCCCAGCAAAGAGACTGTTTCTCCCTCTGCCTGCCACTCCCCCCTCTTGTGCTCTCTCTCTCTCTCTGACAAATAAATAAATAAATCTTTAAAAAAAAAAAGAAAGAAAATGGTAGCAGAATGCTACATTTCAAAAATTGTTGGAAAACTTACGTTTCTTTTTTAAGATGGTGTGGCTTATTTCAGACCAAGGCTACCATTGAGAACAACAACATAAAAGTATCAGCTGCTATGAAAAAAACATATATATATATATATAATGTCATTCATCTATATACTATATTTATAGTATATATTTTATAATACATATATTTATATAAAAACACAAAATACAAAAATTTAAATTATGATATAATGAGCTCAGTAGATGGTCTGAATAGTAATATAGGCATACTGAAAATTCAGTCAGTGAGTTAAAAGTTGAAGCTGAGGGATTCCTTTAGCACATAGTACAAAAGCACGAAGAGATGAAAAGAGTATAGTTAATTTCTAATATTTCTCTAAAAAATGGAAAGGAGATAGAATAATATCCCTTGGATGAAGAATGATTTTATCTTTAGATCAGAGGTCAGCAGGTTTTTTCTGTAGAGGCCAGATAGTAAGTATCTTAGGCTTTGTAAGTTTGTCACAACTTGTTTGTGTTTGTCACAACCACTCAACTATGCTGTTGTAACACAAAAGCCATCATAGACAGTAAATAAATTGATGACTATGTTTCAGTAAAATTTTATTTACAAGAACTGGAGTCAGTCTAGATTTGTCTCATGATCGTAGTTTGCTGACCCCTACTTGAGATTGCAAAGGCCCACTGAATGCCCCTGTTAACCTCTTTTTGTCTTTCTGGATTCACCTATTATGTATGTTTTACAGAAATGGAATCCTATATAATATGTGGCCTTTTGTGTCTAACTTCTTACACTTAGCATATTTTTTAGGTTCATACACATTGTAACAGGTATCAGTACTTCTTTCTTTTTATGGCCAAATATTTTATTGTATGGATATACCACCTTTTGTTTATCCAGTCATCTCTTGGAAGACATTTGGGTTCTTTCCACCTTTTTGCTATTGTGAGTAATGCTGCTATGCACATTCATTTATAAATACTTGTTTGAGTACCTTTCCAGTTCTTTGTGTACATACCTAGAAGTGGAATTGCTAGACTTTTTGAAGAACTCTAAACTGCTTTTCACAGTGAGTGCACCATCTTGCATTCCCACCAGCAATGTACAAGTGTTTCAGTTTCTCCACATCTTTTCCAACACTTGCTATTTTCACTTTTTTTTTGTTATCCCCATCCTAGTGATTATGAAACACAAGAATTTCTTGGGGTGCCTGTGTGGCTCAGTTGTTAAGCATCTGCCTTCAGCTCAGGTCATGGTCCCAGGGTCCTGGGATTGAGCCCTGCATGGGGCTCCCTGCTCAGCAGGAAGCCTGCTTCTCCCTCTCCCACTCCCCCTGCTTGTGTTCCCTCTAGCACTGTGTCTCTCTCTGTCAAATAAATAAATAAAATCTTAAAAAAAAAAAAAAAGAATTTCTTATAGCACTTAAACGAGTTCTCATTTAATCACACAGGCATTGGGAGAGGTATCCATACAGTAAAAAACTAATGCAAAAAAATTTTAAGTTAGGTACTCAGAACTGCTAGCATATTTATTTAAATTTTATTTAAATATTTGATTATGAGTTGGTAGTTTATCATCCTAGAATATGTACATACTCATACATATCTACATTTATTTTTTATTCTTTCTTTTAGCTACCTAAGAAGGAAAGGAATAATAATAAATGAAACATCTGCAGTTGTATATGCTCAGTTACTCACAGGTCGTAAATACCAAATAAATCAAAATGGTGAAGTTCGTCTAGAGAAACAGTGGTCAAAACAAGTTCTTCCTTTTGTTTATCAAACTATTGTAAAGGTAAGTGTCCATCAAATCTCAATTGTATCTTAATGTACATTACTCCCACTGTATAAAGAAAAGACTATATCATATTTAATATTTATAAATAGAAGACTAATGCAGCAATGCATAATGGAGGTTATGATTTAATATAATCTGAAAAAACTAGTCTTTTTTTAATTTACGTATAATTGACATATTGGTTTCGAAGTGTACAAAATGATTCAATATTTGTATACACTGCCAAATGATCACCAATATAAGTCTAGTTACCATCTGTCATCAAAGTTACAAAATTTTTTTCTTATGATGAGAACTTTCAAGATTTACTGTTTTACAACTTTAAAATATGCAGTGCATTATTATTGACTAAAGTCACCACACTGTACATTATTACATCCCTATGATTTATTTATTTTATAACTCTAAGTTTGTACCCCTTAAGCCTCTTCACCCATTTCACCCATCTCCCCAAACCCCTTCCCTCTGGCAGCCACCAGTCTTCTCTGTATCTGTTACTTGTGTTGTGTTTTGTTTTATTTGTTTTGTTTTTTAAATTCCATATTAACTGAAGTCATATATTTGTCTTTCTCTGTCTTACTTCCCTTATCTTAATACCCTCATGTCCATCCATGTTGTTGCAAATGGCAAGATTTTCATTATTTTTTATGGCTGAGTAGTATCCCAGTGTGTGTGTGTGTGTGTGTGTGTAGAGAGAGAGAGAGAGACCACATATATATACATGGGGGTGGGGTGTGCCTGCCAGCTTCAGCAGGACACACCTGCCAATGCTAGCAAAATAAAGGAAGAACACAAAAAATGGCACTTGCCAGCACTTCTGTGCCCAGAGAAAGTCCCAACAGTCCCCTGTCCCTCTGGCAAACACTTTAAGATTAGCAAATGAATGTTTTCTAGGCACTTTCAAACTGCTGCTTTTACCCTGGATCTCAGGGCCAGTGAGTCTGCACACAAGCCCTTTATAAAAGTAGAATCTCCATTCCCTACAGCCTTTTGGGTCTCCTGGACATAAGCCCCATTGGTTTCAAAGCCAGATACTTTGGCGGCCTGTCTCTCCAGTGGAGTTTCCAAGGGTTGGAGTGCCTGATGTGGAACACAAACCCCTTGCTCCTCAAGAAGGAGATCTCTCCTGATTGTGGGTCTCCACATCAGGGGTGGGGTTTTTGGCAAGAGCGTGTCTCTGCCTCTCCTACCCATATCGATGTGTACCTTTTAGTCTGTTGTGGAGTTGCTGTTCACCTAGTTTTCAGGTCTTTTTAAGAGGGGGCTAATTGTTCCATACGTAGCTGAAGATTCGGTGTGTATCCATGGGAGGAGAGGAGTTGAGGATCTTCCTGTGCCGCCATCTTGAACCACCACAAAAACTGTAGTCTTTAAAAGGATTATTATAGGGGCGCCTGGGTGGCTCAGTCCGTTGAGCGGCTGCCTTCGGCTCAGGTCATGGTCCTGGGGTCTTGGGATCGAGCCCCACATCCAGCTCCCTGCTCAGCGGAGAGCCTGTTTCTCCCTCTCCATCTGCCTGCCACTCTGCCTACTTGTGCTCTCTCTCTCTCTCTGTCAAATAAATAAATAAAATCTTTAAATAAATAAATAAATAAATAAATAAAAGGATTATTATATGCTCAGACACTCACTCTGTGTGATTAGGGAACTTGTCTTTATTTATTTATTTATTTTTTAAACTTAATCTCTAATGAAAAAGCCCAGCATTAGCCTAACAGCCTGCAGTTTTAGAGTTTTATTCTCCAAAAAATGTTTGCCTTAAATAAATTAGTAAATAAATAAATAAAGGCATTTGCTTTTGTGTTTGTAATTTTGGGTGTGATGAGGAGACAAAATTTTTTTAAAGTGTGTATTGATCCTGTAATTTTGGGAAACAGTATAGTGTAGTGATTAAGAGCACAGACTGCCTGAGTTGACTTTTTAGCTGTATGACCTTGGGCGAGATTTCATCCCCTTTCTATGCCTGAGTTTCCCCATGTGTAAAGTGAGGCTAATAATGATCTGTGCTATAGAGGGTTATCTTGAGGATGAAATGAACTGATAAATGTATGCAGTACCTAGAAGAATGGCATATAAAGTCAATACATTTTAGCTACTAGTATTGTTACATAGAAAATCTTTACACTTCACATTTGCAGACAGCATAGTAATAACCCCAGAGGAAGAACAACTTGATGTGCAATCCATAGAAATTTTTACTGTGATAATTTACTTTTATATTTCATTCTATATAGGACATCCGAGCTTTTGACTCCCGTTTCTCCAATATCAAAACATTGGATGACTTGTTTCCTCCTAGAAGTATGGTCTTTATGCTGGGAACCCCCTATTATGGCTGCGCTGGAGAAGTTAGTTCCTGTTATTGTTACTAATTAAATTTCTTTCTAGTTTTAAGTTAATATAGTTATTTAACTTCTCTTCACTTAGGTATAAGATAAAATGTAATACTGAAGGGGAAAAGATTCATTTGTCTAACTTATGAACACAGTATTTGACTATATATCTTTCGTCTTGAGCAGGTTGGGGTCAGGAGGCAGGGGAAAAAGAATTCAAATCCTAATCTCTTATTTAGCAGGTTTATTCATTATGGTAGTATGGATGAAGCAATTATGAAATTATTTTAGTTGTATTATTGGGTTGATGAACTTGTAAATGTGTTGATATTTGAGGAACTCCAGTTCTCACATGGAAAAAGATACATGTAAATATGAAATGGAAGAATGCAAGAAGGAATTTGTGGAGACAGATTAGAATTGAAGGTATTAATGTGAACTCATGATTTTTAAAATACGTGTGTATACATGTATGTATATGGGCACACGTGTATGGATATATATGTATATTTGTATGTGTATGAATGCATATATGCCTGTACATACACATATGTTTTAGCTCTATTTGCTCAAAAGGATAAGAAGCCAAGATACTTCAATAACAGTGAACACATAAAATCTGCAGGTTTGACTTCTAATAACATACTCCACTGAAAGCTTCTCAGAGAAATGGCCCATTACAGGGTTGGGGCAGGGTAGGTACAGGATTAGCCTGGAACCACTTGTTATGCCAGAAAGTAAGGAAGTGCTCAAAAGAGTGATGGGACCATATCACATAAACACAGAAACCTATTTAAAGGGGCTCCTACCAAAGTGGCCAAATCTGGGACAGTTTGAGTACCAAAATAATGAACTACAGTAATGGATTATAAACCATTGGGGGGGGATAGGAATTAATGATTCCATAGTGATAATGAATAAGTAAAAGGGAAAGGAAGGACTCTTGCTGACAGGATATATATATCCTGTCAAAGGTAAATGGAGAGAGTGCTAGAGTTGGAAAACTGTCATTTTATAAGCATTACGATAAAGATTGAGTCAAGCAACAATCATCATTGGAAACTAAATCTAGGGGGAATTTTTTATCTGAGTAGGATATTTTCATGGCCTTAGAAAGTGTCTTCCTACAGACTGTTAATTAGTTGTAAGAGGAAAAAAAACCTAATTGGACATTGAAGAAAGTGAGCAATATCATGTACCTCCATATGTGATACCTAAGAAGGACACATCACCCATGCACTATTCTGGCTGGGAATATATGAGTTTAACTTAATCATAAGGAAGCATCAGACAAATCCAAAATGAGGAACTTTTGTTTTTAAAGGCAGGATGAAGAGGGAAGAATGACCTTATTCTTCAAAAATGTCAATGTTATAAAAGACAAACGCTTTGGATATAGTCTAGATTTAAGGAGGCTAGAGCTATGACAACTAAATGCAATGTCTGATCCTAGCCTAGTTTCTGTAGTAGAGGGAGAAAAGGGTTTTCTTTATTATAATATAGGAACAATTTTAGGTCAACTGTGACAAAATTGGAATATGGACAGTTGATTGAAGTCTTTTATCAATGTAAATGAATATACTTAGTAACTGTACTGTGGTTATGTAATAAAATATCCTTCTTAGGAAATATACACCAAAATATTAAAGGGTAAGGGACATGATATATGTAATATACCCTCAAAAAGTTCAAAAAAATAATCATGTATATGTAAATACACAGAGTATAAATGTTGAAGCAGATGGAGTAAAATGTTAACATCTAGGTGAATGTTTTACAAGTGATCTTTGACCTGTTTTTGTGTTTGTAGCTTTTTGGTAATTTAAAATTATTTGCTAACAGCTATTGAAGCAATGTACAATGACTCAAATTTGCAATATAATCACATTCATTTATAATTTCTGAGAGAATTTCCAGTATCCAACTTTACCGTCTTACTGTATTTCAGAAATAAACACTGTTCAGGGTGGGGGGATGGGTTAACCTGGTGATGGGTATTGAGGAGGGCACGTTTTGCATGGTGCACTGGGTGTTATGAACAAACAATGAATCATGGAACACTGCATCAAAAACTAATGATGTAATATATGGTGATTAACATAACAATAAAAAAATTAAAAAAAAAAAAGAAATAAACACTGTTCAAATAAATAGAAAAGTAAATACAATGTGAAAGAGACTAAAACAAACTGTGATTTTCTTTTTCCCTCCAAGGTTCAAGATTCAGGGGATGTGATTACAGAAGGTAGGATTCGTGTGGTTTTCAGCATTCCATGTGAACCCAATCTTGATGCTTTAATACAGAACCAGCATGTGAGTACCATAGTCCATATTGCTTAATTTAGAATTGATAAACTTTAAAAGTGGTAGAAGCATATTTTTACCATCTTCTCTGAATATATTATAAATATTTTTATGTAATACTGATTAAATTATCTCACAGTTGCATCTAGTATTTAAAAATGAGTGTGGGGAATCTGTGCTCAAATTTCATGCAAATGTTCAGGGGAGGGGCACCTGGGTGGCTCAGGTCATGATCCCAAGTTCCTGGGATCGAGCCCCAAGCCCCAAGCCCCGCATCTGGCTCCCTGCTCAGCGGGAAGCCTGCTTCTCCCTCTCCCTCTGCCACTACCCCTGCTTATGCACTCTCTCTCTCTCTCTCTCTCAAATAAATAAAAATAAAAATCTTTAAAAAAAATGTTCAGGGGAAAAAAATCACTGAAATCCCATTATTAATCTATAACAGTTTTTATGGGTTATCATGTTTAAGCTTAAGAAGGGGCACATTTTTTAGCCCACCCTCTGGGAATAGACTTAGATTTTTTTTTAAATAAACTTTTCATAATCAAAGCCTACATTTTTAGTTACAAGTAATGGCCTTTCTGCAATGGAAGCTAAAGATGAACAATCACTAGAAAAAATTGGGAAACTGCCTTTAAATTCACAGCATCCTTTTTTAGGACCTTTTTCTCCAAAGATGTTCACTGGCCTCCTTTATTTTTCCCTATTACAATAGGAGGAGGATTCTGATATCTGTTGTATATTCTTATTGTGACTAGATAATTAATTTGACTGAAGTTAATTCACAATCAGCCAGCTATTGATACTTACACTTTTATTCTCTCTAATTGTAAATTCTAAAGCTTTATATCCTGTAGGATGAACTCAAGGCATTGAACATCAGCATATACTTGAGGAAACTTTATGGAAGGCAGACAAGTCCCTAAATTCTTACCATCAGGTGTCTTTGGAGAAAGAATTCAGAAAGCACAGTCAGGAAACCAGAAGAGTGTCCCATTTGATTAAGATGCTGGAGCTCTCTGTTCTGGGAGTTAGTGGAGGTAGAACAACTTACTTATGTTCCTCCCTAGCTTTTTCTAGATCTGAATGAACCTGCCCACCTCCAACGTACAGTGTTGCTAGGCATGCCTTCTCCACTATGCTCTCTTTCTCTTTACATACTTTATTTAACTTTTACTCAAGCCTTCTTTCTCTACCCCAATGTTCTCTGCTTTTTATTTTACATTTTCTAGAATATTTGTGATGGTCTTCATCAATTTTAGTTATACCATAACCAAATACTTCTCAAAAGGAATACCATTGGTGTTTTGGATAGGACAACAATGTGTAAAATAGGACTGTCCTATATATGACAGCATAGTTGGCATCTTTGTCCCCTGGACACTAAGAGGTAGTAGCCCACGCCAATAACTGAATCATGTGCCCCTATACATTTCCAGATGCTTATTAGAAAAATAAGTGATACTACCTGTGATAGAGAACTACTACCTTATTTCTTCCTATCTATTCTGGAAAGCATATTTGATTTGTCTGTATTATTTCTAAACCTAATAATGCTCTTGATGGAAAAACTATACTGCATTCTTTACCAAGAAAGATATTAACATATTTTGATAATGAATTTATATATTTCATGCAGCTAAAAAAATTTATTCATTTGGGGGTTATTGTGGACATATAAAATATGCATATGATTCATATAAATATGTACTATATTTATACATATTCATATGAATATAGTATATGAAATCCATATAAAATGTGTGTCATTATTATGCATTATGTTAGGATTATATGGTAGCTTACCCTTTTTGGTACTGGATTTATAATTTGCTTCCTGGTTAAAAATTATATGATCTGATATATTTTTTTTTAATCTTCATAGTTTCTTCCCTTAAGTACACAAATTAAGGTTATATTTCTTTGTACTAATTATAAGCCTATACATACTTCTTATTTTCATATGATAGTAAATATAAGGGGAGATGAATATTACTTATATTCATATATGAAGAACATTTTTAATTTTGCTCAGTAGCAACTGTTTTGATGACATACTCATGTTTTAATTCAATGTAATAATCATCAAGGCCTCATTATGTCCCAGTACTTTACTAGTCCTTACTTGGAATATGAAAATTAATGTTTAAAAATAGTTCTTGCCTGCAGAGTTTGCCATTTAGACTTACAGTAGACTTTATTTCTTGAGACAGTTTCACAAATTGTATATTTCCTCCCCCTTTCATCCATCCTTGGGAATTCTGTCCTTTAAGGAGAGAGAGGAGCAGAAAAATTCTGCCTACAGATCCTTTCAAAAAAAAAAAAGGGAAATGGATCACTTACTTTTGAGAATCCTTATATTGCCACATTCCAATGGTTAGTGATGTCTTGATTATCTCCAGATTTTAAAGGTAAAGAAATAACATTTGATGCTTTGTGTTTCCATAATTGACCTTTTTGTTTTTATATTTAAAGAAATATTCTATAAAGTACAACCCAGGATATGTGTTGGCCAGTCGTCTTGGAGTGAGTGGATACCTTGTTTCAAGGTTTACAGGAAGTATTTTTATTGGAAGAGGATCTAGGAGAAAGTAAGTTTATGTTAGAGAAATTTATTTAAAGTGGCAGAAAAAATTAAATGATAAAGATAAACTGGTTAATATTTTAGTATTTATTTTCTTTTATTAATTGCTCTGAATTTTCTTTAAAAATTATGCATAAATTCCTCTGATGGTGATCTTTCATCTAAATGGGACATGTTTTAGGTGTTTGGAAAGACAGTTCTTATTTTTAGCAGCTAACAAATTGAACCTTGAAAAAAGGTATCAGAAGGTGTGTGTGAATCTCAATAATATATTTCCCTGCATTTTCTTATTTCATTCTCTTCTCTAGATACATAATCTATTTATATGATTTGTTAACTTGGGTTTCAAAGCCTTACTGCTACTTTGGAAATAACCATGAAACCTATAGAACAATCAAAACTAAATTTTTCTAAGAATTTTTTGAAAGCAAAACTTTTTGTATTTTTTGAACAAAATTTTAAAACTGTGTGTGTGTGTGTGTGTGTGTGTGTGTGTGTGTGTGTGTGTGTGTGTGTGTGATTTAAATTCAGCCCTCATGGAGACCATAAAGCAAATGTGGGTTTGAATCTCAAATTCAACAAAAAAAATGAGGAGGTACCTGGATATACCAAGAAAGTTGGAAGTGAGTGGATGTATTCATCTGCAGCAGAACAACTTCTTGCAGAGTACTTAGAGAGGTAAGTGCCTAACAAGATCCTACTAAGCATCCCAAAAGTGTGGGAAATGTAATAACTATTTTGCTTTTGCTGATACCAATTTTAGACAAAAAAATGTTTCCTTTGGTAAAATGTGACATATTACATATAAACTTAATTTTATATCATGGAGCATCATAGCTATTAGCTAAAAGAAAATAGAAAAATACTGTATATTATTTATTTATTTTTATTTTATTATGTTATGTTAATCACCATACATTACATCATTAGGTTTTGATGTAGTGTTCCATGATTCATTGTTTGCATATAACACCCAGTGCTCCATTCAGTATGTGCCCTCTTTAATACCCATCACCAGGCTAACCCATCCCCCCACCCCCCTCCCCTCTAGAACCCTCAGTTTGTTTCTTAGAGTCCATAGTCTCTCATGGTTCATCTCCCCCTCCGATTCCCCCCATTCATTTTTCCCTTCCTGCTATCTTCTTCTTTTTTTTTTAACATATAGTGTATTATTTGTTTCAGAAATGAAAAAAAGATGATGATAATTGGCCTCCTTTTTTTTAATTTTTAATTTTTTTAATTTTGTTTTTGTTTTTGTTTTTTTAAGTAATCTCTATACCCAGTGTGGGGCTTGAACCTACAACCCTGAGATCAAGAGTTGCACTCTCCACCAACCAGGCCAGCCAGGTGCCCCTTGGCCTCCCTTTAATGAAAATTTTCCTTAACTTGCTATCATAAATTATTCACTACTTTGCATGTCTATGTTAGTAGTAAGAGGATTGGTATGGATGAACAAAACAACTCTTCACACAGTGGATTTTCTGAGTCTTAAAACTCCAACCAGATAATAGGTTGCTATCCTAAAATTACTGAATTTTATGCTGAAATGGTCTAAGAAATCAATAAATCTCAGCTCCTCATTATAAAAATGAGAAAACTGTGTTGAGATTAACTGAGTTAGTGACAAAGATCTATAGGGAAAACGTTTACTTCTCATTCACAATTGAATATTCATTCCTTTGTTCTACTGGTTTCTAACCTTGTATTTGAGGATCCTCTTAGTTTACTAGGGCTGCCATAATGAAGTAGCACAAACTGGCTTAAAACAACAGAAATTTATTGTCTCACAATTCTGGAGACCAGAAGTCCAAAACCAAGGTGTTTGGTAGGGCTATGCTTCCTTTGAAGATGGTAGGAAAGGAACCATTCCATGCCTCTTTGCTAGCTTCTTGTAGCCTCACACATTTGTTCTTAACTCCAGTCCTCCACCTTCCCGTGTTCTCCCTGTACATCTTCACATCATCTTTTCTCTGTTAATGCCTGTCTTTGTCCAAATTTCCTCTTTTCATAAAGATACTTCATAAAGATAAAAAAAATCATGTTAGATTAGGGCCCACCCTAAAGGCCTCATTTTTATTTTATAACCTCAATAAAAACCTTATTTTCAAATAAAGTCATATTCTGAAAGTAGTAGGAGTGGGACTTCTATTTCTTTTGTTCACTTCCATATTTCTTTCAAATGTTGTATTTATCCTACTTTTTCATTATTTTTCAACTTGACATATACATTGATTTCATACCATGAAAGATGAAGCTTTAGCTCTCTTCTGCTACCTCCCCTATTTCCTCACCTTCCTGCACATACACACACACACACGTGTGTGTGTGTGTGTGTATTTCCCCTTTCATTATAGTTGTATTAAATCTGTATTTAAGGTTTACTTGATTGAGATAATGTAAATGGTCACAAGTGGACCCTGTAGAATATTATGGTTGCATTTCCTTTCTGTACACATTTTTGTCTTCCCCATCTTGTTTAATTATTTGCTTATTGTCTATATTCATATAACTAAGTCAGCCCTAAACTCTTTGTCATAGCTGAAAGACTTAATATAGTCAAAACAGATCAGGAGATCTCTCAGTTCCATTTTTTTTCTCATAGACTTCCTCCTTTAAACCTTCTGTCTTCCTGCTTCAGTGTAAACTAATTGTTTTCTAGGGCTATCACACAGCTCTCATTCTAGAGTTTCTCTCTACTGTCTAGGAATTCCCTTCACCATTCTGCTTTGTAGGATTCTTTTATTTCCTGGCTTTCATATCTTTCTCTGTTTTATGTCTCCAGTTTGATGGGGCACTTAATCTGGTAGCTTCCTGAGAGAGCTTGTGGGTCTGGAAATGTCTTTATTCTTCCCTGACCAGAGTTGGTTGATAGCTGGCCTGGGTGTAGAATCCTAAATTGGAGATTATTTTCCCTCAGAATTTGAAAAGTACTGCTCTATTCTCTTTTTGTTTCCTTTGCTGGTGAGAAGTCCTGTGCCATTGTGATTCTGAATCTTTGTGTGTGATCTGTTTTCATTTTCTGAAATCTTTTCAGAATCTTCCCTTTATCAGTGCTGTTTTAATAATATGATGACATGTGCCTTAGTATGGGTCTTCTTTCTTTCCTTTGGCTATTCAGTCCTTTCACACTTAAAACTGATGTCCTTCCATTCTGAGAAAACTTCTTGCATTATTTCTTTGATAATTTCCTCCTCTCCTTTTTTTTTCTGTTCTTTCTGACACTTCTGTTAGATGATAGACCTGGATTAATCCTCTTAATTTTCTTATCTCTTCTCACCGATTTTCTGTATTGTTACACTTCTGTTCTACTCTGTGGGAGATTTCTTCAACTTACATCATTTTTATTTTTATTTGATTTAATCATTTTTAATTTCTAAAAGTGTGTCCTTTTTCTCTGACATTCCCTTTTTATAGTGTCTCTTTCTCTGAAGATGGTAGTTCTCATTTTTCTTCTCTATATTTTCTGTTTTCTCCAAATTGCTCTTTTTTTTGTTTGATTTGATTGTACCTTTCACATTAAAGATTTTTTCTTTTTTACTTGTCTGGGGGTTCTTTGGTGTCTAATCATATTTAAGGATGAGGCACTAAAAATCTGATTGGAAATTTAGTGTGCTTTGGTGGGGCTTGTCAGGTGGGACTTTGCTATTTTTGCAAAGGACCTCCAACTATCACTACCTGTATGTGTATATTTTCTCTCAGGTTGGCTAGTTTTCCTAGAGAGGTAGCCTCCAGCCTTTTCCTTGGAGGACAGATGTGAGGAACAAAACTGACTTCCAGTGTTTTGGATATTAACCAGGGTAAAGGGAACTTACTATGTAATGGATACTATGAAATGCCCTCCAAACCTTCCTTTAAAGGACTTATTTCTATGGCAGCTTAAATGCTGTTGTCTGACAGCCCTCAGCTGTGAGCTCTCTTCACGAGTTGCCTTGCAGAAGAGAACTGCCTCCCCTAAAGTTATATCCCCTTCCCACAACAGCCACAGATCCAACACCTGATCTGCAAGGAGGTGAGAAAGACCCAGCGGACCTGATTGCCCCAGTTCAGGATAAATCTGAAGACCCATCCTAGTTTGAGATCTCTGTAGGACTGACCAAGGAGTTCATTAACAGTGGATCACAGCCCAACTTCTCCCTCTGCCCAATTCTGCTTCCTTCCTTTTTTCCTTCCCTTCTACATGTGTTCCACAAGAGCTCTCTGATAAACTTTCTTCTTGCTTACTTTCATCTTAAGAGTGTGCTTCCTAAAGAAGTTACACTTCCTAGCCTGCTTCCTAGCAACATGTTATGTAGTAGTTACACTTTCGTTAATTCCCTGTCATCTCTTCATGCCCTACCCACCCATCTCCCTGTGCCTTGTATACCTAAAGCTAGAGCAGCCCCTGTTCAACCTCTCCAAAAGATAAACTGCAAACAGGTCTTACGCTGGGGTGAAGGTGAGTAAGCACATGATCATCCAACTGCTTATTATACAAAATTTTCAACTAAAAGCCTAGTAAACTTCACCCTGCCCATACTATGGCGTTACAATGTACCTGGAGCCCATAATTCCTGCGCTTTTGCAGACTTGCACAGTTTAAATTATCTTGCTTGTTGTTGACTTCCCACCCTGGTTGCTTAGGGTGCAGCTTTTTGCTGTCTTTCAAACCAGTTAATGCTTACCCATCCAGTTTCCAGTTTCTAAAATTTTGTTAACAACTCATATACGCTATCAGACTTACCACTTCTCTTTTCATGTCTTTCTGGGTCTATGCCCTATTTTATACTTTACTCTATTTTTAGTAGGTTGGGAAGTGAGCAAAAAATTAAGCACATGTTCAATCTGCTCTGTGCACTTAAAAGTCCTGCACTATTCAGGAAGCAAGGGAGTTTTGAGGAATATCAAAAGAAACTTCTAATGTATTTTAATTTTCTTTATTGTGGGGTACTCCAGCTTCGTTGTGAAAATTAGAAAATGAACATGTAGATATTAGTTTTGTCCATTTATCACCCATCATTATGATCTGAGGGCGATTAGAGTCAGTAATTGAATAAGTAATTAAAGTTTATTACAGTTTATGAATTGAATCATTTCTCCTTCAGCTACTGAAAGTTTTTTGAGGGCCTGTGAATACTTTCAAATCATTTAGTCTCTATCCCTTATTAATACTCTGTGTGTTACAATCAGTCCTCAATATGTTTTATATGTCCCCTTGGGATCCAGAATTATTTGATAGGGAAGTTTATGTGAAGTTAGCCATATATATTTTCTAAGCAGTATTTTTGTTTGTTTGGCTAGAGCTCCAGAACTATTTAGTTATATAGCCAAAAATAGCCAAGAGGATGTATTCTATGAAGATGACATTTGGCCTGGAGAAAATGAGAACGGGTAAGCAAAATTTGTGGCATTTATTGGCTCATAGTTCAGCTTAGTGTTCCAGTGAAAGGTACAGTAGCTAGCTTATCAAGAATTTATATTACTTTTGTGAGGAGGGTTTCATATATATATATACATATATATATATATATAATTTCATATATATATTTACTTTAAGATCTTCAGATAACTTATTTCACTTATATCAGTAAAGTACTTTTATTAAACTAATTTTGTGGGTTTTTTTAAGTTACTGAGAAGTAATATGTCCATGTTCACATTAGATTTATAACTAGCCCCAATTAAGTTTAGTGATTAATTATTAATTATGTATTTTATGTCTTTTATAATTCACAGCCTTCAGGAAATTTATATTAGGCCTTTTGTATAAAACCTCAAAGTTTTAATCATTGTGAAAAAATTGTTTTTAATGTAGTGCCGAGAAAGTTCAAGAAATTATTACTTGGCTAAAGGGACATCCTGTCAGTACTTTGTCTCGTTCTTCTTGTGATTTACAAATTCTGGATGCAGCTATTGTTGAGAAAATTGAGGAAGAAGTCGAAAAGTGCAAGGTACTAATTTTCGATAACCCAAGATGTTTGGTGAGATTTGAAGTTAAATGGACTATATATCATCCTACAAATAATTTAATTTTGTTTCAACCAAATAAAACATGAACTCAGTGATTTTAATTTATGTCAGGTAATCCTTTAGTTTAAAAAAATGTTCCAGCCATTTCCAGTGGCCATTAATAAGTTTATCTGAATAAAAAGAAATGTACTTTAATATATAAAAGCTATAACATTTAAATTTTATGTCCTAATGGTGTTTCTAATTTTAGGAATTAATATTCTGTAATTCTGGCCAAAATACAAAGTTTGTGATTAAGAGATAATCTTAATCCCCTCTTCTTCCTATTCTAAGTTCTTTAAAGACATAGTTCTTTTTTATAGAACATAAACATTGTGTTTAGTTCACTTTTACAGAATCACTTCTAAAGTGTACTTTCCCATCCACAAACACATTCAATATTTTTTAAATCCTATTTAATCTTTCCTATTTTTTTATGTCTTGATTTTAAAAAGCAATAATCTTCTGTGTAGACAACTATTTTACTTATTTTGATCCTCTATCTTGATATAATGGAAAATGGATTGATTATATTCCCTTTATAACTTTTGATTTTGTTTTCCACACATTTGCCTTTTTATTAAAATGATGTTGCTTTGCTAACACAGGAGTCTAATAGCAAACTAAGTTAAGAAGTGGGCTCTGAAGCCATTTTCCCCCATTTCTCTTTCAATACTTTTAACCTTAGGCAAGATACTTAAGATACTTACTTTCCATTGCCTCTATTTCCTCACTGGTAAAATGAGAATAAAACAGTACTACTTCATAGGGTCATCAAAAGGATTAACTAAGTTAAAGCATGTAAACTTCTTCTAATAATGCCTGTTTTTAATGCCTAACATGGCTATTATCATTTGAATTCTCTTATCACATATTCAAGAGCTATGAAGACAGTCTGGAAAATTACTACTGGATGACTCTTTTTCTCTTTAGGAAAAAATATACGGCTTAGAGCCAAGAGTTTGATTTTTTGAAAGGTCATTGATACTCAGATAAGGATAGAAACCTGCATTTCATTTTTTTTTTAACTGGCATTTCTTTTTGTCTTTCAACCTAGAGTAAAATCCATTTGTACAGCATTGTTTTTGAAATGAGTTTTCCACTTAATAAAAGTTTATTACTCTAAGCCTCCAAATTTTATTTTGATGTTTGATAGTCTCCATTTCTAACAAGCTCCCAGATGATCACATTTTGAATAGCCAGACCTAGAACTTTTCATTTTGTAACTGTGGGTTGGAGCCTATTGTGAAAATTCCTCAGTTTATTAATTTGCTTAATGAATCAGGTTCGATTGCCATGTCCTCTAATCGGTGCTATAATGTAGTAATTCCTAGAGATATATTAAAGCATATGGGTTGTTGTTTTTTTTTTTCATATACAGAACTCCAGGCATAAATTTGGGGTCTGCCTTTTAAAATTACTTAAAATACTTTTTCTTCTTCTTGCTGTTGTCAGGGGGCACCAGTTGTACCCTATTGGTCCTAGTCTGCTGTGGGCTGAAAGCATAGACATCCTGTCAGTACTGCCTTCACTATTCATTCTATTTAAAATTGCAATCTCTCTCTCCACAGTGCTGATCCCCCTTCCCTGCTTTATTTTCCTCTCTGCTTTTTACCTTCAAACATTTGTTGCTTGTATGTGTCCCTAAGTAAAGGAACAGGATACTGTTTTATCCTTAGCACCTAAATTAATACATGGCACATAAATGTAACTCAGTAAAGATTTGTTGAAAGAATAAATGAAATGCCTTTATAGTAAAAGCTAATAGGGTCTGTTTAAAGGCTTGAGCATTTTCCAATATAAATACACGAACTCTGTAGTGTACGGCCTCTATAGCTTGGAGTTGTTTTATTCTCTTCTGTACTTCTTTCCATAAGGTATGGTCTAAAGATAGGTGGCTGCAAAATAAGTAAACTGTTGCCGTTTGTCTTAGTTGGTAAGAATTCACTTAAAAATATTTAATGTGAATGGTAGTTATGGATTACAATGGATATAAACTATTCTCATGGTTTGATTAGGTAGAACAAGTAATGTTATTTCTATTTTACAGTAGAAGGAGGCTGATGCGTAAGGTGAGTGTGAGTTCACAAAATTGACAAGGAGTAAAGATGGGACAGAACTCTTCTTCCAGCATTTGTTAGATGATCAAAAAATTCAGACATCAAAGCCAATTTCGTAAGAGCTTCCAAAAGCAAGGGCTTTGTTAAATCAGTGCCACCTTAATTTTTATAAGTAGCCATAAAACCCACAGTATTGTCATAGATAAGTACTTTATACTTTTTTTTCTTCTAATATAGTTTTTCATTGACCATCATGTACAATTCTTTTAAGAGTAAAAAGGCATTTGAATAGGATAACATTTACATAAAGTTCTAAACAATTTAATCTTTTGTTAGCAGTAAGGTTACTTTGGGGAAGGTAGTAACTGGGAAGGAATACAGGAGTTCTTATGTTGTACTTAGTAATGTTCTCTTTCTTGAACTCAGCATGGTTATACATAGATAAGCTCATACTACAAAAATTCATCAGGCTGTATACATACAATTTTGCATTTTTCTATGCTTTATACTTCAACAAAAAATTTAACTTTAAAAAAATTTTAAGGGGCACCTGGGTGGCTCAGTTGCTTAAGCATCTGCCTTCGGCTCAGGTCATGATCTTGGAGTCTTGGGATCAAGCCCTGGGTCAGGCTGCCCACTCAGCAGGGAGTCTTCTTCCTTTCCCTCTGCCTCTCCCACTGCTTGTGCACTCTCTCTCTCTCAAATAAATAAATAAAATCTTTAAAATTTTTTTAAGGAAAATAGGTTTTATGTATTTATTTACTTATTTTTAGGTTTTTATTTGTTTATTTTCTTGACACAGAGAGAGAGAGAGAGAGCACAAGCAGGGGGAGCCATAGGCAGAGGGAGAGGGAGAAGCAGGCTCCCTGCTATTGCAGCCTTCTCAATCCCAGAACCCTGGGATCATGACCTGAGCCAAAGGCAGACACTTAACGACTGAGCCTCCCAGGTGCCTCCCAAATATTTTTTTAAGTAAGAACTTATTATTCCTCCCTGCTGCATCTGAAGAACTTCAGATATTCTTTAAATTGCTCATTTCATTTGGCTTTTAAAAATGAATGGTAATGGGGGCGCCTGGGTGGCTCAGATGGTTAAGCAACTGCCTTCGGCTCAGGTCATGATCTCGGAGTCCTGGGATCGAGTCCCACATCGGGCTCCCTGCCCAGCAGGGAGTCTGCTTCTCCCTCTGACCCTCTTCCCTCTCATGCTCGCTCTCTTTCATTCTCTCTCTCTCTCAAATAAATAAATAAAATCTTAAAAAAAAATGAATGGTAATGAATGATGTCTAACTGAATAATAATTTTATATTTTAATGTAAATCCAGGTAACAATAATTTTATAATTATGTTTTTAAATATTTAAAAATTTTTCTTTCTTCAGCAAAGAAAGAATAATAAGAAGGTACGAGTGACAGTGAAGCCCCATTTGCTGTACAGAGTAAGTTTCTTATCCAAGTTGTTTTTATTTTGAAAGTATAGAAGGAACAAAATGTTTTTGTTATAGTAATAGAAAAATTATTTCAAATTAGAGTTAATAATAATTAAAGCTTTCTTCTCTTTAGCCTTTAGAACAGCAACATGGAGTCATTCCTGATCGAGATGCAGAATTTCGTCTCTTTGACCGTGTGGTAAATGTGAGAGAGAACTTTTCAGTTCCAGTTGGCCTTCGGGGCACCATCATAGGAATTAAAGGGGGTAATATCTCAATACTTGGCATGTCTTCAACTGCATCTAAAATTGTAAAGTAAAACACAAATTTCTGTGCCTTATATCTAAGCAGAAGGCAACAATGTACATATAGTTAACACTGTTGTACTGTACACTTAAAAATAATTAAGATGGTAAATTTTATGTCATGTATTTTTTATTTAAAAAAAAGAGAGAGAATGGAGGGAAAAGGGAAGAAGCAACTAAGGATCTAAATGTGCTCAAAGGAATGCCTGGTGTGAGGAACTTTGCAGTGTAGATACCAAAAAAAGTCAGCCTAGCATGAAGCAGCAAATCCGGTGCCAAGGGGTCAAGGTATTGGCAGCACTGTCCTTTCCTCTCTCAAGCACTCAACCTTGGTCTGATTGTCTGGACTAGGAATGGTAAGGGCCAGATGGGTAATAATGAAACAACCCTCCTGCTCAACCCCCGATTCAGCTGTTCAAATACTGGGCTTATTAGATTGTATTCTAGTTAAGTTGTCTAGATACAAGGCCTTAGGACTCTGGTAACATCGAAGTTTCCTTTCTTCTGACAGTTCCTATCAGTAATAGTCACTGCTTGGGATTTGTCTTGAGAAGGATTTTAAAGCTGTATCTATGCTGAGTAGGAAAGAGCTCTGTCATTGATTAACCATGTCTGCCATGGATAAAAAGGGGAATATTTCATTACTGCCCTTAGCTGAGACCTCATCTCCATAGTCAATTTCTCTAAAGGGAATAAACAGTCCTCTTACCTTTTATAATCTTAATAATCTTTTGAGGAATACCCTTCCCTCAGGGAATAAGAACCTAAAAGGTGAGCTTTAAGCCTTCAGAGGAGAAACTCCTGCCTCTCATTGAGCCTTACTTTCTTGAGTTCAGATTTCAGGTAAAAGTACGTTGAAAGATACAGGTGGATGTTGGGGAATGGATGAGCTCTGCAGGCCTGATTTCAGCTGGGCAATGAAGGACTGGGGATGGGGGACAGACATCCCTCCACTCCTACCCCTGGCTAGGATATTATCAAATATTGTATTAGGGTTCTCTAGAGAAACAGAACCAATAAAGTAGAAAAGGGGTGGGGGAAAGGTGGAGAGGAATCGAGGACAGGGGGAGGGGGAGTGGTGAAGGGAGGAAGGGAGGGAGAAGAGGGGAGAGGGAAGGGGGTAGGGTTGGTCAATTCTGAAGTAATGTGATAGACTCTATTATTAATTTGGGCTTAGAATTCAAATAAAGCTAATTATTTCACTTTACCTTGGCATTTCGGGTAAATTTAATCTTGCCAGATATATCTCATCAGGCTCTCTGCCAAATTTGTTCTTCTCTGTTCCTATGTAAGTTTATTGCACTTTCTCATGTGTCTCATATCTCAGTTATGGCATCCATAATCTACCAAGTCATCTCAGCCAGAACCTTGGAGTCATCTTTGGCATCTCTGTCCTTTTTATCTACACAGGTCACAAATTCCTGCCAGTTCTATCTAATGATATTTCTGTTCTCTCCATTCTATTCCCTTTATTAAATAAACTGCCATGCTTTCAAATCGTCATTGTCTTTTATCTGTCTTACTGCAATACTTTCTGAACTGCGAACTCCGAAGTGACCTCTTTTATTAACTTTTATTATGAATAATTTCCAACATAGACAAAAGCACAGAGAAAAATATAATTAATCCCCTCACAGCATCTAATTTAAAATATTATTTTACTTTAATACCAGTAAGGTAATCTGCAAATTTATCTACTTTACATTTACTGTATTCCCCTATACCATTCTCTGATAGTTGTAATGCCTCTTACAAGCCAAAAACTTAAATGCTGATTTTTCATCATATGATTTTTAAATCTCTCTTATTTAACAGCTAATAGAGAAGCTGATGTACTATTTGAAGTGTTATTTGATGAAGAATTTCCTGGAGGCTTAACAATAAGGTTTGTATTTCCTGATGATAATTACACTTTGTAAATATGTCCACGTGGCAGTGACTTTACATTACTTGTTTATTTGTCCACAATTTGAATTCCTGTTATATGCAAGACATCATACATGCTAATAGGGATGTAACAATGAGTAAGATAGACATGCTTTCTAGTCTCACAAAGCTTTCATTTTAGTGGGAGAGATAATTGTGTAACTGATTATAGTATTATTTAATTAAAATGTGAGAAGTGCTGGAAAGGAGAGGTCCCAGTTTCTGTATGAGTATGACTTCTAGAAAGGCTTCTTTGACAAGTGATATTTAAGATGGGACTTGAAGACTGAGTAATAGTTAACTGGAGGAAGAGGGAAGAAGAATGACAGGTGGTCAAGAAGAGGCAACAAAGGATTTATTCATTAAAAAAAAAAGAATGCAAGTGTGTCTGAACTTCAGCAACTATGTAAGATTAGAGTAAGAGAGAAAAGCAAGGAACACACTGTGCAGCAGCTTGTAAGCCAACTTTGAGGACATGCTAATGATTTTGGTATCTTGGTCTTTATCCTTAAAGCAATGTGAAGTCATCAAAATCAGAGATGCATGATCGCAGATTTTATATTTTAGTGGAATTGTGGGTGTATAGCCACACTGGGGTGTTTTGAGGAAGCAGGAAATTGAGCTGACCCTTGAGAAGTTTGACCATGAAGGAGAGAAAAGGTAACTGGAGGTTAGCAGGTTTAAAGCCAGAGGTTTGGATTTTTTGTTTTTAACTTTCATATGAGATATACTTATTTTGGGGCAGCACTGATAAAAAAGTTAAAGTTACAGGAAAAAAGGAGTATGATAGAACAAAAGTTGCATGGAATGGGTTCTGTCACTTAACCTTTGTGCTACTTTGGGTAGGTCGTTAAAAGCATTCTGACCCTCAGTTTCCTTGTTTGTAATGAAGATACATACTTCACTAGGTTATTGTGAGGATCAAATAAAGTCCAGTTTCAGAAATATATCATCTTATAAGTGGAGATCTTTCTATGATTTCAGGTTCCTCTACTAAATTTAAAAGTAATGTTTACTAATTCAGATTATGGACTGACTGTCCACCCAAAAATAATTTGGTTCTTCTGCTCCTAGCACATTTAGTATTATTTCCCTCTGAAATTACTGTTTATTTTTAGGTGCTCTCCTGGTAGAGGTTATCGACTGCCAACAAGTGCCTTGGTGAATCTTACTCATGGGAGTCGCTCTGAAACCGGAAATCAGAAGTTGACAGCCATTGTGAAACCACAACCAGCTGTGAATCACTATAACTCAAATTCATCAATTTCATCTGGGCATTTGGGAGGCCTGAACCATTCCCCTCAATCACTTTTTGTTCCTACTCAAGTAAGGCTCTTAGTCTTTCATTTCTTTCCGCCCTCTTACAAATCTCAAGCAGACTTTGTAAGTAAAACCTAATTTGACTTAGTTTTTTAAAAAAATTTTGGTTCAAGTCAATTTCAGATTTGTTTTAAATTAATAAGCTAGTAAGGAATGCTACTGGGGCATCTGGGTGGCTCAGTTGGTTAAGCATCTGCCTTTGGCTCAGGTCATGATCTCAGGGTCCTGGGATGGAGCCCCACGTCAGGATCCCTGCTCAGTGGGGAGTCTGCTTTTCCCCCTCTCCCTCTCCCTCCTGCTCCTGCTCTCTCTCAAATAAATGGAATTTTTAAAAAAATGCTACTGATAACATCCTACATCTGTTATAAAATTATAAAGAAGAAATAATTTTTAAATATGAGCTTGAGAATGTCTGTTTTCATATATTTACTTTTCAAGCTACATTTGTATAACTCAAATGTTGTATTCTATCTGCTATGAAATGACATGAATTTGAAAGGTTAACAGAGAGAGGATTATATTTATCAAAAGCCATTTTCAGGTTCCTACCCATGCAACTCATGGGTGATTTCCTCTATTTTATCTTTCTGGGACAAAAAATGAATTGTTTTGTGCGAGACATTTAACCTTGTTTAACTCCATGTCCCCAAATCTTAACCACATTTTAATCCAAGTAATAATGTGTTCATTATAGACTAATTAGAAAGCCCAGATAAGGAGGTAATAGCAAAGGAAGCAGAAGCAAAAATCAAATTTCATAGGTAATCACTATTAATCTGCCCAAAATCAACTCCTCATAAGTAATAGCTGGTTTTTTAATCTGTTGGATTACTTTTGTGTAAGATGAAGATTTTAAAAATAAAATTGTTAAATGTTAGCTTGAATGAGATATCAGTACATTGGGAGACTAAAAAAAAAATCTGTTGTTAGGGATACTGATTTAGTATAATCTTCCATAACATTTGTCTTGCTTTAAGACCATTTTCAGTCCAATAGAATATTTCTATGATGACTATACTGAGCTCCAGAAAAAAAGAACTGAGATTTCAGATAATAGAAGTTAATATTCTATCTACTGCTAAATAACTTTAATGAATTTTTTTATTTTTAATATAAATCTTTATTTTTTTCATGTTTCAGTTCCTTAAGAAATTTTTTGTGCTTTGCCAGGTACCTACTAAAGATGATGATGAATTTTGCAACATTTGGCAGTCCTTACAGGGATCTGGAAAGGTTCAACACTTTCAGCCAACTCTACAAGAGAAGGTTAGTGTACCTTGTTTGATAGACATTTAAATTAAAAAAAACAAAATTTACATTTTTCTTGTGAGTATGCAATGATTATTTTTTTCCTAAAATCTCATAGAATAACAGTTTTTTTTTTTAAGATTTTATTTATTTATTCATGAGAGAGAGAGAGAGGCAGAGGGAGAAGCAGGCTCCCAAGGAGCAGGGAGCCTGATGCGGAACTCGATCCCAGGACCCTGGGATCATGACCTGAGCCAAAGGCAGACGCTTAACCATCTGAGCCACCCAGGCGCCCTAGAATAACAGTTTGAATCATGAATTTTCATAAGTCTCTTCAGCCGTATATAAAAGTTTTTGGACTCATGAGAGGGAATATAGATAATTTTCTTTTAAATCAGTTTGGATTTTATTTTAGCTGTTTGCAAAATCATAATAACTATATTTTAAATTCAACAAAGGCCTTAATGCACTTATTATTAACTAATTAATTTCCACTTGAATGTGGAGCTTTATGTCAGCACCTAGTTGTCTTAAATATGAATGAGCAAATTCACATTCCTTAATAGAGATTAAGAAGGGAAAAGAAATTCTGCTAAAAAAGTAGACTCAGAGCAAAAAAAGGAAAAAGGTAAAGAATAAATTCCTACAACACTTTTTGCTAGTAACTGACCTGTCTTCTCAGTTTTGGTTAAGAAAGAATATTCTCTCAAGTTTATAAACCAATAGCCTGCACCCTGAAAGCCAAATTTATTCTAATGTCCTCCAGTGATGGTGGCATTTTCAGAGTAGAGAGAAGAAAATAGCAAAGGAAATGATGGTAAAATAAACATAAAAAGCGAGAGTGACAAAATACAGTTCTCTTCTGCTAATATGCTAAGTTTTGCTTAGATCATCCATAAATCCTTTCTATCTAAATGCAGTCTATATCCAGAGTTTCAAACCCTCTTTTCCTCTCTAATTTATTTGATACCACTAACCATTCATTTTTTAGGAATGCTTCGTTATCTAATTCATTCATTTCATTAATTCATTCAGCATGTATTTATTGAGGGCCTATCATGTTCATTGTTCTGTGTGATGAGAACATAGCTATAAACAAAAAAAGAATTCTGACCCTCAAACAAATTATATTCTGGGGAGGAGAGGACAAGTAAATTACATGGTATATTAGATGGTAATACAAAAGTTTGAGAAAAATTTTGGAGGAGGACAGAGAATGTTGGCGGGGGGTGGGGGGGAGGCAAGGTTTTGCAGTTTTAAATAGAATGATCAGGTAACATTTGAGTAAAGATTTGAATGAAATGAGGAGTAGAGTATGTAGATATCTGAGGTGAGGGTATTCCAGAGAAGTTCAAAGACCCTGTTGGGAAGACAATTCCAGGTGTACTCAAGGAAGAGAAAAAAGAGCCATAATGATGGCTTTTAGTCAATTAGGCTGAGTTGTAGGAACTGTAATTAGATACCATGCAGGACCTTCTGGGTCATTATAAGGACATTGTTTTTTACTCAGTGAAATGAGGAATCAGTGAAGGGTTTTGAGCAACAGAATGACATGATCTGATTTATATTTTAATAGGATCATTCTATCTGCTATCTTAAGAATAGAATGTAGAGGAGCCAGGATAGAAACAGATTAGTTAGGAGACTACTGGAATCATCAAGATAGAGTTGAGGGCGCCTGGGTGGCTCAGTTGGTTAAGCGACTGCCTTCGGCTCAGGTCATGATCCTGGAGTCCCGGGATCGAGTCCCGCATAGGGCTCCCTGCTCAGCAGGGAGTCTGCTTCTCCCTCTGACCCTCTTACCTCTCGTGCTCTCTATCTCTCATTCTCTCTCTCTCAAATAAATAAATAAAATCTTTAAAAAAAAAAAAAAAGATAAAGTTGATACTGACTTGGACCAGAGTAGTAGGAGCCTGGAGAAGTGATCAAATTCTAGGCATATTTGGAAGGAATTGCTGTCTAATGATGAATTGGATATAGGGTTAAGAGAGAAAAAAGTGGATTAAAGAGTATAACTCTTAAGGTCTTAGTAACTAAAAGGATAGAGTGGCTGTTACCTAAGATGGAGAAGATTACAAGTCAAGTAGGTTTGTGGAAGAAGATCTGGAGTTCAATTTCGGTCATAGTAAGTTTGAGATGTATATTAAACATCTAAGTGGAGATACAGAGTTAGAAATTTGAGTAGAGGGGTGCCTGGATGGCTCAGTTGGTTAAGTGTCAGCCTGCGGCTCAGGTCATGATCCCGAAGTCCAGGGATTGAGCCCCACGTCAGGCTCCCTGCTCAATGGGGAGTCTTCTTCTCCCTCTCCCTCTGCTTCTCCCCTTGGTCATGCTCTCTTGCTCACTTACTCTCTCAAATAAAGAAAATCTTTTTTTAAAAAAAAGATATTTGAGTAGAGATATAGAGTTGGACATTGATTCTGATGGTTATGGAGGATGTCCAAGCTGGAGAGAGACATTTGGGCATGTATGTGTGTATCTATATCTATTTATCTACATCCAGAGAAGTCTAATAACTTAGAGAATTCCATCCTTAAAGAGTCAGAGAGATTAGGTGAACCTGACAAACAAGATTGAGAAGGAATGGCCATTGTACAGGAAGAAGACCAGTGAAGTGTGGTGTTTGTTCTAGATGCCAAGTGAAGAATGGATGTCAAAGAAGAGTAATCCTGTGTCAAATGCTGGTGATGGATCAGTTAAAATGAAAACTGAGAATTGACCATAGAGTTTTGTATCTGAGGTCATTGGAAATCTTGACAAGAGCAGTTTCAGTAGAGTGGTAAGAGTGAAATACCAAGAGGAGTGTGTTTAAGAGAGAAGGGGAGAAGAAAAATTGGAGGTAGCAAATATAGGCAATTATTTCAAGGATTTATACTCTAAAAGGAAACATTACCCTGACTCCCCTCTTGCCTTTTGCTTTTTATTCAACTTCTTTCTTAACCTCTGTTTTTCCAGCCATTCAACTGGGCACTATTTCACTGAACAATAGTTTTTTTTCTCCCCCTTTTTATCATTTGGTGACATTGGCTCTTACCTTGCTGCTAATTTAACCACTCAGTCTATGTGATCCATACTTCTCAATCAGGATCAATCTAAGCCAGTATCTCCAACTTCCTAGAAGACAGGTATAGACAGACACCCCACTATCATCTCAGCTGTAAGATGTCTTAGAATTCACTTCATCTGAAGCTTCTTACCCTTATTTCTAACACTACCATTTCCCCAGGCACATAATCTGAAAAGCATGGAGTAAAACCTTCTTCGTTTTTCCCTTCTATTTTTTTTTTTTTTTTTTTTGCAATGAGGTTCAAAATCTTTTTATTTCTTGCCAGTTCCCACAACTGGGTCTTAGATGGTCATCCTAAACCTAGATTAACCTCCTATCTGTGCTTCCTGCTTCTTGCCTCTTTCCTTTTTAGTCCTTCTTACATAGTACTGTTTGATATGTCTTTCCTAATGATCTTTCTTGGTGATCCTTTCACCTGTGTTAGCCCAGTGGCATAATTGGGCAAAATATCTAATTAATAAGAGCTTCTGGATTTGAACTTAGTTTGTTCCCTGAGGCACTGTGGTGTGATAAATCTTGTACTGGACTCAGAATCAGGAAATCAGATTTGGTGATTCAAATTGAGCAACTCTAATTTCCTTGGGCCTCTGTGGCCTCATATGCAAAATTAAGGCACTAGACTTGGATGACCTCTTTTCCAGCCCTAAAGAATGTTATTCTTGGGGCGCCTGGGTGACTCAGTCGTTAAGCGTCTGCCTTCGGCTCAGGTCATGATCCCAGGGTTCTGGGATCGAGCCCCGCATAGGGCTCCCTGCTCTGCGGGAAGCCTGCTTCTCCCTCTCCCACTCCCTCTGCTTGTGTTCCCTCTCTTGCTGTGTCTCTCTCTGTCAAATAAATAAATAAAATCTTAAAAAAAAAAAAAAAGAATAACATTCTTTTACAGATTTAGCTGTTTATTAGAGAGAAGGAGCACGAGAGTGGGGTGAGGGGCAGAGGGAAAAGCAGACTCCCCCTGAGCAGGAAGCCCGATGTGAGGCTTGATCCCGGCACTCTGGGATCATGACCTGAGCCAAAGGCAGGCGCTTAACCAACTGAGCCACCCAGGTGCCCCGAAGAATGTTATTCAAATATTATAGAATGTATAGGGCTCTTTGTTCAGTAATAGTGGAATTCAACCTCAACTGAAACTAGTATCTAACGCTACCTAATTCTTATGCAAAGTATATCCAACTCTTTGGTAAAATGGTCTGTTCTAGTAAGATTGGTCTCTTTATTTTCCCTTTCCCACAAGTAGATAATTCCCATTTCAGGTTATGTGTTTTTACTGTTCCACTTTCCTCTCTCACTACCAAAATTCCCCTAGATCTCCAGCAAGGTCTGCTAGTCATTTTACTGCCTATTGCCTTGAGATGGAACTCAACACTTAACAATGTATTTCCTCAGAATCTTCTACATGTTGCTCCTGGTATTGGGTGCTATTTCATTATTTATATTAGCTAAACACTGTCATGTTGTATTTCCTCCTATACATACCAAGAATTATGAGCCACCACATATATCACTTAAATCCATGAAGCATTAATTGATATTCATCTGGAATGACTGTTTTTCATAATTAACTAATATTCATCTGATAAGCACATTCTAGACAACTCAACATGACTTTTTAAAAAGTATTCAAGCTTCTGGAGAAGGTAAAACTATGGAGACAGTAAAAAGATCAGTGGTTGCGCGGGGGTTATGGGGAAGATCAGTAGGCAGAGCACAGAAGCTTTTTAGGGCACTGAAAATAATCTGTATGATATTCTAATGGTGGATACATGTCATTATACATTTGTCTGAACACATAGAATGTACAACACCAAGAGTGAACCCAATGTAAACTATGGCCTTGGAGTAATAATGAGGTGTCAGGATTGGTTCATTGGTTATAGTAAATGTACCACCCTGGTGGAGGATGTTGATAATGGAGAAGGCTATACATGTGTGGAGACGGAAAGAATATGAAATATCTCTGTACCTTTCTCTCAGTTTTGTTGTAAACCTAAAACTGCTCTTTAAAAAATCTTCTTTTTTTTAATTTAAGTCTTTATTGACAGTATCACAGTGTGAGTAATAAATAGCTTTATGTAGATATCAAATAGAACAACCCAAAAACTATACCCAAAACTAGAATATTTTCTAATTAAACTTCTGGCATACTTTTTCTCTGATACGGTTCTGTGAACATGGGTTTTAGCGTTAGAGCTCAAGTGTCAGCTCTCCTATTATTTAGTTCTACAACCAAATACTCTATCTCTTTGAGGAAAAGTAGTTATAAGAGTTTGTTTTTAAATCATTTATAAGAATTTTAACTTTCAGGTTGCAGTTCTACCTCAAGAAGTAAGTCAAGTAACTCAACATCATAAATCTGGCTTTACTGACAACAGTATTAAATGTCAGCAAAGAAAACATGAGCCTCACAGAAAATGTAAGTTTAAAGTTAAAAATATACTTATGATGCTGCTTCCTTTTTTATGAATTATAACAGTTTTATTGAATTATAATTCATATACCATAAAATTCATGTTTTGAAGTATTTAATCAGTGATTTTTTTGGTGTTTTCACAAAGTTGTACAACCTATGCCACTATCTAAATGTAGAACATTTTCATTACCCCAGAAAGAAACATACCTATTAGTCATTCCTCCGGCCCTAGCAACCATTAATTTACTTTCTGCCTCTATGGATTGACCTGTCTGGACATTTCATATCATCATAAAATTTGTGACGTTTTGTGACTGGCTTCTTTTACTTGACATAATGAACACAAGGTTCATCCATGTTGTAGTATGTATCAGTGCTTCATTCCTTTTTTTTTTGCAATCCTTTTTTTCTAAATTTTTTATCATTATGTTAATCACCATACATTACATCATTAGTTTTTGATGTAGTGTTCCATGATTCATTGTTTGCTTATAACACCCAGTGCTCCATTCAATATGTGCTCTCTTTAATACCCATCACCGGGCTAACCCATCCCCCCACCCCCCTCCCCTCTAGATCCCTCAGTTTGTTTCTCAGAGTCCATCGTCTCTCATGGTTCGTCTCCCCCTCCGATTCTGCCCCTTCATTCTTCCCCTCCTGCTATCTTTTTTTTATTTAACATATATTGTATTATTTGTTTCAGAGGTACAGATCTGTGATTCAACAGTCTTGCACAATTCACAGCGCTCACCATAGC
>NW_027397063.1:110199434-110248728 GCF_003265705.2 Callorhinus ursinus
CCCACCCCCCTCCACTCCAGCAACCCTCAGTTTGTTTCCTGAGATTAAGAATTCCTCATATCAGTGAGGTCATATGATCTATGTCTTTCTCTGATTGACTTATTTCGCTCAGTATAACACCCTCCAGTTCCATCCACATTGTTGCAAATGGCAAGATCTCATTCCTTTTGATGGCTGCATAATATTCCATTGTATATATGTACCACATCTTCTTTATCCATTCATCTGTTGATAGACATCTTGGCTCTTTCCACAGTTTGGCTATTGTGGATATTGCTGCTATAAACATTGGGGTGCACATACCCCTTCAGATCCCTACATTTGTATCTTTGGGGTAAATACCCAGTAGTGCAATTGCTGGATCGTATGGTAGCTCTATTTTCAACTTTTTGAGGAACCTCTGTACTGTTTTCCAGAATGGCTGCACCAGCTTGCATTCCCACCAACAGTGTAGGACGGTTCCCCTTTCTCCGCATCCCCGCCAACATCTGTCATTTCCTGAGTTGTTAATTTTAGCCATTCTGACTGGTGTGAGGTGATATCTCATTGAGGTTTTGATTTGGATTTCCCTGATGCCGAGCGATGTTGAGCACTTTTTCACGTGTCTGTTGGCCATTGGGATGTCTTCTTTGGAAAAATGTCTGTTCATGTCTTCTGCCCATTTCTTGATTGGATTATTTGTTCTTTGGGTGTTGAGTTTAAGAAGTTCTTTATAGGATTTGGATACTAGCCCTTTATCTGATATGTCATTTGCAAATATCTTCTCCCATTTTGTCAGTTGTCTTTTGGTTTTGTTGACTGTTTCTTTTGCTGTGCAAAAGCTTTTTATCTTGATAAAGTACCAATAGTTCATTTTTGCCCTTGCTTCCCTTTCCTTTGGCAATGTTTCTAGGAAGAAGTTGCTGCGGCTGAGGTCGAAGAGGTTGCTGCCTGTGATCTCCTTTAGGATTTTGATGGACTCCTGTCTCACGTTTAGGTCTTTTAACCATTTTGAGTCTGTTTTTGTGTGTGCTGTAAGGAAATGGTCCAGTTTCATTCTTCTGCATGTGGCTGTCCAATTTTCCCAACACCATTTCTTGAAGAGACTTGTCTTTTTTCCATTGGACATTCTTTCCTGCTTTGTCAAAGATGAGTTGACCATAGAGTTGAGGGTCCATTTCTGGGCTCTCTATTCTGTTCCATTGATCGATATGTCTGTTTTTGTGCCAGTACCATACTTCTTGATAATGAGAGCTTTGTAATAGAGCTGGAAGTCTGAAATTGTGATGCCGCCAGCTTTGCTTTTCTTTTTCAACATTCCTCTGGCTATTCGGGGTCTTTTCTGGTTCCATACAAATTTGTTTGGTATGAAACCAAACAAATGGTTTATTTGTTCCATTTCTTTGAAAAAAGTGGATGGTATTTTGATGGGGATTGCATTGAATGTGTAGATTGCTCTAGGTAGCATTAACATCTTCACAATATTTGTTCTTCCAATCCATGAGCATGGAATGTTTTTCCATTTCTTTGTGTCTTCCTCAATTTCTTTCATGAGTATTTTATAGTTTTCTGAGTACAGATCCTTTGCCTCTTTGGTTAGATTTATTCCTAGGTATCTTATGGTTTTGGATGCAATTGTAAATGGCATCGACTGCTTGATTTGTCTCTCTTCTGTCTTGTTGTTGGTATATAGAAATGCCACTGATTTCTGTGCATTGATTTTATATCCTGGCACTTTACTGATTTCCTGTATGAGTTCTAGCAGTTTTGGGGTGGAGACTTTTGGGTTTTCCACATAAAGTATTATATCATCTGCAAAGAGTGAGAGTTTGACTTTTTTGCTGGTTTGGATGCCTTTTATTTCTTTTTGTTGTCTGATTGCTGTGGCTAGGACTTCTTTTTTTTTTCATTTTTTTGTTTTTGTTTTTGTTTTTTTAAGATTTTATTTATTTGAGAGAGAGAGAGAATGAGAGAGAATGAGAGAGAGCACGAGAGGGAAGAGGGTCAGAGGGAGAAGCAGACTCCCCGCTGAGCAGGGAGCCCGATGCGGGACTCGATCCCGGGACTCCAGGATCATGACCTGAGCCGAAGGCAGTCGCTTAACCAACTGAGCCACCCAGGCGCCCCTGTGGCTAGGACTTCTAATACTATGTTGAATAGCAGTGGTGATAGTGGACATCCCTGCTGCGTTCCTGACCTTAGGGGAAAGCTCTCAGTTTTTCCCCATTGAGAATGATATTCACTGTGGGTTTTTATGATATTGAGGTATGTACCCTCTATCCCTATACTCTGAAGAATTTTTATCAAGAAAAGATGCTGTACTTTGTCAAATGCTTTTTCTGCTTCTATTGAGAGGATCTTATGATTCTTGTTCTTTCTTTTGTTAATGTATCACGTTGATTGATTTGTTTGCAGTCCTTTTTATGGCTGAATAATAGTCCATTCTATGAATACTACATTTTGTTTATCCATTCATCCATTGATGGACATTTGGGTTGTTTCCACTTTGGGGCTATAATAAATAATGCTGCTGTGAATATCCATGTAGAAGTTTTTGATTGAACATATGTTTGCAGTTCTCTTGGGTATACATCCAAATAAGTAGAATTAGTCATATGATAACTCTGTGTTTAACTTTTTATGGAACTACCAAACTGTTTTCCAACTGCTGTTTCCCACCAGCAATATATGAGAGTGCAATTTCTCCACATCTTCCATAATACTTGTTATTGCCCATCTTTTTTATTACAGCAGCCCTGGTGGGTGTAAAGTGAAGTCTCTTTGTGGTTTTCATTTGCGATTCATTAATGACTAATAACATTGGGCATCTTTTCATGTGCCAATCGGCAGTTTGTATATCTTCTTTGGAGAAATGTCTATTCAAGTCCTTTGCTCATTTTTGAGTTATTTTTCTTTTCATCCTTGAGTTGTGTGAGTCCTTTACATCTTCTATGTATAACGTGCATACTCAGATATTTGATTTGCAAATATGTGCTGTCATTCTGTGGGTTGTCTTTTTAACTTTATAGTGTCCTTGAAACAAAAGTCTTTAATTTTGATCAATTCTAATTTATCTTTTCTACTTTTTCTTTGATTACTTGTGCTTTAGGTGTCATATCTAGGAAACCATTACATAATCTAAGGTCACAAAGATTTATACCTATCTTTTCTTCTAGGAGATTTGTAGCTTTAGCTCTTATATTTAGGTCTTCTTTCCATTTCTGAGTGTTTGTATATGGTATGAGGTAGGGGGTCCATATTCGTTCTTTTGCATGTGGATATCCAGTTGTCTCAGCACTATTTGCTGAAAGACTGTTCTTTTCCCATTGAATTCTCTTGGCACCCCATTGAATTTTCTTGGCACTCTTTTTATAAATCAGTTGACTGTAGATGTATGGGTTTATTTCTGATCCCTCAGTTCTGTTCTACAGATCTATATGCCATCTTAATCAAAGAACACACTATCTTAATTATCATAGCTTTGTTGTAAGTTTTGAAATTGGGAACTTTGAGTTCCTCCTGCTTTGTTTTTCTTTTCCAACATTGTTTTGTCTGTTCTGATCTCTTGCATTTCTGTATGAATTATAGGATCACCTTGCCTATTTCTGTGAAAATGGCAGCTGGACTTTTTATAGAGATTATATTGAATCTACAGATCATTTTGGAGAGCATTGTCCTCTTAACAATATTAAGTCTTCCTATCCATGAACGTAAAATGTCTTTCCATTTATTTGTCTTCTTTAATTTCCTTCAGTGATGTCTTGTAGGTTTCATTGTACAAGTCTTACATCTTTTAAAAAAATTTATTCCTAGTATTTTATTATTTTTAATGCTATTTATTGTCAGGAACTGTTTTCTTTTTTTTTTTTTTTCAAGATTTTATTTTTTTAGAGGAAACGGTGAGGGGCAGAGGGGGAGGGAGAGGGAGAGAATCTCCAGCAGACTCTGCACTGAACATGGAGCCCAATGCAGAGCTCAGTCCCACAACCCTGAGTTCATGACCTGAGCCAAAACCAAGAGTCAGACACTTAACCGACTGAGCCACCCAGACACCCCTATTGTCACTGGAACTGTTTTCTTAATTGGTGGTTGGGGGTGGATTGTTCAGTGCTGTTTATAGAGATAAAGCTGACTTTTGTATATTGATCTTATATCTTGCTACCTTGCTGAACTTGTTTATTAGCCCTAATTTTTTGTGGTTTTGGCAAATAGCGATAGTGTTACTTCTTTTTATATAATTTCTTGTATTTCTTTTTCTTACCTAATTGCTGTAGCTAAAGCCACCAACATAATGTTGAATGGAAATAGTGAGAGTGAACACCCTTGTTTTGATCTTAGGGGTAAGCTTTCAATCTGTGAGCATTAAGTGTAATGTTAGCAATGGGTTTTGGTAAATGCCCTTGGATGAGGAAGTTCCTTTCTATTCTTTGGTTGTTGATTTTGCCCCCCTTGGAGGGATATTAGATTTTGTCAGTTGCTGTTTCAGTGCTTAATTAATATGGTAGATTCCATTGATTGTTTTTTATGTTGAACCAACCTTGCATTCTTGGAATAAATCCTACCAGGTCTTGGTGTTTAATCTTTTTTATATGCTACAGGATTTGATTTGCTGGTATTTTGTTGAGGATTTTATTTTAGCATTTATATTCATAGAGGATATTTGTCATTTTCTTTTCTTGTGATATCTTTGATTAACACTGACCTTACAGAATGTGGGGAATAACACTTTGGAAGAGCTCAGCTTCATTCTGATCTCTCTGGTGGCTGCCAGGTTATTGGTTTCCACCAAAAAATGTTGGCTGCTATTTTTCAAGGCTACTTAGAGTTGTAGAGTAGGGATTGAACTACGGCAAGTTAAGCCATAAAGCCCACTGTTGTGAGAGTCAGTCTTTTTTCTTGAATAAATACCCCCCAGATTGCTACAGGCCTTGGATTAATTTCCATAACTCTAAAAATTTGGATTCGGGTAATTTATGCCCATTTTCTTGTTGCTTTTATGGAGGACAGAATTTTTATTTTATTTTTTTTATTAACATAATGTATTATTTGTTTTGGGAGTACAGGTCTGTGATTCATCAGTCTTACACAATTCACAGCGCTCACCATAGCACATACCCTCCCCAGTGTCCATCACCCAGCCACCCCATCCCTCCCACCCCCCTCCACTCCAGCAATGCTCAGTTTGTTTCCTGAGATTAAGAGTCTCTTATGGTTTGTCTCCTGCTCCGGTTTCATCTTGTTTCATTTTCCCCTCCCTTCCCCTGTGATCCTCTGTCTTGTTTCTCAAATTCCTCATATCAGTGAGATCATATGATACTTATCTTTCTCTGATTGACTTATTTCATGTAGCATAATACCCTCTCGTTCCATCCACGTCATTGCAAATGGCAAGATTTCATTTTTTTTGATGGCTGCATAATATTCCATCGTATATATACACCACATCTTCTTTATCCATTCATCTGTTGATGGACATCTATGCTCTTTCCATAGTTTGGCTATTGTGGACATTGCTGCTATAACCATTGGGGTGCACATGCCCCTTCAGATCACTGCATTTCTGTCTTTGGAGTAAATACCCAGTAGTGCAATTGCTGGGTCATAGAGTAGCTCTATTTTCAGTTTTTTGAGCAACCTCCATACTGTTTTCCAGAGTAGCTGCACCAGCTTGCATTCCCACCAACAGTGTAGGACGGTTCCCCTTCCTCGCCAACATCTGTCATTTCCCGACTTGTTAATTTTAGCCATTCTCACTGGTGTGAGGTGGCATCTCATTGAGGTTTTGATTTGTATTTCCCTGATGCCAAGTGATGTTGAGCACTGTTTCATGTGTCTGTTGGCCATTTGGATGTCTTCTTGGCAGAAATGTCTGTTCATGTCTTCTGCCCATTTCTTGATTGGATTATTTGTTCTTTGATTGTTGAGTTTGGTAAGTTCTTTATAGATTTTGGATACTAGGCCTTTATAGAGGACAGAATTTTTAAAAGTCCTTACTCTGACGTTTTTGCTGATGTCCCCTCACTACTTTTTGAAATAAATTTTATTCAGCATAATCCAGTTATTTTTTTGTGTGTAAACACTTGCCTATTAAGTTACTCTAACCTGTATTACAATTTTTTATTAAAAATATGCATATTTTGTTGTTAATATTCTCTTACATAATTTATATATTTTTACTTATTTCAGTCCTTCAGTAGTGTTTACTATGTTTTAGGCACAATAGGGAATGCAGATACAGAGATGAGAATCTTCATCTTGCAGTTAGTTTTTCTCTTGATCAGAATAATCCCAAATTGCTGCAAATTGCTCTTTGTGTTCAAAATATGACCTGAGGGCGCCTGGGTGGCTCAGTTGGTTAAGCAACTGCCTTCGGCTCAGGTCATGATCCTGGAGTCCCGGGATCGAGTCCCGCATCGGGCTCCCCGCTCAGTGGGGAGTCTGCTTCTCCCTCTGACCCTCTTCCTTCTCGTGCTCTCTATCTCTCATTCTCTCTCTCTCTCTCTCTCTCTCTCAAATAAATAAATAAAATTAAAAAAAAAACAAAAAACAAAATATGACTCATTTGTTATTCATTTATTTATTCAGCTTCTATCTATTGAGCTGAATATACAAGGTACTGTTTTAGGTGCTAGGGATATATGACTGAACCAGACACACAAGTTTTCCAGCCTAGTGGACTTTACATTCTAAGGTGGAGACTGATAAGAGGCAACAAAAAACCAACCAAAAAACCTATCCAATAAATTCCATAATGTGTAGTAATGATAAGTGCTATGATGAAAAATAAAGCAGATTAAAAGTATAGGTAGGGGGGTGTTTTATAGAATGGTCAAGGAATGCCTCTCTGAGGACATAACATTTGAGCAGAGACCCAAATGAAGGGGAGTGGAATGGGATAAAGTATGTAAAACATTTGCTGAAGAGCTTTCCAGCAGAGGAAATAATCACGTGCAGAGTCCTGAGTCTATTATTATATTTTATACCTGCATATATTTTATGTGTGTATGTGTGTGTGTGTATGTGTGTGTGTGTGTGTAATTACATACATATAGTATAAGAATGGTCTTTTTTTTAAGATTTTTTTATTTGAGAGAGAGAAAGAGCATGAATAGGGGGAAGGGGCAGAGGGAGAGAAGCAGACTCCCCACTGAGCGTGGAACCTGATGACACAGGACTCGATCCCACTATCCCATGACCACAAGATCATGACCCAAGCCGAAACCAAGAGTTGGATGCTCAACCAACTGAGCCACCCAGGCACCCCAAGAATGGTCCTTTTAAATATTTTTCTAAAAAGCTATTTTCCAAAAAAAAAAAATTGTGGTTTTATAACTTTGGTTCAGTTTGATAACTGCTAAACTATTATTTGCATGAGTATCTATATGTTATTTTTGTTTCTTTTACATTTTAACTATAATGTCCCTATAAATCTGATAAATATAGCTTAAGGATTTTATATTTAATTGAAATGTGTTGTGATTTTTCTTCAAATTATTATTTACATGAATGTGTGTAAACTACATTATTTGGAATTCCAATTAGTTTTATTGTGTGTGTGTCTCAACAAAGGCTTAATGTCAATACATGTTAACTTGCTTTTTCATATCCTCCTTTTTGCAAGATTACTTCCTTCCGTTTCCTCCTTACCTCCCTTTCCTCTCCTCCCCTCCCGTTTTTATTTCCCTCTTCTGTTCCCTGTCTTCCTATCTTTGTTCATTTCTTCCCTTCTCTCTTCATCCCATCCGTTCCCTCCTTCCCATCCCTTCTCCCTGCTTCTTTTCTTACCCTCTCTTTCCTCCTTTGTTCCTTCCTCCCTCCTTTCTCCTTTTTTTCCTTTCTTCCTTCCTCTTCTTCTTTTTTTTTTTTTTTAGATTTTATTTATTTATTTGACAGAAAGAGAGAGCACAAGCAGGGGGAGCAGGAAAGGGAGAAGCAGGCTCCCCGCTGAGCAGGGAACCCAATGCAGGGCTCGATCCCAGGATGTTTAACCAACTGAGCCACCCAGGCACCCCTCTTCCTTCCTCTTCTAATTTATCCTTTTCATTTTTCCTACCATTTTCCCAATTTCCCTTTAACAGGAATAATAAAATAGCTTCCTAGTTTTTCTCTTACTCTCCTATCTATTCATTAAGCCACTGCCATATTTTAATCTCCCTAAAACACAATTCTGATCAGATCACTACTTGCTCAAAACCTTTCTGTGATTGATTGCCCTTTGCCTACCAGATTAGCTCCATTATACTCCTTGACCTCCAGTGGAACTAGTCTATTTAAGAGTTCCATAAATACATTCCATGTTTTTTGCTTCCATTTCTTTTCTCCTATTATTTCCTTTGCCTGGAATGCTTAGCCTCCTACTCTGCCCTTTGCAGACTTACATACTTGGAGACTCAATTACATGTCACCTTTCCTTTTCCCTTATTGTTGTTATCTGTGAGTATCTCTTCTCCTGTTCCTCTACAAGTTTTTCAAAATAAGGGCCTTTGTCTTCTTAGAATTCTTTGAATGTTCAAAACAGCAACACAGTGCCTTGCTGTGGCAAATATTTGGTAAATTTAACTGGTTTATAGCAATATTTTTCACTTACCAAAATTCCTATTTTCTTGTTTTTAGTTAAAGAAGAGTGTAAGAGTCCTAAAACTGAGAGTCGATTACAAAAACTGTCAAATAAGCAGGTAAGCTATCTTAAATCATATTTCTAGTAGCCAACTTTTTGTTACAATTGGTAGCTCTGTGGCATCTGAATTTTGCAGCCCAAATCCATAAGGTGGGGGCTCCTGGGTGGCTCAGTCATTAAGCGTCTGCCTTCGGCTCAGGTCATGATCCCCGCATAGGGCTCCCTGGTCAGCGGGAAGCCTGCTTCTCCCTCTCCCACTCCCCCTGCTTGTGTTCCCTCTCTTGCTGTGTCTCTGTCAAATAAATAAAATCTTTAAAAAAAAAAAAAACAAATCCATAAGGTGTGTGACAAGGAGGTTGCTGAAGTATAGCAACTGCCTGACTTGGATGGGAGGTTACACAACAGAGTCAGGATTTGGCATTATACACACACACACACACACACACACACACACACACACATACACACATATATTTAATAGTTGGGTGGCCTTGAGCAATTCACTATACCTCTCACAGCCTCAACTATCTTCATCTTTAAAATGGAGTAAAAATAGATCACTTGTCTCACTCCATATATGTGGTCTATATATACATACCGTACCTGCATACATACGAACATACTTACATACATGAATGTATGTATATATGTATAAAATATGTGAAAATATGTGTATGTATTCAGTGAATCATTTAGAATCAACATAGCAAAGTTAACGGTTAATTTTGTGGAGTAGCTTGGTAGGAGGAAGCTGAGATCATTTGTTTTACTTTGTATAGTCTCTGCTGATTGATAAGGAGAATATACACATTTTACAATCAAAGAATAACAAATTTTTACTCCAAAAACATTCACATACACTTACAGTATATGTATTTTCTATATGCATATTATTGTCATACGAAGTTTTTAAAAATTAGATCTCTTATAAGCTAGTAATGTATCAAATTTATAAAAGACATCTTAGCAGAATATTCAGCACATAACAGGGTCTCAGTAAATGGAACCCATTAATATTTAGATACCAGGAAATGGTTGACTTTTAAGGCCTCTTTTTCTGAAACTCTTAGCTGTAATTTCCTTTCTTCTAGAGAAGGGATTTATAAACTTTTTTATGGATTCTTTCTCAGAATAATTTTTTTTTTAAGATTTTATTTATTTATTTGACAGAGAAAGACACAGTGAGAGAGGGAACCCAAGCAGGGGGAATGGGAGAGGGAGAAGCAGGCTTCCTACTGAGCCAAGAGCCCAATGCCGGGCTCGATCCCAGGACCCTGGGATCATGACCTGAGCCGAAGGCAGACGCTTAACGACTGAGCCACCCAGGCGCCCCAGAATAATGTTTTTAATGCTAAAATAAAATACATAAGATTTGAAAGAAAATTAATTATATTGAAATACAATTAGAATCACCTCTATTGCCTACATTCATAATTGAAGGAAAACTTCTAAATTCATATAGAAGTTAATGAAGATAAAGATCTAAGTTTTTTCCTCATCCAAGTTTATAGGTCCCCTTCTTATGATGTAAAAGAAAATGGCACATAAAATATTGGCAGCAATTTATTTACAACACTATTAAGTAACAGCTATTTTATTTGCACAGAAAGCTCATTCTTACTCTTTTATAGATGCTTGGAGGGCCTGCCAAATGTAATATTAAGCTATTGAAGAGAAATGAAAGTGCAGGAGTCTCAGAAAACCAGAAGGTTGTGACCAGTTACTCAAATGCTATTGATAAGGTAAAAGACCATTTATTCAATTTCTCTTCTCGAACTCTACTGGGAAGATGATTAAGTGAACATTAAATGATCATTTTTGTACCTAAAATTCTTAACTTTTTCCATGTCCTTATATTTTCATCTTCATGCACAAAATATTTATTCTTTTAGCCTAACCCTGGAATTGAGAACTTTTTAGCATCCTTGAATATCTCCAAAGAAAATGAAGTACAGTCATCTCATCATGAAGAGCCTCCAAGTGAAGAACTTTTGTCACCACAATCATTTGCTATGGTTCGTATTTTGTGGGAGCTTTTATACTATAGTAATTTCACTGTTGTGGCCTATGCGTACATACCCCATGCAACTGTTAAACAGTTTTGTCTCCCGTGTACTGGTGTGTTACATCATTATTGTCATTTTGTGAGGAAAACCAGGCTGCCCTGGGCAATTTAGCTGTCTGGTTTTTTGTTTGTTTTCCTCTTTAAACCATATAGCTCCCTTGCTTTTCAAACATTGCTACCAGGCAATTTGGTTAGGTTAAGCAAAAGGATTAAGTATTGTTTCTATGGCAGGAAATGTGGGTATTTTTTTTCAACTCTAGACTGTTGATTTCACTTAACTCTTATCTGAATGTAGTTACCATCTTAATTTTTAACAATGGAACTCATTAAAAGAAGGGTTTATAAGCTCTGTAAGTCTAATGTTAACTTTTCTCTACCTACCCCACCATCTCCATACCATTTTCAAAACAGAAGGGAACTCGGATGCTTAAAGAAATACTAAAAATTGATGGCTCTGATGCTGTGGACCATAAAAATGAAATGAAGCAGTTTGGTAATGAAGTCACTGTTTCCTGTAATAGAAGAGATGAATATGGACCTTCCTCCCAGGCTAAACAAAATAAGAAATTAAGTACGTAAACTAAGTACTATTACTAATAACCAATATCATTTCAAAACTGCGATTCATTTGGGGTTTTTTTGGTCATGTGCTTTTTGAAGATAAAACTACTTACATTTTTTTTTTTTAAAGATTTTATTTATGTATTTGACAGAGAGCGACACAGTGAGAGAGGGAACACAAGCAGGGGGAATGGGAGAGGGAGAAGCAGCTTCCTGCCGAGCAGGGATCCCGATGTGGGGCTCGATCCCAGGACCCTGGGATCATGACCTGAGCCGAAGGCGCCCCCAAAAGTACATACATTTTTAAAAGAGCATAATTAAGAGTAACAAATAAGAGTATAATTTTTATGCTTGTGTCATTAAATAGTAATATAACTGTAACCAATAGATCTGTAGTCCCTGTCTTGTGATTAAATTGTGCTGTTGCAGATACTCTGTAGTACCCAAACCTAGAAAAGTTTTCACATTCTAGTTTTTTTCTCAGTAATTTAAAAACAATTATGTAACTTTAAATACATTATTTAACTTTATAAAGATTTTAAGATTTTTTTTCTATTTACAAAATGAGAATAACATTGCAAATGACTTATGATAATTATATGATACATATAAAGCAGTTAGCACTGTGTCTGGCATATTATAGGTACCAATAATTGATATCAATACTATGTTACAGTAGCTTGACCAACATAAAAATAGAAAAAGCTATAAAATCAATTAAAAATAATTAATAGAGGGGTGCCTGGGTGGCTCAGTCAGTTAAACGTACAACTCTTGATTTTGGCTCAGGTCATGATCCTCAGGGTTGTGGGATCAAGCCCTGCATCAGGCTCTGTGCTGCGCAAGGAGCCTGCTTGGGATTCTCTCTCTCCTTTACCCTCTGCCCCAACCCCCTTTCTCTCTCCCTCTCTTAAAAAAAAAAAAATTAAGGTAGACATTGGAAAGTAGGTACTTATCTTAAAACTGTGAAGCCTGTAGCATACCATCTGGCACATGGCCAGATTTTAATACACGTCCATCATTGCTTCTACTCTCTGTGTCCCCTATACTTTAGTATTTTGCCTGTGTAAATTATCTGCAGAAGTCTCCTAGGAAGAATGACTAATATAAAAGTAAGTGGGGACAGAAGTTTCTAGAGGTAAAGAACATTTTGAAATAAACCGATAATGAGTTCATTAAGGATCAAAATCAGAGCTTAGCTTCGTTTATTTTCTATTTTAGTGAATATTAGAATAAATAATTTAAAATTCCAGTAACTATTAGGAAACTATCATGGTGACATACATGCTCTTAAAATAGAACAAAATAAAAATTTTAAAACAAAACTGGAAAAAGATGGTTCCACTGTAATAAACAAGTAACTTTATTTCAGAATAGTGAAGAATATCATATCTCTTAGAGTCAAGAGCTCAGAATCCAGCCCAAATTACAGAGCTAATAAGTTCTGTGACTTTGGACAAGCCACTTACCTTTTTTTAATCTTTAATAATAAGAGACTTAGTTTCATTCTTCACTGGGATATATGCTCTTGTTCTGTTTTTGTTGATCATAAAGAAAGTGAACTTTTAGAATGTTTTTATCATCATGTATGATTAATCAGTTATAATCATCTAAAAATCTCTATTGAATTCTTGGTAATTTTAGGAAATACTAAATAATTCCTGTATTTGCTTCATGAGAGATTCCTCTATTTTTTTTTTTTAAGATTTTATTTATTTGAGAGAGGGTGAGAAACAGCATGAGAGGGGAGAGGGTCAGAGGGAGAAGCAGGTGTGGGACTCAGTCCCGGGACTCCAGGATCATGACCTGAGCTGAAGGCAGTTGCTTAACCAACTGAACTACCCAGGCGCCCCAAGAGATTCCTCTTTTAACCTTTTAACAATTTTCTGCTTGCTATCTATAAAACCCTATAATAATCACACAGTTCAATATGTAATTTAATATATATATATATATATATATATATATCCTTTTCTGTTTTTTGGTAGCATCTTATATGAATAAGCCTCACAGTACTAGCGAATACCATAATGTTCAGTCTATGGACCATGTGTGTTGGCCTGCTCCCAGCCATATCCCTCCTGTGTCCACACCAGTAACTGAACTTTCTCGAATTTGTTCCCTTGTTGGAATGCTACAACCAGATTTCTCCTTTCTTAGAACACCACAGGTATAGTATATTACTGTTACATTTATATAACTTCTTTAACACTGAACTTAAATAAATTGACTGAAAATCTTTGGCAAAAATAATATAATGGAGCTGGGTTTTTTTGTTTTTTTTTTTTTTTACTTTATGAGCAGCATAGATTTTTACTTCCCACTATTGCTCACTCATATTTATGCCAGAGCCCACAGAGATGCTGACAGAGAAACCTGGGCACCATGTACCCTGGACAGATTGATAGAGCTAGGGATCTTGGTCTACAGCAGTAGTTTTCAAACTTTTGGCCTCATAAACTCCCACTTTTTTTTTGAAGACCCCCCAAATTTTTGTTTACTTGTGTTATGTCCTTATTAACTCTATTGGAAATTGAAACTGAAAAAAATTAAAAATATTTATTAAAAATAACTTCAAAAATTTAGGAGTAGCACTGCTCCACAGTTTTGCAAATCTTTTCCATCCCTAGCTTAACGGAAGAACTAGATTCTCATATCTGCTTCTTATTATCAATCTCTTATGATATGTTTTGGTTGAAATACCTGAAGAAAATCTGGCCCCAAACAGATTGATAGAGAATGGGAGAGAATTTTAATAACCTTTTCAGATAATGGATATTTTTTGATACTACATTTAAAAGTGGTATTTTCTTAGAAGTTAGTTGCAATGTAGAATCTAAAGCTATATCAGTGACTTTTCTGTCCTCTGTATGCTTGTGAGAAACTAAGAGTGGAAAGGGCAAATAGCACCTTAATATTATTATGAAAATACTTTCGACCTCAAGGACCTCCTGAAAGGGTTTCAGGCTCCCCAGACTGCACCTTGAGAACCACTTACTACAGGAAAGGTTGTTTTATCCTCTTTATATCCAAGTTCTTGATACATTCTCACCTAAAACAGAAAGCAATCTTAAACTAATATTATTACATAAAAATGGCTACCTTTTTAAAAAAGAATTTTAAAAAAAATTTTTTTTGAAGAAAAAAATGTATAATAGAGAGTTATAACTTAAATGTGAATGTAAAATTGGTCATTACCACTAAGTCTTTTAGATTTTGGCAGTTAATTCATATTAATGAAATATCTGCTATTCGGAGGACAGTGTAAAGCACGAGTCAGCAAATTTTTTTTTCAAGGGCCAAATAGTAAATATTTTAGGCTTTGTGGTCTCTGTCACAGCTCCTTAGCTGGGCTGTTATAGTATGAAAACAGACACAGGCAATACATGAAAGAATGGACTTGGCTGTATTGCAAAAAAACAAACAAAAAATCTTACTTACAAACACGAGCAAAAGGCCCAGTTTCCAATCCTTGGTATAAAGAAAAATTTTGTTGGCTTTCGTTTGCATTAGGATTCTTGACCCTTCAGCTAGCTTAAAGAGCATTTTATTTTGTAAACATTGCAAGATAAGGAAACAATTCTAAAGTTTTTGCAGGGCAACCCAAAACTAAATTGATTGCTGTTTTGAATTTTTGAATTTTTTACAGAATGTCACATGCTTGTTTAGACTAAGGTTGGGGGGGAGGAGGTCAATGTCCTAGAAAGATAACTTCATAGACATTCATATTCTCTTTTTTAGACAATGACAGTTTGCCAGGTAAAATTATCTAATGGCTTACTGGTACATGGGCCACAGTGCCATTCTGAAAATGAAGCCAAGGAAAAAGCCGCACTTTTTGCTTTACAACAATTGGTAAGAATTGATCATGACTTCTCTACTAAACTTTCAATTAATCTCTATAGATGTTTTGGTTGCATTGTCTTCTAACTTTTAAATACTTCCATAGGGCTCCTTAGGAGTGAATTTCCCTTTGCCTCCACCAATATTTCCAAATTATCCTCCTGCTGTACCACCCGGAACCGTTCCCCCTGTTTTTCCTCAACCTACTGGTAAGGTATTTGGCTCTTCTGATTATTTGTTATTGGGGCACCTGTGTGGCTCGGTCGGTTAAGTGTCTGCCTTTGGCTCAGGTCATAATCCTGGAGTTCTGGGATCGAGTCCTCATCGGGCTTCTTGCTCAGTAGGGAGTCTGCTTCTCCCTCTCCCTCTGCCTCCCGCCTCATGCTCTCTCTCTCACTTGCTTTATCTCAAATAAATACAATCTTTAAAAAATAAAATAAATATTTGTTAATGAGTTAACTGTTTTTAGAAAGTTATTTTAAGAAGCATCATTTTGAGAAAACCAAAAAATTTCTTTAAATGTCTAAGGAATGTAAGAAGGAATTGGGAGAAGTAAGTCTGAAACCAGAGCCTGCAGATTCATCTAGAAATATCATCCCCCTTCTACAGCTTCCAGTGTGGCTAAAGTAGGCTCTTCTTTGTTCTGGGCAGCCCCTTATTCCCCAGTAGCTGCCAACAGATGAATTTGGGTTTAAGTCAGACAGACATCAAAACACAGGTGGGGAAAGGGGAGAGAGAACAGAGGTGGAAGGGAGGGAATAAACAGGTAAGGCTTTGAAGCTGTGGGTATGAAACTGCCCTTGATGATGAAGGAAATGAAGAATGAAGGAGTTTTTAAGCTTACTGTGTATCTCTTAATATTCTCTCATAACTGTCGTCCTCCTTCAAATGTAGAGCCTGAGTTATCAAGCAGGTAGCTCCCTGCTTCCTGTAGCCATTTGGGGTCTTCCTGATGTTCTGAGGGAATGAAAAGGTCACTGTGGAATCAGGATGGTTTTTTGTCCAGGCTCTTTTATTAACTGACTTTGAGAAAATCATATAAGTTCTTTGGAACTCCATTTTCTTATTTATGCTAGACTGTATCCAGGATTTCTTTGAGACTACCATTTTGTAATTTTATGATTCTAAATCTTTAGCTCATTAAACATGACTTTTATCACCTCTTTTTCCTAATAGCATTTGGCTTCTTTATATCCTAATCATTATCATTTTAAAACCAATCATTTGTTTATTTCAAGTTTAGAAAATTTCTGAGCCTACTGTGTGCCAGGTATTATTCTAGGAGCTCTATATATCTAATCTTCACTACAAGCATTAGAAAATTTAATAATGCTAATTAAACAAGTTATCTCTTCTCTTTGCTCAAACTATATGAAACTGAACAGTAAGTGATTTTAAAAGCGTAAACCTACAAGGACAGAGAGGTGAAAGAGGAGATACCAGCAGGTTAGAAATTTGAAAAGAGTTTGTGATAAAAGCAATTGAAGGAGTAGAAACTAATTTCATAGAGCAGTGGTAAGTCATAAACTAAAGTATCTTAATGAGTTGATGAGCAGCTCATCCCTCACAAATCCCAAGAGATTCAGAACTTGGAAGTGTCAGAAGCTATCAGAGCTTCCAGTGAGGCATGGGCTGAAAAGAGGAGGATTGTTTCAAAGTCCGTATTTGGAGGAATGCGACTCCCCCTCAGATCCCTCCCCCGCACAGCCAGGCAGCTGCCTCTTCAGGCAGAGCGCTAGAGGTATGTTCTCCAGAGGGCTCCCTAAATACGGGGACACCAGGCACAGAGTAGAGATAGAAGGCTGAAAACTGATACTAAGGTAAAGCTCCTTTTCCCCAGCCTATTCTCAGTTTGTAGCCAGCCATAGCTCAGATAGGAAGTGGGAAGATGGTTCTTTTCAGAAACTTACTGGACTCTGAAGAAAAGACCTGGTGACTTTTGGAAGATATTCCATCGAAAAGGCTGCTCACTACCAAGTAAGAAGTGGATCTCTCTAGGACTGTTCTAGAGAGAAGCCCTCAAGTCATGTAGCCCCTTAACACAAACACTGCTTCTAATCACAGTTTTAGTGCCTTGCTCTTTAATATGAATAGATACTAGACTGTGAGAGATCCTGAACATTTTGGGGAAATCTCTAAAATTAAATGAGAAAGCCCAAAGTAAAGAGAAATGAAAGGGACCTAGAAATAGAGGTAATGTAGGAAATAAGACTTCAAAGATAGCTCATAGTTAATATACTTAGATAAAACAGTATTGCAACCAAAACATAAGAAAGAACATAAGGGGGAGAAAAAGACTAATTGGAGAATAAGAACTAAATTGTTAAGTTGAAATTTTAAATTCAATAGATAAAGCTTTAGCAAAGCCGAAGAAATCTCAGGAAGAACCAGAGAAAAACTGGAAAATCAGAAAGAAGGGAGATTTAGAGGAAGAGGACAAGATCCAGTAGCCATCTAATTGGAGTTCCAGAACAATAAACCAGAGACAAACGGAAAGGAAGAAAGTATCAAAGAAATAAGATAAAAACATTTCCTGGACTAAAGGACATGCAACTCTAAATTGAAAGGGCCACCAAATGCTTAGCACGGTGAATGAAAAGAGGTAGAGATTGCCTTGAAATTGAGAATACCAGTGATACAGAGGATGTCTGAAGAGAACTGGGAAGTATTTGAGCATTGAATACATCAAAATTCTGAGGCAAAATTAAGTTTTATCATAGATTTCTTTGTATAGCCGAACTATGAATCTAGTGCAAGGTAGAATAAAGACATTTTTAGACAGGCAGATCTACTTCTTATGCACCCTTTCTTAAGAAGCTAGAGGATTGGAGCGCCTGGGTGGCTCAGTCGTTGAGCGTCTGCCTTCGGCTCAGGTCATGATCCCAGGGTCCTGGGATCGAGCCCCACATCGGGCTCCCTGCTCCGCGGGAAGCCTGCTTCTCCCTCTCCCACTGCCCCTGCTTGTGTTCCCTCTCTCGCTGTGTCTCTCTCTGTCAAATAAATAAATAAAATCTTTAAAAAAAAAAAAAGAAGAAGCTAGAGGATTATAAACAAAGTAGTTGTAAGAGAGGGAGAGAAAGAAAAGGAGAAAGAAAAAAGGAAGACACAAAGAAAGAAAGAAAAAAGAAAAGAAAAAACCGTGAGATACAGCACAAGAGATCTCTTATACTTACGCAATGAATGGAAGTCCCAGCATGTCAGCTGCTCAGCAGGTCTAGAAAGTAGTCCCAGTTGAAAGAGAAGAGGTGGGGTCTTGGAAGGTAAGATAGTTATCTGATAAATGGGTGGCATTTGGAAAAACATCAAGGCTAAGTACATAGAAGACTAAGAAGTTTTAAAAAGATAATTATTTTTAAAAGAGTAAAAAAAAGTTTTACAAAAGAACATAATCAGAGTACCCTGTTTGGCTCTGCAATGACAGTATTTACACAACCACATACTGTAAACCCCTCTTATATATTTAAACAAATATTGTGATATGTTTATATTGGAAGGACAGAGCTAGTAGTAATAAATAATAAAAATAATAAAAAATTGTTTTATACAACCGAAGGCAGCCGCTTAACCGACTGAGCCACCCAGGCGCCCTAGTCATAAAATTTTTATGACTAAATAAATCTGATGTTTTCATATAGCTCAAGGGAGTAAGTTCACTGTGACTTCCAAAATCTAATTTGACAGGCTTTTCACTTTCAAAAATGAACCCAGTAACTATATATACATTTTTAGTATAACTAGTATAATTATATGCTGAACTGACTGAGCCACCCAGGCGCCCCTATTTATTTATTTTAGGGAGCCTGGGTGGCTCAGTTGGTTAAGCTACTGCCTTCGGCTCAGGTCATGATCCTGGAGTACTAAGATCGAGTCCTGCATTGGGCTCCCTGCTCGGTGGGGAGTCTGCTTCTCCCTCTGACCCTCCCCCACCTCTCATGCTCTCTCTTTCTCTCAAATAAATAAATAAAAGTCTTTTTAAAAAAAGATTTTATTTATTTGAGAGAGAGGGAGAGAGAGAGAGCACCGGTGCCAGCAGGGGGAGGGGCAGAGGGAGAAGGAGAGGGAATCTCAAGCAGACTCCACACTGAGTGCAGAGCCCGACATGGGGCTCGATCTCACAACCATGAGATCATGACTGAGCTGAAAGCAAGTCAGAAACTCAACTGACCCAGCCACTCAGGGGCCCCAGGAATCTGTATTGTTAACAAGCTCCACAGGTGGATTTTTATGCAGTCACTACCAGTGCAGCATTTGGGAACTACTACATTAAGTGACAAGTTTGGGACATCTGGGTAGCTCAGTCGATTAAACGTCTGACTCTTGATTTCAGCCCAGGTCATGATCTCAGGGTCGTGGGATAGATCCCCACATCAGGCTCCACTTTGGGCATGGAGCCTGCTTAAAATTCTCTTTCTCGGGGTTCCTGGGTGGCTCAGTCGTTAAGCGTCTGCCTTCGGCTCAGGTCATGATCCCAGGATCCTGGGATCGAGCGCTGCATTGGGCTCCCTGCTCCGCGGGAAGCCTGCTTCTCCCTCTCCCACTCGCCCTGCTTGTGTTCCCTCTTTCTCTGTCTCTCTGTCTGTCAAATAAATAAATAAAATCTTAAAAAAAAAAAAAGATTCTCTTTCCGTCTCCCTCTGCCCCTCCCTCCCCTCTAAAAACAAACAAAATCGGATTTTCTTGGGTTCCTCAAAAAATTAAGAATAGAGGTACCATATAATCCAGCAATTCCACTTCTGGGTATTTACCTAAAGAAAACAAAAACACAGGCGCCTGGGTGGCTCAGATGGTTAAGCATCTGCCTTCTGCTCAGGTCATGATCCCAGGGTCCTGGGATTGAGTCCCACATCGGGCTCCCTGCTCCTTGGGAGCCTGCTTCTCCCTCTGCCTCTCTCTCTCTCTCTCTCTCTCTGCCTCTCATGAATAAATAAAAAAAAAATCTTAAAAAAAAAGAAAACAAAAACACTAATTCAGAAAGATGTATGCACGCTTATGGAAGAAACCTGAGTGTCCATCAAAGTAAAACAGAAAAACAAATGCCGTATGATTTCATTTATTTGTAGAATCTAAAACAAAACAGAAACAGACTCATAAATACAGATCAAACGTGGTGGTTAGAGGAGAAGGGAATGGGGGGATGGGCAAACAGGTGAAGGGACTAAGAGGTATAAACTTCCAGTGATAAAATAAAGAAGTCACAAAGATGAAAAGTACAGCAGAGGGAATATATTCAGTAATATTATAATAACTTTGTATGGTGGCAGGTAGTAACCACACTTACAGTGAGCACTTTGTAATGTATCTGTCAAATCACTGTTGTACACCTGATACTCATATTATATTGTATGTCAGCTATACTTCAAAAAATACAGATTCCTGGGCCCTTCTGAGTGGTTTACTAGGCCTGCGGCCTTGCCCAGGAGTCTGTATTAGACAAACTCCCCAGGTGATTCCAATACACAAATCAGTTTTGGAAACCACAATTCAGTGTACTTTTTTAAGAAACAAAATGTAATTTTTTAAAATCCTTTAATTACAAGTACTAGAATAGGAAAAAGATTCTACATGTCATATGAAAGTGATCAGAGTTCAAGACTTGAGCTTTTTTGGTTTTTTTGTAGGCTGGGATCACTATGGAAGCAACTTAGCATTGGGGGCAGGTGAGATCTTTAAGATTTCTGTCTTTGTGCCCTGGCTTTTCTCCCCAAAGGGACATAATCCTTTTATTATTTTTTTAAATAGTATCAAATATTCCTAAAGCTCATATAAGTATATGGTACTATTGGCCTTTGTAGGCCAGACAACATAAATGACAAGTTGTCTTATGTAGATAGTTCACAGTCCTAACGGGGGCTCCCAAGGTGGAATGTTGTAAGCAAAATTAATCAATCAGTCAAGTGTAGGCCCATTGCCAAGATGGGGAAAAAAAAAACCACAAAAGGGTAGCTGAAGGAGATCTTAAATTTCGGGACTTTGATGATACCCATTTTACTAAAAAAGAAATTATCCATGATTTTTAACAGCTAATATAATGCCTTCATCATCTCATCTCTTTGGCTCCATGCCATGGGGACCACCAGTGCCAGTTCCTGGGAAGCCATTTCATCATACTTCATATTCTGGGACCATGCCCATGGCTGGGGGAATGCCAGGTGGTGTGCACAATCAGTTCATACCTCTACAGGTGAGACCTGAAAAGACAATTACTATATTTTTAAGAGAGTTAATTTGTTAATGCTTAAGAACTATTGAGAAAAATTTGTTTAATTATTACTGATTGAATGCCAACCAGAAGCCCAGTACTAGTCTGGGTGCTAAGAATATATATTAATGACTGGTGGTCAGGGCGCCTGTCTGGCTCAGTCAGTAGATCATGCAACTCTTGATCTCAGGGTCATGAGTTTAAGACCCACATTGAATGTAGAGATTAAAAAATATATTTATATATATATATATTTTTTTTACATAATCTCTACACTCTACACATAATCTCTCTCTATTTTTTTTAAAAAGAATTATGACCAGCAGTGACCAGTAATAATTACAGCAAGTATTTTCTAGCACAAAGTGATTTTAAAATCAGGAATATAAATTTTCTTTATTTTTAAGTTAGGGAGAATTTTAAAATTTCTTTTAATTTCTGAAGTCTGGTTTGGAGACTATTAAGTGGAAGTCACAAGTCAGCATAATTGACAGATATTAGCAACATGGTTTATGACATTAGTTTTTTCTGTGTACATTGTTAATTAACGACACTTTTATTCCTTAAAGGTTACTAAAAAAAGGGTTGCAAATAAAAAGAACTTTGAGAGTAAGGAGGTCCAGAATTCTCAAGCTACCCCGCTTCAGACTAGCCAGCCAGGGTCTTCCATTGTCACCAAAGTGATTCCACAGGAGAGTTCATCAGCTTCCTTAAAGTCCTCTCAGATTACTCAACCTGCATCTTCTTTTCAAGCTGAAGCTGCCTCCCAAGGCCATAGTATGTCTCATCACAAGTCCACACCAAGCTCATCTTCAAGAAGAAAATCAAGAAAACTGGCCGTCAATTTTGGCGTTTCTAAACCTTCTGAATAAATTTGGTACTTGGAATTAAATTAATTTCTTTCCTTTCCACCCACCTTTTTAGAAATCTGTATCTGTGTCTCATAAAAAATTAGAGTGTACTATTTTAAAATAGTATGTTTTGATTAAAAATTTTCTTTTCAATTAAAATTTTTAATTTGTTGTCAGGCACTTTTCATGCTATATCAAATTGTGCATCTTAAACGTGCAGTTTTACATCAGTTATACCTCAGTAAAGCTGTAAAAAAGAAAAACTAAATTAAACCTTGTGTTAAAATAGTATCAGTGGACTAAGCATTAAAATGTACCACTCTAACTCGGCCTCTCATCAATAGAAGTATCCTGAACTATGAATTAGACATCATAGTGCAATAATAATAAAAAAAAATTTTACACTATTGAGGGATAATTAAATGGAGCATGAAAATTGGGCCTCAAGTGTAATCTACTGAATGTGGATTTTATTTCTCTTTTTAATGATGTGACAGGTTTGTCAGGAGAATGGCTCTTAAAGTATTTTAACTTACATTTTGTTTTCTCTGAGGGTCCTTTAGACCTGCTGTGAAATGATCACACTTGTGGTGGTGCTGCCAGTTTTGCTTTATTCTAAATTTTGTACCAAAGCAACTTTAGAATACTGATCAGAATATTTCAATTAACTGCTTAGAACTATAAATAGCAACCTAGATTTGAGCAAGTAATTACAATTTTTTAGATTATTCAAGAACCAGCATTAGAAATTTCTAATAAAATTAAGTTTCAAAATCTACAGGGTACAAGGACTACAAATTAATCTTCTAATAGAATAAAGTAAAATATATTAATCATGTTGTTAGTTGAAATAAACTGTGTTATTCTTTTGTATAGCTTTTTACCTGCTTAAACATACATGAGAGCTTCTTTGTTGGTCCATGTGTAGTGAGTGCTTCTTGAGACTGATGAAATTCTAATTTTTTAAAAAATTCTGAGGTGTGCTAAATACAGGCACAATCAGTTTGTAATGTACTTTATTTACATGACAAACGCCTGTCTCATTCTGTTTCCATATTTTTAGCTTTATGCTGAACTGTTCAGTGACTCTGGCATTTTGTCTTTGCATGTCATGTATGGGTGTGTATTGTTCAAGCTGTGGCTGTTGAAATTATTTTAGAATTTATGAAAATTTCTCAGTGGTACCAGGGCCTGAGTTTTTACATGTATACACATACACACACACACACACACACACACACACACACACACACACACACACATCCTTTAGTTTTTGTGATATGCTTATATTTTTAAGGAAGTAAGTTATCATACTTTTTTAAAAAGTAGGAACCATAATGTTTATATGGAGCTGCTTATTATTATAGCCAGTTTCATTTAACTCATTAAAAACCCTGCCATGAGTCTTAGTCTATTTGTTTTTCTTTTTTTAAATGCTTGTATTGAACTAAATGGATTCCTTTCTCTAACTGCTGATTTCAGAGTTTCTCTAAATGTTAAGAGGATATTTGTATATTAGTAGTGCCTTTAGTGTAAGAGATAAATGTTCATTATCTGTCATTTATTATAGTCATGTGAGCGTCTGTGATTTTATTTTCTGTTAATTTTCCAGATTCAGATGTTCATTGGTTCCCAGCATGTCCTTGTTGGGAATGTTTATCTGTAGTGGGATCTTGAATAATGAGGCTCAAATAATTCTCAGTGTTTGTCCTTAGTGTCTCACAAACTCTGTATTTGTTTTAAAAGGAAATCTCTATTATGAGAATACAATACAAAAAAGTTAAATTGTGATAATAGTGTTCTGTTAACCTCTTACTACTTTAAAGTGTGTTAATATTTTTCACTTTATGTACCTGTGCAAACTCCAGCATTCAAGAATTGCCTCGCTCATCACTGCTATGTGGCCCTTCTAAAAACAGTGCACAACCCACATCTTTTTTAGAGTACAAAGGAAGGAGCATGTGCCATTCTTCTGAAAACTCCACGATAACTTTCAAGCATATTGCCACTGAACCCATAAGGATATTACCCCAGTGTTTGAGCAAAGTGAGTTTATAATTCTACACGGATAGGCAGCAAAAGTGTTTTCTTTTTGTTCCTTCCTCCCTTTTTAAAAAACACATAGTATTCTAAAGGTCAAGATTGAAGAGAGATTAAAATAGGAAAGAGCTCGATAATGACTAGATTAGTGGTCAAGCCTTCATCTCTGTTCCTTTTCCTTTGTAGACCTGTTCCAATATGGGCATGAGATCAATAGGAGATCAGCAGGACTTGTGCCTCCCTGTGCAGGACATAAGAAACAGAGACTATTTTTATCTCATGATAATCTCTAGGACACTGGATTCGTTGATAGTATGGGAAACTTAGTTTTTCCCTCTTGGATGGGGCAAACTCGGACCAGTTCCAAGTTTAGAAATAGGCCCATTTGACTGTTGAATCTGCTGTAAACTTTCTGTGAAAGCTGTGGTCTCTATAGGGCATAGGAGAGCAGAGTGCCCAAATTGCTTCATGCTTCCACGTAACGGAAGAAGTTAAATCTAAATATTCTTACTCAGTAATTTCCCTCTTTTTTTTTTTTTGAGTGCATTAAGTGAATTTTGAAATTGATTCTTCTAGTCTCATTGTTCCTTGTTACAATTGCCTGCATTACCTGATCATCACCTAGTTTTATAATTTGACAAAATGTATTAATTGATTTAAACATCATGTAGACTAAAGTCTTAAAACATCGGAGAGTCAGTTGCATGAAACATTAATTTTGCCTCTGTGTGTACCTTGGTTTCAATTTAAGATGTTCTTGCTTTTCAGAGGGATAAGGAGTTCTTTTAAAACTGAAAAGATAAGGTTTGTTTTTGTTTTTGTTTTTCTATTGGTGGGAGAGATGAACTCTTTTTGATGCAGGTTTTTTGTTGTTTTTCCTTTCCTATGATCAGGTATTTGCTTTGGTTTTAGACTGTTATTTCCAAACTAATCTACAGTCTTCATTTAAGGGGAGAAGCAGTGAAGGAGGAGTTGGAAGAAGGAAACCAATTAAATAAGATATATCCAATCACTGCATTTTCAGACTCTATCTTTCTAGCTCAAGGAAATAGATAAGTTGCAGGGGCTTTTTTATTTACTCACTTTTTAATCATCTGTTCTGTTTGTATTAATGAATCATACATTTTTGTAGTGGTTGTCTAATTTTTACCTTAAGGTAGAGAAAACTGTCCAGATCTCCATTGAAGTTAGGCCTAACGTGCTTTGTCTCATTGTTCAGAGCATCTTTTTTAAAGCAACAGTGTATAATTTCCCAGCTTTTCAAGCTTGCTATCTTTCTTAGGATCACCTTGCCTCCAAAGTGTGTTTTTACTATAGAGGAGAATTAATTTATTGGAGAGATATAACTGTGACAAGCATTCTCTACTTTAAAAAAAAATTAATCACTTAAGTTCCTTTATCATTTTTCTAGAGATAGTGATAGTACTCAAACTGGCAGTGTTCTTTATATTTTGTAAGCTTTGTCAGTGGAACAGTGTTTTTCACAGGAGCTTCCTTTCCTAGTCAGGATAAAGCTTAAAATTCCAGAAATGAATATTTCAAACTGACCTGGTTTGTATTTCCATCAAACCTCTCCATATTCTGCCAGGGAGCAGTAAGAAACAGTGTTGAAACAGACAGGCAATGGTCCTGAGTCAGCAGGCATGCAGAAATGTCCCTGTTGCCATACTGAGTTAACAGCTCGGGTATCGCTCTTTTTTTGGTGGGGGGGGGAAATGTGTAAAATAGTTTTAGTAATTAAGAATATCAGCAATCTATAACTGCTTTTGTGTTTGTACGTATGTCAGTGAACCAGCAATTATGCCTTGCTCAATCAATGCATTCAGCCATCTCAAGTGCAATTTGTGATGGAGACTCTGGTTTCCAGTAGATAGTTTTACATAGTTGAACCTGTAAAAATTAATTTTTTTCCAGCAGTACATCCATTGCTATTGATTTCAGCAATTGGTATACTATTAAATTGCCTAGGCCAAATAATTAAGTTTATACAGAATTTTTAGTAATTTGAAGCCAAATTCTCATACTGTTTCTTATGAAATAAAAAGACTGAGAATTTGGTCCACAGTTTGCTTTAAGTTATTTTATTCCTTTCCCTTTGCAGCTAAGGGACGTTATCCTTTGTTTTGGGGTTTGGGTTTTTTTTGTTGTTTTGTTGCCTCAGGTCTCCTACATTTTCTTTTGCTTGCACCCAGTTGCTTCTTTGAGGGTTTTCCTCTATTTTGATATATGAATAATAAATAGTGTGCTGTATCATCGAAGTGTTCAACACTCTGTTCATTTAAACAATATAATTCATACATATATACCTTAATTCATTTCTTTTCTCACATAGCTATTTTATAAGTAACTGGACTTTTTCATTAGATCTTATACAGAGCAGTATTTTATTAAAAATTCAAAAGGGAAGACTTTTATGTGCTCATTTTATAGTTTTTGTTTTTTAAATATCTTTACATTGTCTGCAATTAAAGTGTTTTAAACTTGCATTGGAATGGACTCCGAATGTATTTTTGTGTTAAGTTGTACATTTGTAGATCTCTAGCATGAAGTTAGCCTCAAAATGTTGTGCAGAAGGATTTTAAAATAAGAGTCACTGAAAGAGTTTAAACATTATACATGTTAAATGCTATATGGATTTTAATTAAACACTTGAGAATGATTTCAAAAGCTGTTTGTTCTTGTATATTTGCATTAATATCAAAAGTAGAAACATTATTCACTTAAACCCTCTATCTTTTTATATCTGTGTTTTGAATTTATGTCATTTAGAGTAAACAGATTGGTTGGTGGAAAAAGTCTGAAGATTGTAGATTCAGATGGCCACTGTTCAGAACCTTACTCTACTTATTACTCGTTGTAAATAAGTTGTTATCATATTAGCATTGCCAAGTTATGTAAAGCCAAAGCCTCAGTTTCTTCATCTTCTAAAGGATGAAAACACTCCGTGTTGTTAATATGTATAAAGTACTAGGTACATACTAGGTGTATTACAAATGTTAGTAAATAAGGATTTGTCCTGTGTATATGAAAATCTATTAACTAACTGGGTCCCAAACACAGAGTCCTCTGGATGGTGCCAAATACCTCTATGCTTTTCCCACTGAGTCACTCTCCAGTATCTAGTTCGTAGAGTCCTCGTGCTTCACTTGGGCATCTGGGATACTCTGCTCTTTCTGTTCTTCTTTTTCCCTGTCACAATCCTCACCATCTTTTCTACCATGCAGGGGAAGGTTCTTACAGAGCCTCATAGAAAGAGGCTTTAATTTCTACTCATACGACTGGGGAATCTACAAGACTAACATCTTGCCAATATTAGCCATGTCTCACAATATAACTCTGATACATAATTTTACCAAAATCTCCCAATGGTATGGGTGGGAAGGAGTTGGAAAGAAGGGTTAAGGAGGGAAGAAAATTTCTTCCTACTATATCTGCTCCCATTTCTGCCCGATAAACCTCAGACTGCCTCTACTGTCGTACTTCACTCAAGATCCCAAGGAGCAATCACATCCTGATAGAGTATCTGGTCCCCTGATCCAGCAGGAGGCCTGTGGTCTAGGCTTACCAGTAGGGACTTAGCTATTTTTCCACTTCAATCCCACAGACTGTCAGATCCTCACACTGAGATCCATAGTAACCACCCCTCTTCGCCCCAACTCTACAGCATCCTTGGGGCTTCCTGCCAGTCTTGGTACCAATCTTTTGATGTGAGCCTCAAAACTAAACGAACCAGGGCATCTGGATGGCTCAGTCAGTTATGCATCTGCCTTCAGCTTAGGTCATGATCCCAGAGTCCCAGGATCTAGCCCCCTATCAGGCTCCCCACTCAGCTGGGAGTCTGCTCCTCCCTCTGCCCCTCCCCCTCCCTGCTCATGTTCTCTCTCCGCACTCTCTCAAAATAAATAAATAAAATCTTAAAAAGATTTAAAACTGAAACAAACCAAAACCCACTCAAGCTAGCTTAAGGAAATTTGTTGCAAGGAATTGGGGCAATCTTACAGAATCCAATCCAGCTCTTAAAAAGATTTTTAAAAAAAAGGCGCCTGGGTGGCTCAGTTGGTTAAGCCTTCGGCTCAGGTCACGATCCTGGCGTCCCTGAATCGAGTCCCACATCAGGCTCCCTGCTCGGTGGGGAGTCTGCTTCTCCCTCTGACCCTCCCCCTCTCATGCTTTCTCTCTCTCTCTCTCATTCTCTCTCTCTCAAATGGATAAATAAAATCTTAAAAAATTTTAAAAAAGAATCCAATCCAGGAAGTACAATCAGGCCTCTCAGGAACTGAACCTTAGGGGGTTACCGTCCAGTTCACTCTGCCTCCTCTCCATGGGGCTCTAAGGCCTGTGGTGTCTGTAACTCTGTAAATCAGGTCTCTCGTGTAGTAGGGGTGCGAGGGGAGCGGAGGGATGGGCAGGTCATTTTGAGAAACTGCCCCTACTGGGGCTGTGAGTTGATAAGGAAATGCCAGGCTCTCCAAGACAGGCTCTTAAGCCACAACCACATCCTGGGCCAGCAGTCCTTACGGATTTTTACATAAAAGAAGGCCTGCAAAACAGTTTTACCTTAATAGTAGCCAAAGCTCATGGAAGGACTTGCTTGCAAACAGCTCTCATTAAGAGGGTCATCCCTGTTAAGCTTCAACTCGGAAAATGGTTGCCTTTAGAATTTTCCAATGCTTTATGGAGTCACTGATTCTTACATTTGTAGGAGTCTTAGCCATGTTTCACTGAGTTCCTTGAGGATCAATAAATAAGTCTACTAATCACAAAATGCTTACTAAGTGCCTAATACAATGTTACAAATGGTTTACACAGTATCTCTTTTAATCCTCATAACCCTATCATGTAAATAGGTTTTACCTCTGCAATAGTCTGACTCCAAATCCTACGCTCTGAAGCACTTCATTATACTAGAAGGTTCAGGTTTCATAATCTAGTTTTTACATCAACACTGTGTAGTTAGTTTTATTATGAATAGATTCTCATTCATTTTATTTGCTATTTATTGGTATCTTTTAAGGGTTTAGCACAAGCATAGCATTAACAAATGTAAGACCTAGTCTTGACTATATTGACATAAAGTCAATAGAAGAGAGACAAGTAAACCACCAGGCACAATAGCAGTATAACCAGTACACAGGAAAGGAACCTCACAGGCTAGGAAGGTTATCACGGTTTCTTGCCTGAGAAGAAGGACTTAAGTGAGGGGAGGAGACCAATCAGGGCTGAGTTATGTGTGGTGTTGATTAAGAGAGGTCAGAGGTAAAATGGAGGCGGAGGTAGACACTAGATCATAACATTGCAGACCATGTTAAAGTGTTTGATTTTCATCCTAAAGGCTGTCTTAGTCAAAGCTGTTTTATTTGGATGTAACAAAATCCCACTTAAACTAGCTCACGAAAAAATAAAATGAGGGTGAGAGTAGAAGATTTATCGTATGGATGCCGGAAAACTGCCTAGAATCCAAGAGCGAGAACACAGCTGGGCTTCAAAGGGGCCTGGTCCACGAACAAGACAGCTATCAGGAACATAGGTATCTACCTTCCTAGTCTCACCTCTGCCTACCTAACGTGCATGGCTTCCATATTCCAGCTGTACACTGCTTCAGTTCCAGCGACCAGCCTAGTGTGTCTCCATCTCAACTCCAGATGGGCTGAGTTCGTGTCAGATGTTCACCTCTGCCTAGGCAAGTAAGGTCAACTCATACAAACATGCTGCTGTGGCCCATTCCTGTGGAGCAGTGTTCTTCAGAGCAAGGGTCGGGATGCGGAGACATCTCCAGAACGCTCTTCTATTAGGAGCTATTAATATGATTTTAAGAAGGGGTTATTTGCTTTCAAAATGAAAATGGGTGGCATCACATAGACTAGAGAGAGGAAATCATAGAAAGCTGTTTCAGTAATCCATGTAGGAATGAAGCAGCTGCACCAATTCTTAGAAGCTCTTCTGTTGTTTAACACATTGGATATCAAAGTGAAAGAAGAAATGTGGACTCAGGATCAACCTCTGACCCATTAATATTTTACCAGAGATCCTCTCTGGTATATTGCAATTCATGGCATATTTGGTGACAACGCCTTCCTGAGGAGAATTACTTTCTCCCATATTCTCCCGTATATGACCTGCTGAGTCTCTTTTTTGTCTAAGAAATATGAATTCTTTCCAAGAAGTCTTTCTCAGCCTTATGACACTTCCTAGAATGTCAAACAAATATCGATTGACTTGTACAACCATATTCATGGATTATCAGGAGCATCAACTCCTATTTCTTACCAAGAATGTATCACCGAGTCAGAGGTACTCTCTACCACAAGGTCATGGATTGCTTATTGTGTTAGAACCACCACGTTCTACAAAAGACTACCAGGCACAAATTGATGGAGAAATCCCTTATGCCCAAGGCTGGGCATTACTCCACTGTTGTCGGTTTCTGGGCTTTACAGTTTGTATTCCTCACAGGTACAAGTCACTTACTAAGACATTAATTGTGTCTCCATGAATATAGCCCTGAAGTTCTGTACTCAAGGCTCAGTACTAATAACAGTTACTACTTATGGGGTGTCCACTAGGTACCAGTCATTTTATATAACACTTTCATCCTCAAAACAATAATTCTATAAAAATAGTATTAAATCACTTAACAAATAAGGCAATTAAGACACAAAGAGGTGGGGCGCCTGGGTGGCTCAGTCGTTAAGCGTCTGCCTTCGGCTCAGGTCATGATCCCGATTCCCGCTCGGCAGGAAGCCTGCTTCTCCCTCTCCCACTCCCCCTGCTTGTGTTCCCTCTCTCGCTGTGTCTCTCTCTGTCAAATAAATAAATTTTTTTTTTAAAGATTTTATTTATTTATTTGACAGGGAAAAAGACAGCGAGAGAGGGAACACAAGCAGGGGGAGTGGGAGAGGGAAAAGCAGGCCTCCCGTGGAGCAGGAAGCCCGATGCGGGGCTCTATCCCAGGACCCTGTGATCACGACCCGAGCCGAAGGCAGACGCTCAACCGACCGAGCCACCCAGGCGCCCCAAATAAATAAATTTTTTTAAAAAATCTAAAAAAAAAAAAAAAAAAAGACACAAAGAGATTAGCTTGTCCAAAGATAGAGTACGTAACTGAGCTAGAATTCAAAAGAAATCTGTTGGATCCTCCAAACCCATGTTCCAGCTTACTTTCTCTTTGTAAATTAAATTTTAATTATACAAGTAATACATGGCTACATTTCCCACAAAATTTTTTAAGCATGAGATGTAAAAGTAAAATCTTCTTGGCCACCTTCTAGAGGTAATTCCCGAGAGAGTGGGGTGTGTATCCTTCCAGTCTCTTTTGATACTACACACACTCTCTGCACATGTAACTACTTACAATTGTTTTTCATTTTTATTTTACATAAATGGCATCCTGCTTTATGCATTATTCTTAAATTTGACTTTTTCCCTCACAGATCTCTGAGACTTGGCCTGCTCTGCCACTCACTGCTATTCCCCTTCGTAGGCTACCTGCTTCTCTAAAAACCTGGCAGAATAAGAGCTAGTGCTGAACACCTCAGCACCAGACACCTTTATGGGATTTTTTTTCTTTTTTCCAACATCTCATTACAAAAATTTCCTTAAAAAATGGCAAAGTTTAAAATATCATACATCCATATATACCCACCACCTAGATTCTACCATTAACACTTTACTTGCTTTATTACATATCCATCCATCTGTTCATCCACAGGAATTTTAATGGTAGAAGAGCTCCCTGAAGCACCTTGCTAAGTCATCTGCTCTGCTTAGGTCGTCTCGAATGACCAATATTATGCCTAACTGGATGAGTAGGGAGCAGTAGTAAAACTACCTCCGGAATCCAGTTTGTCAGATGTCAGCAGAGGTCTCCAGGCTGGAAAGGATATGTTTTAATGGGAAAGTGACCTATCAGGCAGGATATCCAAGACTACTTGACTGAAGAAATCACTTAGAACTGTCTAGAATTGCACCTAGGGTTGAAAAGACCAAAGAAGCTGCAATTCATGTTGGACTGCCAAAGCAAACTGTCATGAGTCCCTCCTTTTTTAGAGGGAGGCACCAAAAGAGTGCCCTCAAGAATCCAGATTGACTTCGAGGAAGCCATCATGGTAGAGAGCTTCCCCAAGTGGATCAGTGTCTTTCCCTATCCACCTCAAACCTGTGGAATAACAGCCTGAGCCAGCTGTTTGCAGCACCGGGATGGCAGTAACCCCTGAACAAAACATTAAGTCTATCTTTATTCCTTTGACCTGGAGGAATTTGTGATCAAGATCCTCATTGCAACTGAACCTCTAGTTGAGCAGGCTGAAAAGTTAGTACAGATCTCTGGGCACAGCGTCTCCATGTTTTATATCCCTCTATGTCTGACATTTTTTTCATGAAATGTGGCCAAAAATGAATGAATAAAACAATGTGTCAAAAAGAGAGCATTCTTGAGCACCTGGGTGGCTCAGTCGGTTAAGCATCCAACTCTTGATTTCGGCTCGGGTCGTGATCTCAGGGTTGAGTTCGAGTCCTGCGTCGGGCTCTGTGCTGGGTATGGAGCCTGCTTGGGATTCTCTCTCTCCCTGCCTGCCCCCCCCGCCCCCCCCCCCCCTCGCTTAAAAAGAGCATTCTCTCAAAACTGGTTTCGACAACTTGCAGCAAAACTTAAGCATATAGCATTCTAGTTGCGGTTTTGTCTGTAGGGATTCTCCAGTTATGTTCATTCTAGGAATATGTTCCCACTTCAGTGATTCATGTTATTGGGCGTGTAACATGTAAGAGCAGACAGGCCAGTGTGGCATCCCCATGCACATCCGAGGCAGAAGTGTTCTTTCTGCAAAGAAAGAAAGAGGTGATACAGTACCAGGAGAGGAGAGCTTTCTGGCAGAAGGCAAGAAATTACTAGAGGACATGCCAGTGGGGAGCCGGGGTAGATTTGGTGGGGCTGGCAGTGCAGAAGGGAGAATCTGCGACACTACTTGAAGGATATGCTTCGAAATAATAAGTTCCACATGTATTAGTTGAGGGCCTACTATGTGCCAGGAAAGTCAGGTTTTCAGGTAAAAACTCAGAAGAGAAAGAGAAAGGAGGGCCCAACCAGCATACAGACTGTGTTCCCTTCATATAGAAGTGACTGTGTATTTATAACACAATGCTCCTACCCCATTCAGGACCCTAACGAGCAATTTTCTTTCTCTCTTCTTTAATCAGCACATTAAAAAGTGGGCTCCTGGGTGGCTCAGCCGGCTAAGCGTCTGCCTTCGGCTCAAGTCATGATCCCGGGGTCCTGGGATAGAGCCCCGCATCGGGCTCCCTGCTCCATGGGAAGCCTGCTTCTCCCTCTCCCACTCCCCCTGCTTGTGTTCCCTCTCTCGCTGTGTCTCTCTCTGTCAAATAAATAAATAAAATCTTAAGAAAAAAAAGAACAATAAAAAGTAGGTTGGCATGATTTCTAAGCAAAGGACTTTTGACAGGGAATTTTGCTCTTTTCCTTCACTGCAAAACAATAGATTTTCTCTTCTGGGGAATGAACACACAGGCCCTTAGGAACAGGAGATGTCAGTCACAGCTCATTGTCTTTGTCTGTTCCTCTCTGGAAAGGAAAAAGCATTAAGAGCGATATCAGAGAGTCCTTATGAGGGGGCTTGGCCGAGAAGAGGATGCAAAGCCCGAATTAGCAGCATCAGACAAATGCTGGTGTCCACAGCAAGGAGCCCAGGAGCTTAAACCCCAGGATCTGTACACATTGCAGCATCAGCTATGAGACAAACTATTAATGCAGTTTTTGTGACCTTTGCCTTTTTTTTTTTTAAGGCTGAAGTTCATTGCTAAATAATAAATCTTTTCTGAAATCAACATGCACAAATCACTTTCCCCACTTCAATAGCCTAATCAAACACCAGCAGAGTCTTCACCAGTATCTCTGGGGTTATCAGGTGATGCTTTCCCAATTACATTTCCTTAGGGCCACTAAGTGAAAAAGGTAATCTTTTTCTGTTGTTGTTATAACATCACCATGTGGTGTTTCTACACTTATTACTAGCAAAGAATATAGATCACGATTACATGGGTCATCTTCGATTCCTCCCACAGCACACACAGTTAGTTCTCAAGTCCTGGTGTATTGTTGTCTCCTGTATCTGCCCTCTCCCTTCCATCCTCATGATTATTGCCTTAAGACAAGTCTACTTCCTCTCATTTTTGGCCTATTGCGATGGTCCCCCGTTTTCCCTGCTTCTAGCCTTGGACCACTGCATTCCCCCCCCAACCAAAAAGTAAATACTGTTCACAGACCAAGTGCCCTTCAGCATTCTGTCATTTACCTCACCAAGCGTTGTGAGATAGACATTTTATTTTATTTTATTTTGATAAGAACACAACATAAGATCTACCCTCTTTATAAGTTAAGTATACAACACAGTATTGTTACTCTGGGTACAATATTGTGCAGCAGAATTTTAGGACTTATGTAACTGAAACGTTACATTCATTGGTTAACAACTCCCTATTACCTCCTCCTTCCAACTCCTGGCAACCATTTCAGACTGATGTTTTCTCTGAGATTTCCTCAGATTAAAGTTTTCCTCAAGTACCCAGCAATAAATACAAATCTACAAGGGTCCATCATCGTGCCATTTTAGGATACAAAGGCCACGAAGCTTTTGAAAGTTTCCAAGAAAAAAGGTTGCACACAAAGGAGTAGGAACAATAATGACTTAAGGCTTCTGTAAGGCAGTACCAGAAGCTGGAGAATAACAGAGTAATGCCTTCAAAATACTGAAAGGAAATAATTTCTAACATAGAATTCTATACCCAGCCAAGTAGCGATAAAATGTTAGGATAGCATAAAGACATTTTCTAACATAAAAGTCTCAAATAATTTACCTTCTATCCCCTCTCAAGAAACTACTAAAGGATATGCACTAACAATGTGAGAATGTAAGCCAATACTGAAGATTTAAACCAAATGGAAAGAGTTTTCAGTTCACATGAGAAGATAATTTCCATGATAGAAAGGGAGATCCCAATATGAAAGCTGTCATCAGGCCTAGAGGCTGACCGGCATAACTGGAAAAAGCTAGGGAGCTCCAGAAAAGAGTGTCTTTAAGAAAATGAATTTTGAGAAAATTTCTGATGTTTCTGAACACTTTCAGAGGAGAATTAGAAAACTATAAGAGGTATTTGGGTTGAATTAATAAGTTCAAGAAGAAAAATCAGATCACGTATTTTTTTTTTTAAAGATTTTATCTATTTGAGGGAGAGAGAAAGAGAGAGAAAGCACATGAGAGGGGGAGAGGGTCAGAGGGAGAAGCAGACTCCCCGCCGAGCAGGGAGCCCGACGCGGGACTCGATCCAGGGACTCCAGGATCATGACCTGAGCCGAAGGCAGTCGCCCAACCAACTAAGCCACCCAGGCGCCCCAGATCACGTATTAACGCAGAGAAAATAGAACAGTTTTACAGAAAAAGAAAATAATCATAATATATGTCCAGCAAAAAAGAGATGGCATAGTTCAAGAGAGTTTAATAAGAGAATAATAATTTTTACCCTTTTAGGTGTAAATGAACTTAAAAAACTAAAAGGACTAATAACAACCTAGGAACTATTACTACCCCAGGCCTGAAGAGGCAAGAAGAACATGCCTTTGCTTGGTCCCAAAGAGACCATCATACAGAGACAAGGACTGTGGCCTTTTGTAGAACAAAGCCACTAACCCACGGCAACCTCGTGGTAGGGAGGGAGCTGGGGAATAAATACTAGGACCTCATTTTACCCTCCTTCCAATATCCTGCCATGGCCTTCTATCAGTCAAATCCAACTGAGTAACCAGAGTGCAAGGGAGCCCTTTGATGGAGTCCATGCACATCCTCCCAAGACACAGGGCAGAATGAAGGTTGGAGAGTGAATCTGGAGAAGTATACCGAAGATCTACAGCATAGTATTGATACATTGGGTCAACTGTGGATTTTTTAAATGTTTATAATACTGGAAACATGAGATAGAAATCCAAACAAAATCATGTTATAACTGTATTAGGAAGATGGAAAAGATTCACCTACGTGGTGGTGGTGGGTGGAAATGTGTGTGTACTCTTTCACGGTGAAAGTCAAAAGGTCATGGCCAAAACTGAAAAAAAAAAAAAGATATGTCACTTATAGAAAGAAATACAAAAAAAAGATTTAATGTGACTGCCTAAAATAAAATGAAATAAAGCAACAAAGCAACTGAAGAAGATCTCTCTTTCTTTTCAGTACTAACACCCTCTTGTCTCATGGCCCATGGGTGGAAAACGGTGCATTTGTCTAGTGAAACCTCTACCTCGAGAACAATGCAGAGATTCAAAATCTATAAATTAGGTGTTCTCACAGTCTCAAAATGTCACGCCATGGATGACTTCTTAAGTACAAAGGGGAGAGTGTACCCTCGCAGTGTGGAGATTCGGTGGTTATGATCTTAGGCAGGTGGTCAAGCTTGGCGATACAAGTCTCCCCGCTTTTTGAAAGTTCACACTGGGCCGCTTTGCTTTCACGAAAGACCTAATTAGTACCCGCCTTTGCTAACTAAAAGAAATCCAAAGAGGTTGTTCCCATCTATGAAGAAAGGCTAGAAGCAAAACCGGCACTCAGCGTTTGTTGCAGCGCCCCCAGCCACTAGACAGGCCACGGGCAGGGAGCCCCAACAGGGGCCCCGCCCAGCTCCTTCACTGGGACCTACACTCAGCACCTCAGCCTCCAGCCACCACAGCTTTGAACTGTGTCTGGGAGCATCTGTGCTTTAGCTCCACTTGTTTTGTGCATTCGTCAAGAGGATGTGGCCTAAAGTATCAGAAAAGCCTAAGAGAGGTTATTTTTAGGGTCTGGGAATGCACAAACCTTTTTCCATGTAGTTAATGGTAATTACTTCTTCACTTTACACCATTTTGGCTTACGAAAGGTTTCATAGAAATGGACTTCTTTTGGACAGCAGGGGAAACTGTAGTTGCCAAGAGTACTAGGGGATTGATATTCTCTGCTTCTTGCTGTGATGCAAGGGGAAGGACATATCTCCAATGTGGTAGTCGTGCCAAAAATACCTCTCCTGACTTTAATAAACAGAAACAGTCAAATATAGGATTTATGGGACAAATCCAGTCCAGACAACTAGCCTGATCTCTTCCAAGGGAGGTAGGGGGCAGGAGATACTGGGAGAGATTCAAGAAACCTAACACTCAAAAACGAGGTGTGAACCTTGACCGGATCCAGGTCAGGAAGAAAGCATTGATGAGACAGTTTGTGGAACAAAGGGCATCTTTGAGTATGTGTGATATTGATTTAGTGTCCATTTTGTCAGGTGTAGCAATGATGTAGTTATGTCAGAGATGTTCTTAATCTTGGAAGACACACGTTGAAGTATTTAGGAATGAAGTGTCATATACCAGCCTCCCACTTTCAGCTGGTCTGGCATTAAGGAAGTATAGAGAAAGATGGAGGCAGTGTGGTTAGAAGTCAACAGTAGCCCTTCAGGTGAGGACTGTTCAGGTATGAATATTTAAATACTGCTATCAGCTGTTGTGCAGGTTCAAAAAACTTTTTAAGTGCTTCTGAGGAGGGACAAATGTGGGGATGCGTGAGCTGCTGTTTTTTCAGAATAAGCCTTGTTGAGTATTTGACTCTATAAACTACATACATGTTTAACTTTGATCAGAACAAAAACCAATAAATAAAATATCAAGGCTAATGGGAGAAATGTTACAATATTGAGAAATGTTGTATAATAATCAAATCAGTACGAATTAGAGATTAGTACTTTAAAAACTTGGCAGTTGAGTCTTAGAGCTGGAATTTACCTTGAAGAACCTCTCAGGGGCCCCTGGGTGGCTCAGTCGGTTAAACGTCTGCCTTCGGCTCAGGTCATGATCCCAGGGTCCTGGGTCGGGCTCCCTGCTCGGCGGAGAGCCTGTTTCTCCCTCTCCCTCTGCCTGCCACTCTGCCTACTTGTGCTCTCTCTCTGTCAAATAAATGAATAAAATCTTTAAAAAAAAAAGAAGAAGAAGAACCTCCCAGCCTGCTTCCTCCATTGTAGTGAGTAATAAAATGAGGCTCAGGGGAGTTAAGTGACTTGCCCAACGTCAAGCACCTAGGTAGCAGTAGAGCCAGGTCCAGAGGCCAGATGCCCTCACTTCTATTCCAAAAATCTTTCCTTTACATGCCACAAATGGTTTATGTGCGAGGCCAGATGCCCTCACTTCTATTCCAAAAATCTTTCCTTTACATGCCACAAATGGTTTATGTGCTATTGCACAACACTACTGCATGGTGAGTAAGCAGCTGTTCAGCACCCTGTGCTCTTTTCTCAACAAAGATAAGGACAACAACGCGTGAAAGGATAGGAGGAAGGAAAAACACAAGCCAAGAAGGCCACAATTGGGTATTAGCTGGGAAGGGAAACTGAGACTGACATCGCAGAGAGGCTGCGCTCGGGCAATAGAGAACTCATTCTCACAAATTAGAGGGTCTCATCGGCTCACGCTGTAATTGGCTATTAGAGCTTAGTAATTGATACTAAGAAGCTTGTAAGCGTTGGGCTCCCAACGTTTGGCCCAGCTGTCAAAAGTCAGCGCAGTCAAGATGGACAAAGAAGCTTTGTTGCTGCTCCCAGTGATCATGGAGATTTTTAGACAAAGAAAAATAGTTTCTCAGAATTTGAGGTACCTCACCTATTTTAAAAAATATCTGTCCAGTTTCCTTGCCAAGTTTTAAGACCCCAAACAATAAGAAGGGTGGGTTTGATGATGTATCCTTTACTATTTGTTTTTTATTTATTTTCCAGTATATCTTATTGTAAAAATTTCCCACACATGAAAGGTGAAAAAAAATTACTTCAGTTAACGTCCATACACACGCCACCAAAATTCTACCACTGATATTTTCCTATTCTTACTCTATCAAATATCTAGCCACCTACCCACGTCTCTTTCCATTTAACAATCCTTATTTTGGTATGCTTTTCAAAGTAAGTTGCAGACATTTTTATACTTTCCCTGAAACATTTCAGCATTCAGCATGCATGTCATTAATTATACACACACACACACACACACACACATATACACATATATATATATTTAGAGAGGGAAGGGGAAGGGAGAGGGGGAAAAGAGAGAATTTTAAGCTTCTAGGCAGACTCCCTGCTGACTGCGGAATCCCATGCGGGGCTTGATCCCAGATCCTCATGACCCTGAGATCATGACCTGATCCAAAATCGAGGCAGATGCTTAACTGACTGAGCCACCCAGGTGCCCCATTAAGTCAATATTTTAAGGGTCCTTTTTTGTTTCTTCGGAGGTAAAATTTACATAAAATGAAATATACAGATCTTAAGTATTCAATTCCATAAGTTCCAGCAAATATATGCATGTGTACAAACTAAATCATTACAAGACACAGAACATAAACATTACACACAGAAAATTTCCTCACACCCTCTCCCGATAAATTTCTACCCACAACCACTCAGAGACAACCATTGTTCTGAAACTTGTTCACCAAAAAGTAGTTTTGCCATTTTCTAGCACTTCATATTCATGGGAAGATGCAGTTATGCATTCTTTATGCAAGGTTTCTTTTACTCAATATAATGTTTTAGAATTCATTCATGTTGTGTGTGTATCAACAGTATGTTTCTCTTTATTTCTGAACAGTGGTCCATTCTGTGAAGGACATAGTGTGTGATTTATTCTCCAACTGATGAACAGCTGAGCTGTTTCCAGTTTGGGGCTCTTCTGAATAATGCTGCTCTGGATGTTCTTATACAAGTCTTTCTGTGCACATTTGTTTTCATTTATCCTGGGTAAATACCTAGGAATGGAATGTGTGGGTCATAGGACAGGCACGTGTTTAGTTTCATAAGCAACTGTCGGATTTTTTCAAAGTGGCCGTACCATCCTATACTCCACCACAAACACAGGAGAATTTGAGTCACTCCGTATGTCCACTATTTGTCCTGGTAGTCTCTAGTTGTAGCCATTCTGTTAGTGTGTCGAGTATTATTTATGTTTTGATAAGTGCATTTAATACAATCAAAGTCCATCTATTTTTATAAAAAATAGGTTACCCACACTTAGAGGAGGTGACAAGACCTTGTTGTCTTGCACTCACAGGAAATTAGGGTACTTTACAACATGTACATGCAGTCTCTCTCCTTTTTAAGACCCTGTCTTATTTTATTTTTTGCCTTGTAGTTTTGTTGTTGTTGTTGGTGGTGGTGGTCGTGTTTTACTGTGGTAAAGTACACATAACACAATTTACCTTCTGAGCAGTTTTAAGGTGTGTAAGACAGTGGTACTAAGTACATTCATGATGTGGTGTGACCATCACAACGAGCCAGTTGCAGAACTTTCTCATCACCCCAAATGGAAAACTCCACTTGTCACTTCTCATTCTCCTTCCTCCTAAGCCCTTGACAACCACAAGTCTGATTTTTGTTTCTATGGATTTTTCTTATTCTGGGTATTTCATATAAGTAGAATAACAATATGTGGTTGTTTTATGATTATATGATATTAGGCATAATTATAGATTCCTTTGGATGACAGAACACAGGGACACTCTGGATAGATCAAAGGCAGAATGTTTTGTTATTTATAGCTCCAAATGAGAGAAGGCTGCCTCACAGGGCCACACAGGGAGTTGTGCCTGGGGACAAGGTAACTAACCACAAGTTGGAACTCTAGGAGGCAATTTATGTATGACAAGCAGGGTGGGATTAGCAAGGTTTTGTGGGCTTCCTAAGAATCGAGTATTTTTTGTATCAATTTTTATTTACATTGTAGTTAGTTAACATATAGTGTAATATTGGTTTCAAGAGTAGAACTTAGTGATTCATCACTTACAAACAACACCCTGTGCTCATCAAAACAAGTGCCCTCCTTAATACCCATCAGCCATTTAGCCCTCCCCCCACCCACCTCCTTCCATCAACCCTCAGTTTGTTCTCTGTAGTTATGGGTCTCTTATGGTTTGCTTCCTTCTTTTTTTCATCCGCTATGTTCATCTGTTTTGTTTCTTAAATTCCACATCATGAGTGAAGTGAAATCATATGGTATTTGTCTTTCTCTGACTGACTTGTCTTGCTTAGCATAATATACTCTAGCTCATCCACATCATTGCAAATGGCAAGATTTCATTCTTTTTGATGGCTGAGTAATATTCCATTGTACACACACACACACACACACACACACACACATACACACACACACACATATATCACATCTTCTTTACCCATTCGTCAGTCAATGCAGCAACCTCTTTGTCATCAACTGTAGCAACATCTTGCTAGACACATCTCTGGAGGCAAAGGAAACAAAAGCAAAAATGAACTTTTGGGACTTTATCAAGATAAAAACATTCTGCACAGTGAAGGAAACAATCACTAAAACTAAAAGGCAACCGACAGAATGGGAGATGATATTTGCAAATGACATATCTGATAAAGGGCTAGTATCCAAAATCTATACAGAACTTCTTAAACTCCACACCCAAAGAACAAATGATCCAATCAAGAAATGGGCAGAAGACATGAACAGACATTTCTGCAAAGAAGACATCCAAATGGCCAACAAGACACATGAAAAAGTGCTCAACATTGCTCGGCATCAGGGAAATCCAAATCAAAACCTCAATGAGATACCACCCCACACCAACCAGAATGGCTAAAATTAACAAGTCAGGAAATGACAGATGTTGGCATGGATGTGGAGAAAGGGGAACCCTCCTACACTGTTGGTGGGAATGCAAGCTGGTGCAACCACTCTGGAAAACAGTATGGAGGTTCCTCAAAAAGTTGAAAATAGAACTACGATATGGTCCAGCAATTGCACTACTGGGCATTTACCCAAAGGATACAAACATACTGGTTCAAAGGGGCACATGCACCCCAATGTTTATAGCAGCTTTACTAACAATAGCCAAACTGTGGAAAGAGAATTGAGTATTTTGAATAATTCCGTGGGTCCAAGCAAGAAGAGGCCACCCCGGGTGTTAGGTATCTGGGCACAACTAGCAGTTGGAAATGTGTGTGTCAAACTCAGGAGTGACAGAGCCCAAAAGGGAAGCAGTTAGGGCAGAATCTTCTTAGCAAACTACCCACAAAGAGGCAGGGGAAATGAAAATTTTAACCATGACTTCAAAACTGGCTCAAGACAGTACTTGTGAAATGTTATGTTACAGCCACTTTTTGGATCAGACTTCTTTCGCTTAGCATAGTGTTCAAGTTTCATCCATGCTGCAACACGTATCAGTACTTCTTCATTCGTTGTGATGGCTGAGTATTATTCTGCTGTATGGATATACCACATTTTGTTTATTCATTCATCTGTTTAATGGACATTTGGATTGTTTCCACCTTTTGGCCATTACTAAGAGGGCTGCCATAAATATTCATGACCAAGTTTTTATTTGCACACTTGTTTTCAGTTCTTTAGATTATGTACTTAGGAGGGGAATTGCTGGCTGATATTTAACTTACTGAAGAATTGCCAAACTGTTTTGTACAGTGGCTGCCCCTCTTTACATGTCTACTAGCAATGGATGAAGTTTGCAATTTCTCCGTATCTTCACCAACACTTGTTATTTTCCATTTTAAAAAAACTGTGACCATCCATGCAGTTTTGATTTGCATTTCCCTAATGACTTAATGATGCTGAGCACCTTTCCATCTGCTTTATGTATCTTCTTCTAAGAGATGTCTATTGAAGTCCTTTGCCTATTCTCAAATGGATGTGTGTCTTTTTTCATGAAGTCTATTTTAATTCCAGAAAGCAACCTTCTTTTTCCAAATAATTTCCTCTTATTTTCAATATTTATGATTTTAATTTTTTTAAGATTTATTTACTTTAGAGAAAGAGAGAGAGAGAAAGAGAGCAGGAGCGAGGGGAGGGACAGAGGGAGAGAATCTCCAGACAACTCCCCACTGAGCCCGGAGCCCCACCTGGGGCTCATCTCACAACCCTGAGGACATGACCTGAGGCAAAACCAAGAGTCAGTCGCTTAACCTACTGAGATAACCAGGTGCTCCTTGTGATTTTAATTTAATAGGATATTAAGGTCCGTTTATTCCCACAGTTGACATTTTTAAAGATGTATTTATTTTTAGACGGAGAGAGGAGAGAGAGGATCCCAAGTAGACTCCCCACTGAGTGCAGAGCTCTATGAAGGGCCTGATCCCCTGCCCCCACCCTCTGCCGGTATCATGACCTGAGTCAAAATCAGGAGTCAGACACCTAACGACTAAGCCACCCAGGTGCCCCTCACAGGTGATATTTTTAAACACACGGTTAAACAAAATATATGCATTGTTTACATAAAAGGATCAACTTTTCAGATGACTCTATTCTAGTTTTCAGAGAAGAACTGGATATCCTGATTAGGAGGCATTAAACTGAAATTCAAGTCGTAAAATCCTATTATCAGAAAAGGTGGCAAAAACACTGTTCTTGTAACCAGAGATGTTAAATACAATGGGAAAATGATAAGTTTAATTAACCCTCCAAAATAATATTTTAATTGTGGACAAAAGTTCGTCAAGTAAGAAAACTAAATTTTAATACCACTAAAAATTAGAAAGAGGCTTTGGCCATTATAGTTCTAGGCAGGTTTTTTTTTTTTTTTTTGCCTAAATTAGGCAAATTGTATCATAACCAGGAAAATCATAGCCAACATGACCAATTGGGGGATTTTACCTTTCATATATATACGAAATTGTAAACACTCACTATTCAAGGAACAAACAAAAACTAACTCTTTAATAAGTACTATTTGAATTCAACCCAGTTAGGAACCACAGTTTCTCTAAATGGAAAAACAAGCCAAAGCAGCTGACTAAGCTTTTCCAAGTGCTAAATAAGTAGACAGAAAACATAGGAACAAGAATAAAATTTATTAGTCTAAGAAAGTGAGTGTGACTAGGCTTTACACCAAAATCTCTTTTAAAAAAGGAAAATTTATCTGGAGAGCTGCTTTAGAGATAAGAAGCGGTGCCAGAATAAACATACTCCTCTCATTCTGAAGATTTTGATCTCAGGAATCAGAATGAACCCTTGTTTCATTTAGCATTTTGGTAATCAGTCTGGGAGAGGAAGTTCATAGTGACATATTTAGGTTGTCTGAGGAACCAAAGTGTTGTTACAAAAATGTCAGTCCCAGTAACAGCTCATGGTAGGAAGTCAACCCTGGGAGCTTGCTGTCTAGGTCTGAAAATGGGAATGGTTTCCAGAGATTGTTGCTTCCTTCTTTGGTCTATTCAACAAACATTTATTTCAATGCTGCTATATAGTTGGCGGTCATAATGCGAAGATGAAATAAACAGAGTCCCTGCCCTCAGGAGGGTCTCTATCCAGGGAAAGGAGTGGGTGCATAAGATTAACTGGACATAGGCATCAAAAGAAGTATCTGTAGGGCCGCGAGGTATACAGCAAAGAGGGTGTTCAAGTCTATCAGGAAGGGCTTCATAATGAAGGTACAAGTGTGTTGAGGAACTCCTCATTTTAAAAACTTTCAAACCTACAGGATGGGGTGCCTGGATGACTCAGTCGGTTAACTGTCTGCCTTTGGCTCAGGTTGTGATCCCACGGTCCTGGGATTGAGCCCCGCATCGGGCTCCCTGCTCAGCGGGGAGTCTGCTTCTCCCTCTCCCTCTGCCTGCCGCTACCCCTGCTTGTGCTCTCTCTCTCTCTCTGTCAAATAAATAATAAAATCTTAAAAAAAAAAAAAAAACCTACAGGAAAGTTGCAAGGTTTGTATAATGAACATCCACACACCCATCATCCAGGTTTACCTGTTGTTGACATTTTTGCCACATTTATTCTTTCTCCCTATCTGATCCTTTACCTCAAAATTCTTAAACATGTATTTCCTGGGAACAAGGACATTCTCCTACAAAAACACGAATTACCACAATAAGGAATTTTAACCTACATAACAATTCTACTGCTAATATACAGGTCATATTCAAATTTCCTGAATATTATAACTGCTTTTTTTGTCCAATCTAAGATCCAATTAGGATGATGCATTGAATTTAGTTATCATGTCTCTTTAATTTACCTGAACCTCAATTAAATCCTCAGCTTTTTCCTTTTGCTATCTCTCATAACATTAATATTTTTAAGGTCCAGGCCAGTTGTTAGGCAGAATATCTTTTAGTCTGGATTTGTCCTATTGTTTTCTATCATATTCTGTTTTTGTTATATTAGATTCAGGTTAGACACTTGAGAGGAGTCCAACATTGGTGATATTGAGTAGACATTGGCCAATAAGGACAGGTTTGGTTGGGATTTATACTCAGAACAGCTTAAGCAAGAGACTAGACACTTACTGACATTGGTAAGGAGGAAGCACTGAGTTGATGCAGAAGCTGTGTCCACTCCCACCCCCATCAAATCAATAGAAATTCTGGCTAATACTTAACAACAGCAACCAAAAATTATTTTATAACAGTCACGCCTGAAACCAAGAAAAGCAATTCTCAGCATACTTACGGTTAGAGTGGTGAGTTGCTGCTATGAGTCAAAAAAGTCACTGGGACCTTTGTGTTGGGAGATGATCGTCCATGGCATTTCTACATGTCTTGTGACAAGTTTTATCCTACACTGTAGATTTCAAGGATGTTTATACAGCTGAAAGCCCTGGCAACTAGAGATAGTCTCTCCCTCCAGATCAGAGGGCAGATTTATTTCCTAACGAAGATATTAAAGACAACGTTGTCATCAGGGACAAATTTGGGCATGTCTGCCAGCAACCCCTTTAAAACACTGCATGTGTTCCTAAGCTCAGGGCTTCTCAGCTGTGACACAGGCTCACTGAGTGCCCATCATCTGCCTGGGCCTCAGGGGCAAGAAGAACCAATGTACACATGAAGCTCATGTGCTGCTGTGCGGGAATCCATGTGGATCTTTCTCCACAGGGCCTAAATATATGGACGTGTGGCAAGCTGACCTTGAGCTCTAGTAGTCACTGCTGCTTAGGGACTTGACTGCCTGACACTATGCCACCCGCCAGCAAAAGGGGCTAAATTCACAATACTCTTATTTGGTGAGGACTCTAACTGGAGAAATTAGCAGAGAAACTTGTCTGAAGCTGATGAAATCTTTTAGGCCCTGGCAGAGGCAAACTTGAAACTGCTTTATAGGAGTGCTTCCCTAACCCACAATATAAAGAGTTTCCATTAAAAAGAACCTCACCAAATATCAATTCACAATTTAAGAGATAACAAATCACAGAAGAAAAGGCACCAGTGAAAGTGTGAGGGAGCATACATAGCAAGTGGTAGCATTTGAGCTCCAAGACATAGAGATAAGAGAGCAAGCTGAAAGAGACTTTAAACAAGTATGTTTAAAATACAGCCATTCTGAAAGAGGAGAGATCACAACCAACACCAAAGAAATACAAACAATTATAAGAACATATTATGAGCAACTATATGTCCGAAAATTAGATAATCTGGAAGAAATGGATGCATTCCTAGAGATGTATAAACTACCAAAACGGAACCAGGAAGAAATAGAAAACCTGAACAGACCCATAACCACTAAGGAAATTGAAGCAGTCATCAAAAATCTCCCAACAAACAAGAGCCCAGGGCCAGAGGGTTTCCCAGGGGAATTCTACCAAACATTTAAAGAAGAATTAATATCTATTCTTCTGAAACTGTTCCAAAAAATATAAATGGAAGGAAAACTTCCAAACTCATTTTATGAGGCCAGCATAACCTTGATCCCAAAACCAGACAAAGACCCCATCAAAAAGGAGAACTACAGACCAATGTCCCTGATGAACACGGATGCAAAAATTCTCACCAAAATACTAGCCAATAGGATCCAACAGTACATTAAAAGGATTATTCACCACGACCAAGTGGGATTTATTCCCGGTCTGCAAGGTTGGTTCAACATCCGCAAATCAATCAGTGTGATACACCACATTAATAAAAGAAAGAATAAGAACCATATGATCCTCTCAATAGATGCAGAAAAAGCATTTGACAAAGTACAGCATCCTTTCTTGATTAAAACTCTTCAGCGTGTAGGCATAGAGGGTACATACCTCAATATCATAAAAGCCATCTACAAAAAACCCACAGCGAATATCATTCTCAATGGGGAAAAACTGAAAGCTTTCCCCCTAAGGTCAGGAACACAGCAGGGACATCCACTATCACCACTGCTATTCAACATAATACTAGAAGTCCTAGCCTCAGCTATCAGAAGGCATCCGAATCGGCAAGGAAGAAGTGAAACTCTCACTCTTTGCAGATGATATGATACTTTATGTGGAAAACCCAAGAGACTCCACCCCAAAACTGCTAGAACTCATACAGGAATTCAGTAAAGTGGCAGGATATAAAATCAATGCATTTATAAAATCAGTTGCATTTCTATACACCAGCAACAAGACAGAAGAAAGAGAAATTAAGGAGTTGATCCCATTTACAATTGCACCCAAGACTATAAGATACCTAGGAATAAATCTAACCAAAGAGGCAAAGAATCTGTACTCAGAAAACTATAAAATATTCATGAAAGAAATTGAGGAAGACACAAAGAAATGGAAAAATGTTCCAGGCTCATGGATTGGAAGAACAAATATTGTGAAGATGTCAATGCTACCTAGAGCAAGCTACACATTCAATGCAATCCCCATCAAAATACCATCCACTTTTTTCAAAGAAATGGAACAAATAATCCTAAAATTTGTATGGAACCAGAAAAGACCCCGAATAGCCAGAGGAATGTTGAAAAAGAAAAGCAAAGTTGGTGGCATCACAATTCCAGGCTTCCAGCTCTATTACAAAGCTGTAATCATCAAGACAGTGTGGTACTGGCACAAAAACAGACACATCGATCAATGGAACAGAATAGAGAGCCCAGAAATGGACCTTCAACTCTATGGTCAACTCATCTTCGACAAAGCAGGAAAGAATGTCCAATGGAAAAAAGACAGTCTTTTCAACAAATGGTGTTGGGAAAATTGGACAGCCACATGCAGAAGAATGAAACTGGACCATTTCCATACACCACACACAAAAATAAACTCAAAATGGATGAAAGACCTAAATGTGAGACAGGAGTCCATCAAAATCCTAGAGGAGAACACAAGCAGCAACCTCTTCGACCTCAGCCACAGCAACTTCTTCCTAGAAACATTGCCAAAGGCAAGGGAAGCAAGGGCAAAAATGAACTATTGGGACTTCAGCAACATAAAAAGCTTTTGCACAGCCAAGGAAACAGTCAACAAAACCAAAAGACAACCGACAGAATGGGAGAAGATATTTGCAAATGACATATCAGGTCAAGGGCCAGTATCCAAAATCTATAAAGAACACCCAAAGAACAAATAATTCAATCCAGAAATGGGCAGAAGACATGAACAGACAGTTTTCCAAAGAAGACATCCAAATGGCCAACAGACACATGAAAAAGTGCTCAACATCACTTGGCATCAGGGAAATCCACATCAAAACCTCAATGAGATACCACCTCACACCAGTCAGAATGGCTAAAATTAGCAAGTCAGGAAACGACAGATGTTGGCGGGGATGCGGAGAAAGGGGAATCCTCCTACAGTGTTGGTGGGAATGCAAGCTGGTGCAGCCCCTCTGGAAAACAGTATGGAGTGTCCTCAAAAAGTTGAAAATAGAGCTACCGTACGACCCAGCAATTGCACTACTGGGTATTTACCCCAAAGATACAAATGTAGGGATCCGAAGGGGCATGTGCACCCCAATGTTTATAGCAGCAATGTCCACAATAGCCAAACTGTGGAAAGAGCCAAGATGTCCATCAACAGACGAATGGATAAAGAAGATGTGGTATATATTTAAAAAGGAATATTATGCAGCCATCAAAAAATGAAATCTTGCCATTTGCAATGACGTGGATGGAACTAGAGGGTATTTGCTAAGCGAAATAAGTCGATCAGAGAAAGACATGTATCATATGACCTCACTGATATGAGGAATTCTTAATCTCAGGAAACAAACTGAGGGTTGCTGGAGTGGTGGGGGGTGGGAGGAATGGGGTGGCTGGGTGATAGACATTGGGGAGGGTATGTGCTATGGTGAGCGCTGTGAATAGTGTAAGACTGTTGAATCACAGATCTGTACCTCTGAAACAAATAATA